>NC_086283.1:71483969-71843426 GCF_021018805.1 Prinia subflava | reverse complement strand
TCAAGTTCTCCAGGGGAGGTTTAGATCATGTATTAGGGAAAAATGAATGACTGAAAGGATTTTCAATCATTGGCACAGGCTGCTCAGGGAAGTGGTGGTGTTACCAACCCTGGGAGTGTTTAAAAGTTGTGTAGGTGTGGCACTTAGGGACAGGGTGGCCATGGCAGTGTCAGATTAATGGTTGGAGTAAATGGTCTTGGAGGTCTTGGAGGTATTTTCAAACATAAACTATTCTACAATTTTATGATTCTATTACTTTTTGATGTACTTAAATATGAAATGTGTGGGTCCCTTACTGATTCTTATTTAACAAAAGAGAACTTCAAAGAGAAGTTAATTCCTCACTGTTCATTTACCAGGACAATCTCTCTGACAGAGCTGATTTCTAAAAGTGTTTTCTAATCAGAGGCATCTTTTCACAAATGAGCATGTACTAAATTTCTTTCTTTTTATTACAGCCTGCAAAACTATTTCCTATTTTCTCTTCTCCATGATAGCAGTGTATATAATAGTGAATTCATAATCTTCTCCAGAATTCTGAATGCCATTTTTACAGCAAGGAATGAGGACAGGTCAGCATCATGGAAACTACTAAAGAACCATCAACAAGTGAGCACAAACAAGACAAAGCAATTCATTGCACTTTTAATCAGATTTTTCATACCTAATTTTTTATATATATTCCACTCTAAGTTACACTATCTACAAAATTCCTATATGTCTGCAAATGTCAAGGAGCTTAATTTCTCTTTAGATGACTGCAACTTACATTCATTATTTTTTAAAAACATATTCTGCATTACTGTAGGGAATATGAGTACTAACAACATATGAGCATTTACATGTTATTCAGATGGTTATGGAAGAGTTACTTCTTGAAAATCTTACCCCGCTGGCCTTTTTTGGAAACATCAAAGCCAGACAATCAGAAAAACCACAAAATTATATCCCATGAGCCATGGGATTGGCTCTAAAATCCAGTTTGCAATATTTTTGTTAAATATGTTTTAAAATAACATTTAAGTAAGATTTCAAAGTTACTCGTATATAATTATTTTCTTTTCATATATCATTTGTAGGGCTGCAGACAAAATATATCCATTGGAACATAGATTTGTAGTGGTCTGGGTCACACACAAAATTAAATTATGCTCCAAATATTGAAATGGCAATTTTTACTTTCAGAATTTTAGTTTTATTCAGTAAGGAATCAGATAAGAGTTATTTTCACTTAACACAAAGATTGTGATTTTGTTTGGTTTTTTTTCATTGCTCTGCGGATGAAAAATAAAATAAAATGTAACACAGCTTGCAGGATTATCAAAAAGGCTGGTTACCTTAGAATGACTGAATAAAATGCCAAAGGATGACTGAATAAAATTCTTTGGAATTTCTTATTATTTGCCATGCTTTGCTCACTAAAGTAAAACCCACAATTTTCAGTTCTAAAAGATAAAGTATCTGTGTATGCTTTAAAACACGTTACTTCCTTTCATAATGCCAGATTCCCATATCTGACCTTTTCCATCTGCCAAAAAGCCATCAAAATTTATTTTCACATAACATATCCTCAAGGTTTAGTTCTGCAATATTCAGCTTTGCACATTTCAGCTACTTTTTAATGTTGTTTGAAGATCAAACAAGGTTTAACCAATCAGTAGTAGATACAGAGGATTTATCTGCAACCACACTATGCTGTTCCTTTAATACCTTTCAGCAACATAAGTGCTTACATCCTAATAGGTTTTTAGCTTAAGATCTAATCATCCACTCTTGAATTAAGATGCTTGAATGAAGCCAACTCATTTGGAACTAAGCACTTTAATGTCAACAGAGACATATGGTATTGAGACTGAATTACAAAGGATCTCTTCTGAGCCATCTATTACGGAAGCAAGACTAAGACTCCAGCATTATTATTAGTTTACTCATTTATTTTCGAGCAAATAATTGAGAGTAAGATCTTCTTAAGAAAGTGGAAATGGTCTAATAATTGCAGTCTGGTGGTATAGTACATTCCCGTGTGCATTGATTAAATCTCCCCCATCCATACTTTATGGCACTATGCTCATCTGTAAGATCTCCTTCTGAAACTGAAAGAAACAAACAAAATATGAAGTGAAACAACTTTAGCCCAGTGATTAGAATTTTAAGTTATCAGCAGTAATGTCAAATCCTCTAACTTTTATTAAGAACTCTAAACATTTCCTTACCCTGGATTATTCAAGCTTTATTATCTGACAAAATATATTTTAAGAATTTGTTCATGACAAAGTTTATGGCAATAAAGAGCACCCTTCTTCAAATATAAAGTTAAAAACAGAGGCTCTCTCTTATTCTCAAGCTGTTCTATTCTCTCTAGTCTCAACGTGTTGCTGGGAAAATTTGCTAGAGTAATCTCCCGTAGCATCAGCTGGAAAAATGAAGTGGATATCCTTACACATTTTCTGTTTATGGAAAAAAGAGCAAAAAAATAAAGAAACTAAGCCATATAAACTGAAACTGAAAGTGTATTTTTCTGGAATGGTCCTTTTAAGTAAAACCCAACAGCTTTTAATTGTTCATTACCACACAAGAAAATTACTGCCAAGATATTGTGTTTAAATACTATTATGTGGCTGAGATAGAAGTCAAAGTTTTGATATTGTACTGTCAAGAGTTTCTGTCTACATTTGTAAAGAAGATATGGTTAGACTATAAAGTTGCATTATCTATTTAAGCCATGTGTTATCTATTTAAGCCATGTAACCAAGGGCTTCAGCAGACAGTGGTCATCTCTCTGCATCGCTATTTATTGCATAAATGCATTGCTACTCCTGGATCAGTAAAACTGCAACATGGGCTGTCCTCACAGTCCATGTGCTTTCTCTCTTTAAAGACAAATACTGTCCAAAAGGCTGAACTGCCTCCTCTGTGTCATCACAATAAACACCTGGCAAATATCACTGCAGAAGTAAAAAGATGCAGTGCAGTTCTAAAAGGAACATCAGCCACTTCTATACTGTGAAGGGTTGAACTGTTTCCCTTTCTCCAAGCAGACTGCATAGAAGAACCAGAGTCATTCATTACACTGTTTTTTTCCCGAAGATTTTCAGCTTTGCAATTTTAAGAGACCCCTTGTCATTCTGAGTATAGAGACCTTCCTATAAAATCTTGTTGACATGGAAAAAATTGCTTCAAGTTTCCTTTATATTTGCTAAATATTACATTAAAGTATACTAGTTTGCTAATAGCTTGAGAGCTCCATTTTTGATTTTGGAATTTATATTGTTAACTACCTCAGAAACAGAAAAAGCAGTTTAAAAATAATACTAACTTCCAAAAAGCTCTGCTTTGCAGACTTTCCTATTAAAAACACTAGAAAGTGGAAAGGTTCTTGTCATTGTCGAAATGCAACCATTATGAAAGGGACTTTAAGAACAATCTGTATTGTAGTACAGCATGGATTAGTGAAACCCACCCGAAGAAGTCCCGAGTTTTTAGCAAATGAAAGCAATATGAACAACATGTTTGTATCAGTCCTGACCCAACCACTACTGGATTCGTTCACAGAGGCTTACATAACATGTGAAGGAAAGGCATTTGTAAGGATACAGGAGAAATCTGTGTTTCTGATTCTCTTTCAAGAGCAACTAGTATTTCTTTACAGCCTGATTTTTTGTACTAATTATTTGAGGGGTCATGAGAGAGATTAATGCTAAAATAAGGAGGGGGAAAAGAACAGACCTGAGGGGATGAATAGCAGCTGTGGTGAAGAAATCTACCAGGAGGTAATTGCACAAGTCCTTAAATACCCAGAACTTAAACCTTCTCTGGTGTAGAAATGCATGTGGCAGAAAGGCATCAGTTCAGCATCACCAGGAAGTCTTTCGTTCATTTATACAGAGCCTTACTTGCTCAGGAGCTCACAGACAGGGCAGCAGCTCCCAGCTCTAGAGAGGGTAATGGCACATGGTGGTGCTCAGCCAGCACCAACAAATTGAAAGCGCAGACAAACAAAAATGTACAACCCCCTGGACTAGTTTCCTACCAAGATCCACCTGCTAATTTTTATGTAGGAATCTAATACAGTGTGCAATCCTTAAGAGATACCAGGGAACAGTAAATATACAACAGGACATCTTTCATTTGTGCAGGTTAATTTTAAAAAACATGTTTGAGGGTGATTTGCTGAGAGAAATGCCACAAAGTCTGATAAAATTAACTTGTTGTAAAATCAAACTTCATGTGAAAGCACACACAAGTGTGTTACTTTTAGAGGAATAGGAGCAGGTTTTCACTTTTCAATTTATTCTGAAACACACCTTAATTGTGAAGATAAACAGAGATATGTCCCCTTAAAAGATGAGATCATAATGTGCTACAACTAATAAATAAAAACAGACCTTTACTTCTGAGGTCAGAATAATAACTTCACATGGTAGAAGTCTAATTTTTTAGACTTTAAAATATTTAAAGTATTTAAAATAAACACAAAATAATTTCCATAGCTAACAGCTAGGATTCTAAACTATCTGCTTTTCTGGCCAGTCCTTATATTCAAAACATGTTGTTCCATGCAAAAGCCTGTAAGTCTTTCTGAACAGCAAAGCAGTTTCATATTTTGCTGCCATTCTCACGAGTCACCACCGGAGGGACTCAAGGACTCTTTTGTCTTTGCAAACCAGATTTATACCAACGTTAAATATATTGCTTATGTTAAAATGAAAAATTTGGGGAAAACGTCTCTGCACTTGCCATCTAGTAATGCTGATAACATGCATGCAAGATTTTACTGCAGCAAATCAAATTTGTCTGTTTATATTGTATGGTGGTGTAAGTAGATGGCAGTAACTTACAGGGCAAAAAAAATCACAAAATGGAAATTACTTTTCTTGAATAAAAATATTAACAGTGTGTGTTTTTCTTCTTTGTTTAGGCAGAGAAAACTTTCATTCTGCTAAATTAGTATATGCACAATATGTCTCTAGCAAATGAAAGCGTAGATTTCATTTGCTCAAAGCACAGAACTGACATGAACAAAGGACAATATGAACAGGAAATATCTGCATCACCAATGACAGGGGACAATTTTACCTGGAGCTTTTGTGCTGTTTTAAAACCAAATATGACTGTACTTGGAGGTTCTTAAACCCTACTCTCTGCTGAAGCTTAAGAGAGACCTTTGTAAATGTAAAGATTTTCCTACATGATATCCCTGCAAATCAAACTAAGGAATTTTGACACAGGCAAGATGTAAGCAGATGAACTCTTTTTCAGAATACAGTTATAGACAATAGATGTGTAATAACAACTCCAAGGTCATATGGGAATAATATCTATTGTTTCAGAAGCAGAGCAGTCATGTCAGCCAGGCACGGTGCCACACTGATGAAGTAACTCACCTTCACAGTTCAGAAACAGTTAAGGAATTGCTGTACCAGGTTGCATTATATGGCAAGGAAATGCTATTTGATTTCAAGTGTGCATTGAAACAACTGATTTTTTCTTTAAAAAGGCATGTTCTTCATTAGAATTTTCTAAATGGAAGTCAAATATGAGCAAGAAAAGTCAATACGTAGTTCTCCCTTTAATCAGTTGGCTGTTAGATCTTCATGGCTTATAATCTGAGTCGGTAGTTTGGACTACAAGCAAATAAACAAACAAAAAAAGGTGTCCTCTTCTTTCTAGGATTTAAGGTAGATTATCTGACTTCGGGAAAAGAACATACTGTTTTCTCATCAAGACAAATCCAAAATTTTCTTCCAAATATTGACTAAAGTAAAAAGACTTTTAAGTTGAAATTGTTTGGTTGTAGAGAAAAATACAGCCAAAGGACTTGAAAGTGGAACTGAATAATAAGCCAGACCAACTGGAAAAAGTGAAGAAGAATGATCACACAATTATCTAACTGAAATATGATTTATATCTCTCTCTATATATGCACATGTTATTAAAAAATAGAAGGACTTGCAAATCTCACAGTCCTTTACCACAATCATGAATAGAAAGGCCCTCATGACACCTCATAAAAAATGGGGGCTTTTAAATTTTTCTACTAAGCTGTTCCCTCATTATATAGCATGCTTGCAGAGAGCTAATTCAGGCACAGAGAGCTGAACTCTTTGCTTTCTCATACATAAATGAGTAAAAATATCCAGAAAAACATACAGCATAGAATTCCTGCAGAGTTCCTATTGTCCACAATCCTTTGCTTACACTGCTTACAATCTTAGGAATGCAGAAACTGCTGCTCAAAAACAGCACCATTCCCAGGGACTGAGTTCAGCTGATGTGTATGCTGTGTAATATTAAACACTTCTGTATTAGCAACGGAAATTTTCTGTAAAAACAAGGCCCTAAAAGACAGAAGGATTGCTGTATTTCCCAGTCTCAGTAAATCTGAACTTCCATGTAATAAGGAAAAAAGATTAACAAAACATAGGTGTCATATCTGTTGTCTGTAACCCCAAATGCAGAGAGGTGTCTGGAAATCCAGTGAAGTGAAACTAGCACATGCCAACCTGTTAGTGAATCCTGCTGTGTTGAGTGTTCTTTTACACTTCCAAGTACTGAAATGGAGAACATAGGGCCATTAAGAACAGAAAATTAGACTAGAAATTAGTAGCTGCTGAAAACGATCTCCCTGTGCAGATCTGTTTAAACAAAGCTGGTATTCATCCACTGGGAAAAGGAAGTGCCATCTCCCTAACACATGCATGCACATGTGTACGTGAGAGGTATTTTAATGAGGAGTTTCATAAAAAATTGCTAAAATTTGACACAAACAAAATATTTATCATGCATTCTCTGTGGGTATTTACCTGGGGCAATTATCTAATGAACATTATAAATAAAGCTCTGCAGATGCTCTGTGGACACACACTTCTTCAAGTGCTGGCAGACCTGTAGTTGTAACAGAATATTAAGGTAGGGGAGAAGCAAAATTAGATGTGTTTGTGACATTAGTTTTTAATTATTTACTTGTTTTGTTCCATCTGCTTTTCCTTGTTCTGCCAGCAAAGATTTGGCAATGTCTGCCCCATCCATGTGAATGCTCTTATCCTGTAATTGTCATGAGCACCGTTTTAACCTTGTCATTTGACTATTTAGGAATTTGCCCTTGCTAGTGTTGTTTATTTTCCTGATTATTCTGTGGCTTGATAAGGAATGCTGAAGGCCTCACAGTCAGCGTTTGAAAGGATTGGGCCATTCCTTTGTCCTGTGGTAATAACAAAAATCTTGGTCCCACATTCACTCCTTGAGGAATCTCATTTCACTTCACTATCTCCTCTGTAGCACTGGATTTCTATCATCTGTTCCCATTTTTATTTTCTTTCCAGATAGACAACCCACTTCATGCTAGGTCAAGTGTTTTTCTGAGGTTCCTATGGATTGTATCCACAGAGTAATATTTGCTTTATAAATAGAAGTATCCTTCTATTTTCAGTGGGTTTTTTTCATAAAGTCTTTGACCTTAAGAAATACTCTGTAGCATGCCTCATTAACAGAGATTATATTTACAGCTTCTCAAGCAATGACGAAGAATCCGGGAAATAACTTTACTATCCCTAGGAACAAATGTTACCTTCTTGCTTGAACACTGATGTGTGTGGTTCAGAGAATTCTATTAATGTTCACACAGAGTTTAGTTTCAAAATCTTGGTTTCTTCTGCAAAAGTTTTATGCTTAGCAACTGCAAAATGCTAGTTTTGTTTGTCATTGCAAATCTTTAATTTTACGGTTACTGAGTCTTCGCAACGCTTCTTTAGATAGCTTCATTTTACCTGTCAGAAAGTTCTGAAGGACAGTACTCCTAGAAGACATTTCCTAGGCTTTGTTACAGCTTACCCACTCCCACAAATTTCCACTGATGCCTGTTATGCAACACCCTAAGTGAAGACCATAAAAACACTGGGCTTCAAGGCCATTTCACAGAGAGGGTTTGTTTTGTTTTCCTTTCACCCTTCTCAGCTCCTACAAAGGTTACTAGAGAAGTGTCTTTACAGTTCTTATTAACTTAACTGCTAGACATGGGAAGTACAATATGAGGGAGCTATGTCGAAAAGATGACATTTTTACCTGGAGTAGGAAAGACTGCATCAAGATTTTTGCTCTTTTTCTTTAAAGATCAGTGTAAAGCTTATTTCCTCTTCTTATTGCAATTAAAATTCTTCCTAAAACCCAGTCTGTTCTATCCCTTCCACTTGCAGAACTCCTTGTTTCCCACTCCTCCAGTGTAAAATATCCCTCAGTTGTAACTATAATTATATGATCAAGCAGGTCTTGGTCACACAAGAGTCTAAACTACTCATCATTGCTTTCAGGGTCTGGCTTTTTTTCCCCCACAAAAAATAAATGTAATATTAGTGCACACATATATGTAGACTTTATGAAAAAACCCCTGTTTTCCTTTGGTAGGTGGCTCATTCATGACATTTCTTTCTTTGTTCAATTCATCCTCTGTCCTCAAGAGTATACTTTGATCATACTCAAGACCTTGCTTGAAGCACGAGACTTACAGTACAGGAAAATCGCTCCCAGCACAAACACAGAGGTACTTGGGAAAAAAGTTCAAAGAAATGCGACTTAAACAAGAAGATAAAGGAGGAAATTATTCAGGAAATGGCAGACAAAATCAAAAGAGTAAAATAAAAATCTGTTTCTTCACAGATGTCTTAATCTGCCTGAAGTTTCCAGATTTATACAGAACCAAAGTTTGTCCAGTAAGTCCTGCAGGGCTTCTGTCTAACTGATTGTTTCATACAAATTCTTTGATGCTTACAGACAGACAAGATTGGAAGAAACACAAACACATACACATACAACACAGATAACAGAGAAAAGGAAACAACAAAACACACGTTTGCATGCCAAATCTTTTGTTTAAATTATACAGGAGGAATAAAATGGAGCAAAGGCAAGGTCATGGTTTCAGTACTTCTCTGTGTTTAGGTTTGGCTGCACAGTACAGGAAGGACCGCGTAAACTGGCTGTAGGTGTAGGGTGACCACTGACACACAGGGGCTGGAGCCTTTGACCTCAAAGGAGAGCTTGCAGGCCCAGGGCTGGTTCAGCTGGGACAGGAGGCATTCAGCAGCATTCCTGGCACTGGGAGGAGTGTAGGGAGAAGATGCAGCCGGGCGCCTCACAGTGCTGCATGGCAGGAGGGTGAGAAGCACAAGCTGTCCATAAAGGGGGGTTCGCACTGTGTCTGGGAGAAGCCCTGGGTAGCACAGTCTGAGTCCAAGGCTGAGCCCATGGCTGAGCCTGCCTAGAGAGACCCTTCATTCCCCAGCTTGCTATCCTCTGATTTATTACTGGAAGACATAGGTGGTCAACCCTAGGTCAACCCCTAGGTTACCTCGCTCCCCCTCATACCTTCACACAAGTTCTGAAAACAAAAACTGAATGAAAAAAACAAGAAGTTCCAAGTAATTATCTTTTCTTAATGAGACCTGGGTGGCAAGAAACAAATCATCTGGACTTGTTTAAGCAAAGTACAGCAATTAATTAAACTAGGCAGCAAACTGGCAGGAATATTTAGTTATCCTCCTCTGAAATAACTAATTTAGTAAGAAAAACTTTAACAAGCTATGTGGCAAGAATTAGAAGTCTCCATTCTATGGCATATGAAGAGTGAGTAGCTGAGTTTAAAAACCAATAGACGAGATATGTTTCTCCAAATAAAGCATAATGCACAAAGGCAAGCTCTGTTTCTTCACTATGGGTTATACATCTTTATGAAGAGAACTTCAAGGATGAGGCATTGTACATTTAGTTATAAATATGTCATTTTAGAAAATCTTCCTCTATCTCACAAGTAGACACACATATATAGATACAGATATAGACATAAACACATATCTATACATACATGTGTTTGCATTATATATATATTTTTTTTTTTGTGTGTGTGTTTGTGTGTGTGTGTATGTATGTGTGTGTGTGTATATACACACATATACATATTAGTCTTTCCAGACAGATGTATATAAGACAGTTCCTTAAAGACAGCTCTTAGATAATTCAGGAAACTCATTGTGGTTGGAGATTGGGATGAAATAGTGGTATAGATATTGGCAACCTGCCTGAATCACAGTGGGGTTTTGCTGAATCCTCCACTAGAGTTAAGGCAATAACACAATTACTGTGCACTTTACAAGTGAATGTCTTGACAAGGTGTGTACATATACATAACTAATCACATAAATGTTTCAGAGGCTAAGTAAGTAACTGAAAATCACAACTGTAAAGGGCCTTTCCTTACAGGTGTAGTAGTTTAATTAGTTAGAGAATAATGATTTTCTGTAGATTGTCTCATTCTGGAGATATTGCCATGTGATGTAGATGAGACATTAACTGCTAACACCCTTTTCTCCCCCTCATTTCACTGTGCACGTTCACTATGTGCACAAAGAGAGTATAGTTGAGTATAGTTTATGCCACTATCCCAGCAAGCAGGAAAAGAAAAACTGATATTGAGTAGAGCAGTCTTAGGCCTGCCACATAAGAAGTTAGAGGCATAAGCACCAGTTAGTTGGATTACCATTTGACTGAATTTTCTTAAATCCGTTCTGGCATCCTTCTCTTCTGGGCCGACTGATGCATATTTTAATACAGTCTAAGATGTTAAGATGCTATAATACCTCACAAGAGAAGCAACAGTTCCCTTTGAATTTAGTTAGCATTTCACTATAAATAAAACAGGCAGACTGAAACCTGTACTAAATCTTTGCACACATATTGGAGTTGCCTTGTTGTACAGAGATGTTAATTGTGCTCTGCACACTAACCCCAAAAGATTGGAAAATGACCCATTGCTGCATATATTATTTTATAGACAGCTATGCAGAGACATCTTCTATATAATTCTTTTTTAAAATTTGTTTTTCCAGAGTCCTGGTTGCTAACCAGGTCTTATGTTTATTATCCTGCTCATATGTGTGTGCTCACTTCCGTGTGTTTGTATGCAGACACGCACCTTCAGGCAACCCAGAATAATCTCAGCTGCACTGAGGATACATGTGGCCACAATCTGCAGAGATCTGAGTCCTGGTGAGCATCATGTTGTGGAATGAAGAAGGGGGTGTGTGTGCTCTTCTCCTCCTGACAGCCTGCCCAACGCCTGCAGAGGCCTCGGCTGTGCACCAGCTCTGAGAACAACAATCTGTTGCAACCGCAAACACAGAAATGGCTGAGCCACGGCAGTTTTTCATCTCGTCTGTCAAATTGGTTGTAAGAAATACAGGGATTGTTAGCGTAATCTGTTGATACACCAAGATTATACCAGTGAGCCAATCCAAAAGAATTGTCAGCAGAGTGGTTTCAGAAGGGTCCAAAGAGATTTCCAGGCAAACATGACTGACAACTGGAGAGCAGGGAAAGAATCCCGACCAAACAACAGATTAAGGCCAAAGCAGTACATATTTACAGCCCAGCACACAGTTGCACTCAAATGCCTGAACTTCCAGAATTCCATATGTGTAGAGAGGTAAAAAATACCTCCTGTGAAAAGCTTTATTACTACTGCGAAAAAAAGGTCTAATAAAATATAAATACCGTAGTATCATAAACATCAAGTTGTTGTAGATTTTAGAGATGCCATCATCTTATGCCAAGGATAGGCCATTTACTTCATGGAACTGTACTGAGATGACTCAGTGATTCATTCACCTACTATTCATAAGCATTCTTTTTATCTCTTAGTGTTTTCTAATTTAACTACTAGTTGGAGAGTCGGGATTTTTTTTGATACACAACACATAGAGACTTCTTTTGAATAGCATTACTTCTTTGCACTATTACATTCAGATCAGTTTATAGGAGTAAATTTTTAAGAAGAAGACAACAAAGATAACCATGACAATACTAAGCCAACACTTCTGCTCCACTACTTGTAAAAACCTGCTTGTCTGGATTTTGCAATGGTGATTTTTTCCAAATGCACTATGAAGAAGGATGTCATCTTTCAATAGCCTTTCTATATCTAATAACCTTTCTATATCAATATAACTATATTGATAACAATCATGTAGAGGCTTTTGGACAAATTCCATAGCATTTTACTGTTGCTAATCCTCTGGCCTTTCTGTTGAGACATAAAAGTATGAATATTCGCCTAAATACAACTCACAAATTAGATAATTGACAAATTAGCACTTAAATGCAATTTCCAGATACAGCCCATATTTTGCAGCCAACTTGGAGTGTTACAGAAGACATTGTACACACAGAGGTACTAAAATAGACTGATGACTTGAGGAGAAGCTGATGACTTGAGGAGAAGTTATACAAGATGTATTTTTTAAAATTATTTCACTTTTAGCAAAGACAATATTTGAATATCTAGGCAGAATGGACTAAACCACAAAAAGAGGTTTTTCTGCTTAAAATAGAAATATTTTTTGTTTCCTCAGTTACCTAGTCTCTTGCAGTTCAACCATAACAGAGATTTGAAGTTCTATTATAAATGGCTAATAACTGTGCTTGGAAATACTGACCATTCTATGATTAGCACAAGACGGCTGTATACGGCCATTGGAACAAAGCAGTCCCCTGAGAAACAGGATAAAGGGAAAACAAAGAAAATAGCAGAGGGCTTTAGCAAGAGGACACCTCCATTCAGAATCTATAGTGTTATTTAATGTCTTTTTTTTTACAGCAGGTGAATAATATTCTTTCCATGTCTGAATAAGTTGGAAGGAGCTTAGTTAAGTATCTTAGTCTTTGTGTCAGCCAAAATAAAAACCATTTGTTCTTAAAAACAAAATGAAACTTTTACTTCTGATTCCCTCTCAGTGGAAAAATAATTATCAATTCAGCTACCACATCTATTGAACAAACGCTATGAGCAAAAAACCATAATATATTTGTAACCTCAATGAGCTTTCACAGCAAAAGAGCTGAAATCTATTTGTCCTATTCTCCTTCCCTCTTAAGGTTATTTAGTTTACCCTTCACAAATGTTTCCTCTAACTTCCTAATCAGTTTTTTTCCAGCTTTTCTAAATGTTTTTGGACACTAAGCATTCCCTAATGTCTTGACCTTGTATTGAATCAGTCCAAAGGAGCCCGCTGGGAACTCACCCAATTTCTCGCTCTTTAGCACACAAACACACATAAAACACTTTCATTTTGACTGCAAAAAGGTGCTAAATATTCCTTCTGCATTTCAGGTTCATACCTCTAAACATCAGGTTTTGTGCTTATTATGTGTAGTCTCAGCTCCAGTTTTGAATTCGTAACTTTATATACTTAGTTCTTAATACTAGGTGTGGACTTCACTGTATTTCTTGGAGCAAACAAACAAGCTTAGTGTTAAACAGCATACATCCCCTCCTTGGACCCGGGTATATTACTGGTTACAATCTAATCAGTAGAAAAATAAACAAGAAGATGAGTGAGGAACAAATGGCTGTTTCCTGGAACACTGGGCAATACTGCTTAAACATCCATTTATTTGGGTTATAAAGCTAGTCAAATGCAGGAAAATTATTAGGAAAGCATGGCTGAGAGAAATTTCCTGGGTTATTGAACTTGACCTTCTACTGACCTTCTCCTGCTATAGATCCTCTTTCATATTCAGGCTGTACATGTTCCTCTTATATCACCATAAGCATTGCATCAGGTTTTTATTGGTCTTTGCCTTGGAGCAAACTGTAGTCCTGGCAGTTTTCTAAATGTGCAGCAGAGGTATGTGACTTTTACACACCTTTTCTGATTGCTGATGCTCTAAGTTATGATAGCTTTCAGAATCACAGTGGAGTTGACACTAAACCTCAGTGCCCATATTCACAAAGATGCTCAAAATGAGTGAGTAGGAAGAAATTGTAACCTGCCATCATCTATGGCTTTTCCTTGTTTATAGTAGATTCTGCAGCCTAAGAGTCTTAGCATAATGTTGTTACATCAGAAATTGTTTGGCAGCTCTACTGTAAAGGATTGAACCAGAGCAATTATCTTTCTGATTTAGCATGTTCTGGGAAGTCAGAGTAGAGAATGTTTTGACAAGCGGCTATGTTCAAATTCGTTTTACTGTTACTAGCACATCTTCTACCTCTTCTATAGATGAGAAAGCTATATGTGACATTAGCTGTGCAAAAATACATTTTTCCTTAATCAAAGGAGTTGCTTCTAATAGTATATAGATGCCTCCCGTCATAGACTGTTGTCTTCCAAAAGCTCTGCTATGACCTCTACATTTTTAAATGAAAGGAATATCTGAAAAAAGACAAGGATTTTTCTTATCTGTGAATGCCTTAGGTTTTTCCTTTGCTATTTCCTAAGCAAAAATACACATGTGGAGCCAATCTAAGTATTTAAGAAAACAGTGTGCAGTTCATTCACATGTATGTACACAATAGCAATCTGCTTGTGCTGGTGTGAGGATTAAAAGGACAAGATAATTACATCCTGTCTAGCATGCTGATAAATACATTAGTCAAAGAAAGAAAAAAGGTAACGTGTGATAAAATCAGAAGGGTCCCAGAATAAGCCATCAGAGACCTGAACTGAGGTCACTTGATACAACTGAGTCAATACTGTCTTTGTTGCTTTTAACTTTCATTTTACTATCTATATGAATAGAAGCCTTTTCTGTAGGGGGGTAGCAATGACAGTAGCAGTTCTCTGAGATCTCTTTCTCTGTATTTAAGAAAGGAATTCCTTTTAATTTTCACCTTTGAGGACAGGGCAGAAGTTATAAAACTGGAATTTCTCTGTGAATATCAAGCCTCTCCTTAAAAATGAGAGTAATTATACTCCCCTTTTTCACAGGCCATCAGCTATTAGAATAATAGGCTCTTATTAATTACCTGTCTAAAACATTAGACAAAAAGTTACACAGTGCACATATAAACCAGGAGAAAAAAATAAGTAAGATTTAAGGAAAAATTCCATTTTTCTTCCATGCATAAAGAGCTGGGACAATGAAATTTCACAAACTAAACCAAAACTCAGTTTTAGTAAATTTCTTCCTGAGCATTTATCAAGGAGGGAGAAATTTTTCAGACAGGAGAACTCCAGACAAATGAGGGTAATACAAATGAAATGTCAGAGGTACTCTGACAGAAAATGTGACCAGTCCTGCTGCTAAGCTGCCAGAGTACATCACTGCTGGTGCTGGACAACACACACTAAGCAGCTGCTATTACATCCCAGCCCAATTTTGGTGCCAGCCTCAGGGCAGTGATCTGAAATAACAACGCACACATACCTCTTGCAGTACTAAGACCAAAACACCTTGCCTATGTCAAAATTTGCTGGGAGCAAAATAGCTTTCATTCCATCTGAAGACCCACAGGCTACACACAAAGCAAAGGAACAGAATCCAAGCCTCTGCTCTTTATGAAATGAGAAGAAATTATATAGTGTCACTGAGAATATGTCTGGCCTGCTCTTCTCTCCTTGCCAAATTAGTGGTATCACCTGCATGTTTGGCAGCAATACCCAGAAGTAACTTCATTTATATACATAGTATTAGGCTTGCAAATAAAAGCATACATTAGAAGATTTTGAGTTTGTTCATGTCAGACCAATACAGCTTACTGAGTACCCTGTTTTTCATAGTTCCAGTGGTTTACTTCTTCAGCTCTTCAAGCCTCTACTCTGCCAAGCCACACCATCCCTCTGTCCCTCCAAACTAACCAAATTTAATACTTACAGAAAACAAGACATGGACAACCTAACTTGTTGCTGTTGCAGAGAAGTTTTGCAACAAAAGAACTTGACACTTTGGGCTTCTGAGCTCCATTCTGCTTCCTCAGAGCTACAGGACCATTTTTCTTAAGGACACAGCAGCAGGAAACTGCATTTTTGATGTACGTATTGTTGTAGAATGTTTCTTATCATAGTAGGCAAATGGCTTCATTGTCTTTAAGACATTGACACCAATATAATTATTCCAGTTTAATAAGATTTACTTCTGAATTATATCACTCAAACGTCAGCACGTCATCAGCTTTGACTTACGATGTAGTTTAGATTTCATTAGCTACCATCTAAAAGCTTGAGGTTTTTATAGCCTTTAATGTAAGTTCTTAAAGATTATTCTTATTTTCAAGTTTTAAATTATTTTTGTTTGTATTTTTCTTTATGTATTTAGATTTCAGAGAAAGGTTTCTTTTATTAATTGCTTGGAAGATGAAAAAAACTGTTAGTATAGCTAGAAATAGAGGCAGCAAAAAAAAGAGATTGATCACTTGTTAACTACAAAGCAAAATTTAGAAAATGTAAGAGTACATCAGACAAATAGAAGTATAAACACAATAGCCATTTCCAAGATGAACCTCTCTCTGCTTATAAAGAATTTCACAGAATTATGATGTAACTAAACATATAATTTATGTGTGATAATAAAAAAAGAAAACTTCTCTGAACTGAAGGCTCTCTGTTCATTCTTGATCCTACTCCTAATTTCACTATTAAACCCAACAAGTTCAGTAAGTAAGCAATATTTGTCAAATAATATTCTTTAACCATGACTTCTATTAGTTAATCACATAGCATGCCAAACATTATTTGTGTGTATATTGTGAATGTATCCCTTCTCACCGAGCACCACTTTAGTTAGGCATAATATAACAGAGTAGAATGGTTCCTTTGGAAGAAACCAAACACCTGATCATCTAATCCAACTTGCAGTGGCACAAATCAGTCACTTTCCTTACAACTTGGAACATTTATACTTGTCTTATATATCCTCTCACTCACCTGCCTGCCAGTCTAAGTAATCCTACTCTTTTAAATCTCTTTTCTAAATGGCCATAGTCCCCTGTGGCTGTGTAATTCGTGCCATGGGAACAGAGGGAGAGGAGCAGCCAGTGCTTTTCTGACCAAAGACAGTTCTAGCTTTTCTCCCAACAGACTTACAGGGCTAGGACAAAAAAAAAAAAAAAAAAAAAAGTGAGGAGAGGTGCGGGAGGAGAATCCTTCTTAGTGCCAGTCACGAGGTGATTATACAAACAGTTCTGGCTGTAAGTGTGTGCTAAAAATAAAAATAACACCAGATAATACTAACATGACTGATAGTCTGCACAGACCATCCAAGCACCAGTTTTTACTCAAAAACAAATTAAGAGGACACACATAAGTTTGCCAATCTCGAAGTGTCTTTCAGAAAACAGTCACTTCTCTGGATCAGTGTGTGTGATTGCATGTGTTCAACTGCCCACCCTCACTCATTAGTCAAATGAAGGGGAGTTTCTAATCTTGTCCTAAGCACAGATAAGTACATAGTCTTCATTAACAAGTTTTTAAAGGAGGGATAAACTTGATTATCCGTTATGATTGGTAACTTGGCAAAAATGGAGACCAAACTTACTTTGTCTTTGAAATACATGCTGCTACTTACCTGGTTGTTAGTTCAAGTTTCAGATTAATTAGAGAAGTAAGCTCCTGAAGTACTCTTGAAAAACAGTCTTCCCTACAGGAATCCTTTCAGTCTTTTTTTTTGGTGAAGGGTTACCTGGCTTGTAGGCAGTTCAAAATCTTGTATTACATGCAGATCTCAAGTTTCTTGCAAAACTGAATTCCTGAAGTCTTTTGTGCAGTGTACTAACACAGTTTCAAAGTATTCTTTTTCACATATACCTCAACTCAACATGGGGCCATGTATAACACAGGCAGTGAAACAGCTGCAGTCAAACAAAGGAAGTGACCAAAGAGCATAATTCAGATTTAAAGATATGTAGAAATATATGTAGATATATAGAAATATGTGGAATATTCATGAACCTTTAATAGAAGAAATGCAGACAAAAACTCCCTTGTTCCCTTGCCAAAACATTCCTAAAGGCAAAATCATTTTGTTCCTATAGAAATGTTCCTCAGAGCAGTGTCCATATAAATTACAGCAGACAGATCAGTAAGTCAGTTTCTTAAGGATGTATTAATAGTCAGTATTAATAGGAAAGTGGCTTTAGTCTAAAGAGATTCAGAGATTTCTGAGATAATTTTATTAAAGTTACCATTCAATTTCTTTATAGATAGCAACAAAAATTATAGGAATGGACATCTAAAATGATGGTCACTCAACAGAACAAAACGACAAACCTCTAACCAGTTAACCTCCATATGAGAAAACATTCTTATTTAGCTATCCTGCTTCAGATGTTTGCTAAACACAGAAATCCTTCCCTAAACTCCGCTGTCTGAGTAGCATTTAACTACAGAGGGAGGCTATGGCCACTTATTCAGATGTAGATATCTTCACCACAGCACACTGTCTCCACTAGATAAATCCCTCCCTGTGCACTGCTGTGAATGAGTGAGAACAATGTTTTTGTGCAGATTTGCATCTGGTCTGTCTCCAAGAAAAATCGTCAGGTGAATTGTAGGAGCTGTGGTGATTGCTGTTATTATCAAGATGAGATTCACCATTGCATGTTGATTCATGGACATGGATTATTTCCAGTTCTACATCAAAAATAAAATAAGCAAGCCTGAGAGCTCCTGGAAAGTAAAGTAATAAATACTGCTTTGTCAAAACATTCCTTCACCTCAGTTGTTTCAAACAAGATTTAGTATCTCTGTTTCAAGCAGTGGTTGTATTAAACTTACACTTTGAGACAGCCAAGCCCTTTACCATTCCAAAGAGGACAGAATATGCTGCATATTAAGTGCAGTGAACTAAGTCCTAAGTTCAAAATGCTAGGTATTATTGTGTAATTCCAAGAGTGGCTTGGAGTAAAGCAGAAAAATGTACTGTATTGCCAAAAGGCACATATATCGGAACTAGTACTGCCCCAAAAGTAATGATTCATCTTCCAGGTGAGGAACCATAATTTCCTAAAATGACTTCTAAAAAGTTACTTGTCATTGTCTGATCACATCTCTTACTGTTACATACCTACTATTCTTTGACTCTAGGACAGAAAGTATTCAACTTCTTAAAAGATGTGCTGCGACTTCAAATATGGTTTAGATCTGACTACGACTGCCTGAGACATTTCTAAAGGTAGGAATGCTGTGCAACCTAATACCATAGTTTTCATTTAAATGTTAAATCAGTGGTGAAAGATTTCACACACCTCCCATCCAAGAAAGGATTTGAGCTGTCTGGGAATTCTTACTTAAACAGCATTTTTCTCAAAAAGGCCAAATAATCCAAATCAAAACTTTCAACAGAAAATTAACAGTTTAAATAAAACCTTAATCCAAAATAGAGGCCAAATTAATTATTTTTTTAATTAAATAAGAAAAAAGGAGAGAGGGTGGGCAATAGAAGCAGCTCAATCTAGGGTATATCATCAGTGTGGTAAACCCTATTTATCATCTTCATTCTCCTTCAGATGAAAGGTATATCCTCTAAATTTCACTTTTTGTTCTAGTTGTTAAATTTCTTGGAGTGAGTCTCTGATTCCACTTCGTATGTTTGCAAAAGAATAATACTGCATTCACTGACTGTGTATCTGTTTATTTCAGGTATGGCAGAGTGGAGAATATAATCTTGTCCTATATTCTCCTGGATATGAGTGCAACATGTTGCTACGTAATGTAGGTTACTGTCTGCCCATCTCTGAGCCATGTTCTTGTCTCTCTGCCTCCCACCTTCCCACTGTCCCCCTTTTTAGTCCTAATGAGTAAATACACAAAGCCAGAAACATTTTTCACTGATCTGAAGTAGAAGTACTTGAAGCTTGGGAAATTTAGAGAGAAAAACCAAATTTAAATCCACAACATGTAAAAATACTTGCAAAATCTACGTACTACTCCTTTTTATAAAATAAGCATTTCATAATTTTTAGCCACTAAATTTTCCTGTGTCTCCTACATATTCAGCTCAGACAAAAACATAGATAGGGGTATGGATATGATAAGATCACCATCTCAGAAGGCCTTTGGAGCTTTCTCTTTTTCAGAACAAATGACCTTTCTGTTCACTGTAAGACTTACCATAAGGAGTCCGGGGCTTCTTACTTGCAGATTAATCCACAGAGCATTGACATTAAATTTTACTTAAACCAGAATTCCTGTCTTGTACTTTTTGGGGTACTTCAGGAACTAAGAATTCTTAGTTCGTCTCCTTCCTTAGCTACTTTATATATATACATATATATATATATATATATATATATATATACACACTTATATTTAAATATATAGTTGTTTGTCATTAGAAAGGGAAGCTTTTATAATTGTTGTTCTCTGTACATTTATTAACAGTTAAGGAAAGAAGTTTTATGGCACTTTTCCTGCCTGGCAGGAGGATTCAGCACAAAGCAGAAGTGCTAATGAATATAGATTCAGCAATACTGTCCAGATTTCTTGGGGCATGCTCTTGTGCTTCAGCCATGGACTGCATGTGTACCACACACCGTAACACTGGGCAGAGGGACATGCTCCACATAAGTTAGTTTAAGAAATATTAGCATGAGAGATAGAGGTCATCACACTGATGCCTTCAAAATCTAGAAACAAAACAACATTTCCAAGATGATTTAAACAGAACTAGTAATAGGCCTTCAATGGGAGGCCTCCATGTGCAAATATGGCAAAATGCTCATATGATACAGGAGGTTCATGATTTTATAAGTTTTAAAAACTAGGATATTTGACAACAGCGTCCAATTAGAAGAGCAATTACCTAAGTAACCCCCCATTCTGGTTCTGCCCCATTTGAACCCTTCCCCCTGAATTTCTAGTCCCATATTTATTATTTCTAAGATACTTAGTAAAAGAAAATGAGACATGCTTGGCTAAAGAGGCTAGACTACATAATATTTCAAGAATGTAACATAATATGTGTTAGAAGGCTAGCTAATTGTTCTTAAATATAGAGGGAAAGGGGCAGGGGAAACATTGGGAGCTACAGCCATGTATTAGAAATCTACAAAGCTACAAATATATGAAAAATATATAAAAGCTTAAGCATCAAAATGATTAATCAACCTGCTTCTTTTTCAGAGAGAGTTTTATTATGTTTGAAGCCTTTTACACTATGCTGCCATCCATATTGTGGATATTCCTATAATGACTACTTCTATCAATATTCTAAAGGTGTACTTAAAACTGGATTCCTGTTCTGTTTGTTGTGATGACAGAATCACATTTTCTCTTTATAGTCAGAGACCAAAGAAAATGCACCCAATCATGCTTTTCCTTAATTGACAGTCTTTCCTTCTTTCTGTTGAAAAAGGGTATTTCCTTGAATATTTTTCCTCATTGGGCTGTCTGCAGGAACAAGGAGACTGTCAAATATAACCTCTACTTCTATATGATATTATTAAACTTTACTTTCTTCACTCAGTTATGCTATTGGGAAATATTTATATATTGAATTTCAGCAGACAACATCCAATTTTTCTAGTTTGGTAGATCACCAGACAAAAGAAGAGAAATTTAAAGTTAAATGCTAGCAATATCAAGATAGGATTTGTGTGAAAATGAAATGAAAATGTATCCAGGTACTAACTGTCTGAGCACTCTGCAGCACTTACAAACACATCTACAACTGATTGAGTAGGCTGGTGTGGAACTCTTCACAAGGCTTGGAAGGGAAAACTAACCTTCAACAGTGCATGCTACTTAAGCTTGAGAAGCAACAGCCTTGACAAAACACAAATGTTTTCAGAATGTAGCCTGAACAGGTTTCACATTGCTGAGATAATATTCAGGCTACATTCTGAAAACATTTTCAAAAGTCTGCCAGAGGCACGGCTGATTTAAATTTTGGATTAGATTTCCAATCGAATAGATGTCATAATTATAGGTCCTGTAAGAACAGACAATGTGTGTGAGGTATCCAAAAAATATTGTCCTGGTGTAAAGCCTACACTCACACAAATTAGATCTGCTACTACAGTAATATCTATTGTACTTTAATTTCTTAAGCATTACTTTGAAATTACACCACCTAACTAAGAAGTCTTTGGGGCTACTGAAGAAATTGTTTACCATAAGAATACTAGACTAGTGTATTGCAGCAAAAAATACAATACAATACAATACAATACAATACAATAAAACTAAACTAAACAAAATAAAATAAAAATGAAGAAGAAGAAGAAGAAGAAGAAGAAGAAGAAGAAGAAGAAGAAGAAGAAGAAGAAGAAGAAGAAGAAGAAGAAGAAGAAGAAGAAGACAGAGAATTCCTGAAAAAATTTTGTGAGCAAAGGCATACCTTGTCATAGTTTTCCTAATCTGGTGTTCAAAATTTCCATAATATCTGCTCACAAAGCTTTGAGTGACCACCCCGGTACAGGGAAGAGAAGCGTTGCATATCTGGATCCTAGCCTTAAAATAGAAAGTATCTTAAAGTATGTTTTTAACATAGTCTACAGTATAGATGGTGAACCCTTTTTTATTTTTTTTTCTGAAAGAAAGCACTCACAAAATCTAGACATACTTTAAATATTAAGACACCAGCTATACCAAATGCTAAATCACTGAAGGTCAATTACATTTTAACTTACAACATAAGCCTTCGAATACTTTTTTTCCCTTATCTAACTTGTTTATGTTTGTTAGTAATAGTATGGATGTAAGCATACACCAGCTAGTTCTCTTTTAGCTTGAAATGAGCCTAATTTAAAAAAAAATCCTTGAAGTGTCTCTACTGTGCAGTGTATTAGTCACCCTATCTTTTACAGATTAAGCTCTTTGGCATTATAGGAGAAATCATCTGCTGCATACTGGCATCAAGCAAAAGCAGATTCATAAACTCTGCCCTTAATCTCTCTTTCAGTTTTCTTCCAATTAGAAACAATCTTTCGCTGATACTCTAATTAATACTTACACATTAAAATATTAGGCATTATAGCAGAAATCATCTGTTATATTCTTCCATAAAGCAAAACTAGGTTTGTAAGCCCTTGCCCTTAATCTTTCTTTCAATTTTCTTCCATTTAAAAAACATCTTTCCCCAATACTCTAATTAATGCAAATGATATTCATGATTAGTTAGTATTATGCTAATCTGAGCCCCAAATTTCCCTAAATCTACATGGTGTTGTCTGAGTACCAGATTGCTTTGGGTTCCTAAGTAAAATTACATTAGCCTGCCAGCTGTACAAAACATCATGATAGAGTAGAAATCCAAGCAAATCATCAAGATTACATTAGTTTTGTTTCTTAATGAACAACTGTTTGCATTAGGGATTACAGACAAATTATGATTTTCCTCTCTGTACCCAGGCAGCCAGGCATCTGTTGAGAAGTTTCATTTTTTTTCTGACTAAATAGATTGAGGAAAGCTAAGACAGAGAGATGAGTCTAATATTTCATGTAATTGAATTTTTTCCATTACAAAGCAATCAGCACTCTGTGGCTCACTGGTAACCTTGAATTCTCTCTTCCACTCCAGCCTGGAATGCAGGAGAAACATGAGCAGCCCTTTTTTTCTTTTTTTTTTTTTTTTTTTTTCAGAAAGCCATCAGTCACCCAGCTTCTCCTCTCTTCCTACAGAAGTAGATTATGTACTTTATAGTCATACCTGCTGGCTGTTACACCTCGAGCCTGTTTCCCAAACTGTGTTGCCACAGTTCCTGCTGCTCTGATATATAAACCATGTGCAGCCAAAAAGCATTTTGTGTAGAAAACAGAGCATCAAGCCCATGCCTGTCTGAGTTAACAGTGCACACAAGGAAACCAGGCCAGGAAAGGGGTGTGATAATGAACATGGTACCACCAAGACTACTAATCTTTAAAGCGTAACAATACTTACAAGCACAGCTCTGTATACCTACACAATTTAGCAGCTTGTTCAAGTTTGTTCCTATTTCGTGTCAAACTCCTGTAACATGCTTGTTGTTATGGTCTGCTCGATTCAATTATGCTCCTAGTGTACAGGTTCACTCATTTTTCCATGCACTAATCTCCAAAACTCACACTGTGACAGCTCATCATTGTTGGCAAAAATGTAGTACACCGAAAGGAAAAGAAAGGCTCTGATACCTTCACCATTGTGAATCAAGACCTCCTGATTACAAGATACAAGTAGCAAGTTAATCATGATCAATCTGTAGAATGCAGGGCAGTAAACGGTGGGTAAATCACCATCCATATCTTGGATGACAACCCAAAGTAGCAGCAAAATAATTCTGCACAATTTCTTTCCTCATATCAAAACCTATTTTAATATTACGGCTCTCTCTTGGCCTATATATAAAAATATGTACTGAGAGGCACTGCCAGTGTTGTGGAATTTGCTAAGAAACCTTACCTGATAAGCCTCCAGAACACAACTTTTTTCTCATTTGATTCAAATAGCCAATTTAGTCAGTTTTAATTAAGTTTAGCAACGATACCTAAAGTAAAAAAAATAAATTAAACTGACAATTATCTTTTCTATTTATAGCCAAAATGCACATTTCAGATTTTCTTCTGTACTTTTTCAAGTTTCTTACTGTAAACTACTGCAGAAAAAATAGCACTCTAAATCTGATGTTATACGTTGTCAAAAGGACACAAATCTAAAAACATCTGCATATAAACTGTACAACAAATATCATTAGGACTATCACGTTATAAAACTCATTTGAGATCTTATAGAAAAATCCAAGTGACTTCCAAAATGTTTTGGAAAAATTATTTATTAGGATACGTAGTCTGAAACAGGTGAGCTGCAATTCTGTCTTCACTGGGTCTTATTAGATGCAGCAGTTTAAATTGGAGCAAGATTAAATCAGGCCTTTTACTTGAGAAATTGCCTAAGAGCCAATTCAAGTGTTTTCCCTTCCATGTTTTTCACATATTGTACTTCTGTATGGATATTACTTTGCTGTTAGCAATGTGTATGGAAAATTAAAATAGTCACTAAAATCAGTCAAGGAGGAGACAATCTTCCCATCAGATACCAGGAAACTTTCAATTACACATCAGTATAATTTGGTATGTAGAGATTGGCAAACACAGTATCAAAAATACCAAGGAATATAGCACGTAAATAAAATCCCTCACTCCAAGAAGTAAAAACATCTTTCAGAGTTAATGCCCTCTAGAATTTCTGCCTGTGGTAAAAGGCAATTAAATGGGCCTGAATAATCTATGTGCTCTCAAGTGTAGACATTTGGTCAGTTAATGATACATCAGTTTGTTTATTGATTTGTGAAAGGACACTGAAAATTAATTACATTCTTCCTTATCACTTTTCAGTGACATAATTTGAGATAATTCTAGTAGCACTATGGGAAAACACATCTGGATGAAGTGGTCTGAAGATCACTGTATGATATTAACTTTGGGTAAGAGCTACTAACACATTCACATTGCACACACTAAAGTAAGATTTTACACCAATTATTTAGGTAGCAGCATTAACCACAGTGTAATTTTACCTGAGAAAGAATAAAATAACTTCTCCCTTCTCTCAGTGGCAACTACTCCTCATCTAAGGTAGTCTCAGGCTTAAGAGAAAATAATAATGTTTTTCCCCTCTGGAATAATTTCCAGGTTCATAAGTAATTTCAATGAAAAGAATAGATTTTTATGACAAGTCACAGCATGAAATTGGAGCAAGACACATCAATAACAGGATTAAAGTGAAAACCTTGTTGGTGGGAACGAAGTGAAATCACTACTGAAGACTACAATACTAATTTGAATTAACAAAATTGCTAACCAAGTCCACATTCTGCCCCAAGAGTCATAACCTGTCTCTCAAACTTGTTAATTATCTGTACCAAGAATGGAAACTCCTGGGCTTTAGGACTGTGTTATACCCTTATAGAGCTGAGATTCAAGCCTAGGTGTAAAGTAAAAGACAGTGCCCCTTTTGCTGGGTCTGCCATGTTTGCTGGGTGGATAAACAGCAGCCTTTGGGTCAGATCCATTTAAAACCTTCTCCTAACATTGGGCCTGTGAAAGTGCACACAAAAATAAATTTGATTGGCAGGCTAAGAAACCTGACAATATGTTTATACAGACTTATGTGGACCATGTTCTCCTCTTTTAGCATGAAAGGGCAGAGCATTGTTGCTCTAGACAATGAGATGACAGTTCTGTGAAAACAACCGCTGATGTAATAACAGACCACAGCAATATTGTAGCCATCAGAAAACAAACCACCATTTCCCCCCAGTATCCTCAAGGACTCCACTGAGAAAGCCTTGATTTACAAACATTCATGCAGAAACAGTGCTATGGTTGGGATGCTGAGGCAGTAAACTCTGCTTAAGAAACATCAGTGTGTCTGCAGAGATGCTCTGATAGATAAAAACGCCATCAGACTTTCAGGATGGTATAACAAATCTCAGCGGTTTCTGAAACTATATGAACTTTTGCTGTCAGCCTTCATGCATGGAATGAGCACAGTCAGATTAATCTGGTGAAAGAATCTTGTTTAATATTCTTTAACAGGTGATTTTTAATGGTGTTATAAAAGCCATTTCTTAAAACACATAGAAGGTAGTTAGACCAAAAAAATTCAAGTCAGCCAGAGCAAATGGAACATGACTGG
Organism: Prinia subflava; assembly: GCF_021018805.1. Lineage (NCBI taxonomy): Eukaryota > Metazoa > Chordata > Aves > Passeriformes > Cisticolidae > Prinia > Prinia subflava. The sequence continues at coordinate 71,817,050 of NC_086283.1, read as the reverse complement.
TTAAATGGGACAACTTGGCGGTGCCACAATAGGAAGATTAAGCATTTCAAGTATTTAACAGGTGTAGTTTAAAGACAGTATTAAAGAATTCAGTTCGATCCTCTATTTGTTTTTAAGAGGAACTTAGCTCCTACATTGTATCCACTCTTCTCAAGATAATAGGTTTTGGTAACAGTTTTATTTTACAGATTTCTTGCCCTAAATGAAAGATCACATAGCTTTATTGGTTCAAATTTATTACATGAAACAAATCAGAAGTCTTTATTATATGGAAGAAATTAAAACCCTTCTGTCTCATTTTCTTGAGCACTGGGAAAATTTACATCTAGTCTAACCAATCTAAGCACAATCTTTCCTTGACTTTCAAAGCTTAAAGTTCACCTCCACTGGAAGGCAGTATTATTCTATATTCCCTAAGAAGAGAGTAATCATTTAAAATGTTGCTACACAGAAAATCTCCCAATTAGTGCTGCATATCTTTGAGAAACTGACATTCCACAATGACAATCTAAGATGTGACATTGGACATTGAACCTATGTTTAGCAACTTAGATCTATCACTGCATACTACTGTAAGGACAGAAAAACATTTTGATAATGTTCAACATTCAGAGGAGCATTTTGATGACATTGCCAAGTACAGGATCTGTTAAAATATTGATGCTGTGGTTTTGTTTTATTTTGAATTCTGAACAGCAGTAGTAAAATTTTAACACAGTTAATTGCATCACTGCATCACAGCACAAAGTGTTAAAGTTGCTATTAGCAGCTCATAAAGAAAATTAAAGCTATTTGCTAACTCTGTTGGGCTTAAAGATTTGAAAGAATTAATTTTTTTTGTTCACAATGAAGGTCTTTCTTTTTGAAACTATCTTTGCCTTGATGCTATAATCTCAGTCCCAGTTGTAGCTAACATCTAGCCATCTCTTATTTTCAATTACCAAAGGAATTACCTACTCACTTTTTTTCTCTGAATAACTTCTGTTTCTAAGTTAAAGTGCAAAAAGAAATTGCAGAAGTCTTCAACTGTCTTTAATTTAGCTCTTCCATTTGTCTCCTGATTTTGCTTCATTCAAGATTGCAATTCTATTGTCTTACACTAGGATTCTGAAATTATATCTTCAAGAGTAAATGTGTTTTGATAGAATTTTCAGTCTGTTAGTGTCAAATCATAGGAAAATCAGCTTTATTCTTTATGATTTGGATTCAATCATCATCAAGTAACACTGGAGACCATACATTCCAGATAGAAAACAACTTTTTTTCACATAATTTTTTTTAAAGTGGAGCAAAGAAATCAAGTATCCGGAAGGAAAAAAGAAAGTGAAAGAATCAAGCGATAACTTCAGAACATAAAAAGCAACTTTATTATGAGTTGCACAGAATTTCTGTAAGTCCTACAGAAGACTGAGGTACAGCAAGGTGCCATAGCCTAGTTGGAACACACATTTCCTCAGTCATAATATGTGTTCAGGGAAGTTACAAAACTATAATTGAATACATACATGAAACACCAATGTTAATTACATCTTGAATACTATGTAAATCTCAAATACATTATTGAAAGTACAACTGCTTTTTGCATGCTGTAGAGAGATGTTTTAAAGCCACACAGTTGCTTTCCCATGATTTTAGTGAACTTTGGATCATGCCTTAAGCCAACACAGTGCACACGCATTTGGATACATAAGCACACCTTCACACAAACTAATGTTCATAGTACTGGTGACACACATATTTCACCATAAGAAAACTATGAACATTGCCAGAGTGATTAGACAATCTGAGGCACTATCAGACTCCCAGGGCACAGTCCTGCATAAAAGTATGAGGCACACGCAGAAAAAATTACTTTGCTGAGAAGGTGCTGCAACTGCTAAACACCCCACAGTACCAAACACATTCATAACAAGACTAAAGACAGAAGAGTTAGAGAAATATGTGCTTTTCAGTAAACACAAATATATTTTTCTTGGTTAAAGGGACAGTTTTTTTGTTTTTAAATCAACAATGAAGGAGTATTGAAAGTGATCGACAACACCTTAATTCTACATTAGTGCATGCTGTTAGTATGTGTGTCATGTATGTACACTGCTACGGCATTTTTCCTTGATGAAGGAAGATTATTCATTCCATAATAAAAAACATTAAACAATAGAGATGAACATCCATTCAGTATTTATGTTGTCCACACAGATGTTTCTGATTTAAAACAAATTTATTCTGAGTTGTCCAATTATACAGAGTACCTGAGCCAAATATTTTTATAGACAGAAATGCAACGTTTCTAAACAAGAAACTAAAAACTGTATACTTATAGTGTCTCATAAGCCTAACAAAGATATCTTCAAAAAGATATATTGTGGCTCATCATTCAGAATAAACATTACATAGTCAGTAAATTATCTTGCCCTACGTTATGTATGCTGCTGACACTTTCATGTAAAGAGAACTGAAAAACAGCTCATGGATAAAACCTTATATCCTTTTACCCACTCCTCCCACTGAAATTTATAGAATTAAGATATGGTGTTCTAGGTCCATGAATAAGCACAGCATGTTCAATATGTCCACAGTTATACTGACATTTGTTTCTAAATCATTTAATTAAAAGTCATTATTGAGAACAAAGGATTCATTAACAAGCTGTACATCTGAACAACTGATGGAGTTGTTGTGTTATGAATATCATTTTAATCCAAATTAGAAAACTGCACAGATGTGCTGCTGCAAAATATTGACATACTGCAACTCCCCTGGAATGTGATTAACATTTGTGTTAAACCAAAAAGTACATTAAACCCTGGATTTACTAATAAATTTAGGATTGGAATAATTCTTTTTAAAGCTGAAATATAGCATCTAAATTGTTATTATTTTAACCTCCACTTGAGATTATATGCCCTATTAATACAGCCTTAATATGGTTTGAAAAACTTTGTACTGGCAGACTTTTTATTCCAAAATTTTATTATGATGTTTTTGATCATCAGATCAAGTCATTAGGCATAACAAAATGTGCAGTATGTACAATAGATCAGAAGTCTTTCATTGCCTCTGGATTGTTCTTAATAAAACCTGTAATTTCAATACTTTCTTTTCCCAAAAGTTTGAATAGATAGTTTTTCATTATCTCTACTGTAGATGCATGCAAATTTGTGTATAAAAATAGGATTTTAAGATTAGGAAGGAGAGATTTTCTCTAGAACACGTATTTTCCCTCTATAGAATTTCATGAAAATGATCAGCAAACCAGAGATGTCGATTCAGACTTAGGCACAGATTTAACAAAATAGCTTTCAATAGCTGTCTTAGATGTAAATATTTGGAATTTTTCCCACAATAAAAACTTAACATCATATTAAAAATATCACAACGTTTTGTAAATAGCTACTCAGTTTTTAATTTTGAGACCTGTAAAATGATGAATTAATAAATTTGTGAAGTCAGTCACAAAAAATAATTATGACTATAATCCCAAACCAGCCATTTGTCATTAATGCAGGGACAAGGAAAAAACACCTAATATTTCTATGGGTATCATTCTCTTAATCACCCATTGGTATTCCTCCTTACTTTGTAAAATAGATATTTTATAGCAAAAAAAAAAGTTTCTAGGTTACTGAACAGTCCTTGATAAACAGTGCTGTTTGTCTCTCTACTCTATGCTCTTTCCCTCAACAAGAAATTTAATACAAACATATATATGCACAACTAAGATGGTCATATTTATGCAATCTGAAAGAAAGAGATAATCAGTTAATAACAGTTTTCTATATATTCAGTTCTCTATTATGTTAAAAGTTTACTTTTTTTGCATTTGGTTGTTTATTGCTCAGTAAAACTTTTGCCCTTTTGTGTTTTAGTAAATATGCCGGTGTTCAGGAGAACACAGATGGAGACTGTGTAATTTATGTTTGTTTGGTTGTTCCCTGACAAACCACATGTTATTATTGTAACCAAATAAAAGAATATGAAGAAAATAAACAGTAAGATAGAAAACAAAAAGCACCCTAAAAGCTTAACAGTCATTTCATTTAGTTTAAAGAAAAAGACAGAATGTTGTCTTCTTCTTGTTGTCTTCTAAGAGAATAGTTCAGTGTAATTACTTTAAAATTATCAAAAGCCACTATTCTAGGTTTATTCAAATGGAATTTGATACTAGTATTTACATGCTGCCCAATAGTTATAGACAGCTTATGTATATTAAAATCCCACTAAGTTTATAATGATGCCTGTCATAAAAGTTGTTAATTAACTTTTTTATAACTATGAGTAAAAAAAATCTTACACAGTATTTCCTATTCCACAAAAGGCATTTAGAATTCTGTGTTTACAATCATTCAAGAAAAGCAGAAGCACAGAAGCAGAAAGATGAGGACGTCTGTCTTCCTTGTTTTTTCACTCAGAAGTCTTAATGTTTTATTTACGCTGCATATTTTGGATAGGAATTTACAGTAAGTAATTATATAATAAACTCTGTGATAATATTTTGCCACTATGGCATTGCAGCATGAGGTTTTTCTTTTCTGAGAGAAAACAATTAGTATTGTACATGGGTTTGCCTTAGATTTTACAGCTGCAAATTTATAAGTCAGAAATATGATGCAAAATGGAATGTAGAACTAAAATATCATTGGATTTTTACCCACAAAAAACAGTTAAGCATTCTTAAATCCCCTTTCCAAAATGTGCATGAAATACACACTGAGGACAATGAGCATTTATATTACATGTATTTTACAGATTATCATTCAGGATAAAATACTGCAGTGAAAGTATTGATTTTCTTTTCCCTTTGGAAGCAATGCCATCTCACTGAAAGTTATCCTTAGTGAACACTACATTAAACTTAAGATGTGCTCCTTAATAAAAGCAAGCCTTCATACATGCAATATTAAGGAAATACACTATGCAAACATTTCATAGTGTCTATGTCTAAACATTTGTCACTTTAACTGCTCTACTCAATAATGTGCAAAATTACAAGAAGAAAATCTGATTAAAGATCTGAACATGAATCAAAAGACGATACCAAACAGTGTAACCCCCAGCAAAACAGCAGGTTAACAAGACAGCTTTTTATAGCCTACATTCTACTTTTTAAAGTAACCCCAGTAGTTCAACAAGTAGAAAAGACAGAATAATTCTTCTTTCCTGTATTCAGAAACTACAGAAACAATCACAAGTAATAGCATAATTTAAATTAAATACTCCCTTCAGGTTTGATACCCTCATTGAAGGCACGTATCAACATCCACCTTTGGAAAGATAACGAAGTCCTTGCAAAACAGTGTAGGAAGGCAGTTATAATCAGAAACCTGCCTTCTGTCCAGGCACTGGGACGTGCTCTCCACTGGTGCTCCCTAGACCCACTGCCCAAGAATAAAGTGCCTATTGTCTCAGCACTTTACTAATTGTAAAAACGCAGTGCATGCAATAAGCATTATAATTATCCAGACAAACAAGCAAAGGCAATCGATGAAGAAATGAAAAGGAAAAAAAATATGCCACCAGACAAAGCAACCCAGGAATGAAATTAATATTCATAATGGAATGCAAGCCAGCCGAATGTCTCTTTCATGGCATGGCTATTGCACACAAGAGACCATTGTCCACAAGTAAAATATCCATATGTGGAGAAAATTTCACGTAGCTCTGCTGAGGAGAAAAGCTCTTCATTTCCCAAATACTTTCTCCTGGTCCCACTGTTTCGATTAAGTAAAGTTTTGGGCTTCTTTGCCTGGTAACATTAAAAAAAGTTGTCTCTCAGGGTCCACCTTTCCCTGAGTTCACTAAGGTTTGCTTTTTTTCCAGCTCTCTGCTTTCATTTGCAGCTGTATAAATATGAACAAAAAAGCCATGCTCATCCAAACAAAGAAAAAATGGACTGAATATGCATATCCTCATTAACTAAATTTAATTATGACAAGCGGCATATTAATCAGTAGTTGCTCCAGTTACTGCATTCATTGGTAGGGAGGAGGACTCCAAATTAAAGAGAAGCGTGGGGGACAATCGCATAGTGATTAGGAGGCTGTTCACAACATGATACAATACACTTTCTAAATAATTATTCAGACGAAACAGAATAAAGAGGCAGATTGCTCCATTTTTAAGACCAACTCAAGAACAATTAGCCAAGAGCATGATGACAAGGCTGTTTTCTTTTTTTCCGTGACTGCTTCCACCTCCACATTCTCACACCAACTAGCTTGGCAAACTAAAAAATTTGCATTTCACAACATGCAAGGGTAGGAGGGGTGGAATTAAAAAATTAAAAAAGAAAAAAAAAAGAAAAAAAAAAAAAAAAAGAGGAGGGACAGCTGAGAAGAAGAAATAAAATGGAGAAAGAAAAAGAAAAATCCCATGCTGTACTTCCTGCTGTTTTAATGAGAAGGCCCATGCCCCTACAGCAGCAGAGAAACCCTATCTCAGTGTGATGTTAGGAGATCTGAAGTATCACTGAGCTGGAGCTGCAAAATGCGTGCTCTGAACTTTGCAGCACGTGCATTGCAACAGTGAAGGAGGAGTTCAGAAAAGAAAAAAAAAACACTTCCAAGGAGAGGAAAAAAAGTTATCACACCAACTTACCATCCACCAGGTCCTGGCTGACATGTCATAGCAAAGCTGCCATTTTATGGAGCTGTCCGATGCTTTTCCTGCCATTACGCTGTCAGCAACCTTCATCAGATGCAGCTCAATGGAAGATAAGACACCTAATCAAGAAAACATCAGCAGTGGCTTGCTGGGCTACATGTAGGCCAATCCTTATCACACTGCATCATGGGAAAAGCTCCTTTATTAGCAAGAACTCCAACCTCACTGATATAAAGACAAGGATCAGGTCATTTTTTTCTTTTTCTTTTTTTTTCTTTTTGTCTGAAGGGATTGGTGAAACCAGCCAGTGTTCTTTGTGTATCATGTGTACACCAGTTTAGTATCCCGCAAGTGGGCGGCTAGCTGCATTGCTGGGCTGCACGGACTTAAGTTTATTTGCATTCTTCTCAGTTGTATATTGTTTGACATGATCCCTGGTCAGCTCCGAGTGTAAGAAATAAGGGGAAAGAAATTATTCTGACTTAGTATCTCCAGACGGTTCTGTGGTCACGGTGGGGCCCTGGTCAGAGGCCAGAGCACACGTGTGTGCACACGTGGATCTGGGCGCTCGCACACGCGTGCACCCGTGGGCGCCCCGGGAACACACAGGTAGCAGCTGCAGCTGGATGCAACAGGGGCTGCCAAAGGCTACAAACTCTGGAACTGGACATATGGGAACAGTTTAACTCTTTCCAATCAGCCTTTAGCAAGAAATAGGAAGGCTGTAAGTCCATAGGAGGAGACGGGAGAGGGTGCAGTTAGAATTTCAGTGACACAGACTTCCCTCCTCCTTTTCCTATGGATGCTCTTGATCTCCTCTGCTCTGGATGATCTAACTGGGAAGGGGGAGGTGAGTGGGCAGGGAACTATTCTAATCACGGCTCCCTTCGGCCCCACAGCTTCAGGTCATTCATCTCTTCTACATACCACCACCAGGGTGAGAAGGCATTCTTCCTGCAAAGTTTTCCCCTAATGGAAAATTTGTCATTCCACGAAGGAAAGACTAGCTTAGAAGAACAAATTATTCTGACTTTGTTTTAGGGTGCAGAAAAGAAAAAGTACATACACAAGCACACAAAGGAAATCAGTAAACCCTAACTTACATTTAAAAGATATATAAAGAAGGACCAGGATTTGCCAGGCTTGGATGATCAGCATCAGTTTTACTGATGTACTGCAGATTCTGTATGTGCCTTAGCAATAAATCCATCCTTAGCAAAAACCAAATCAAAGCAATCACCCTCTCCACATTTCTAAAATTTTATCTTTAAAATTAACACATTAAAATAGTAACAATAACAATAACAATAATAACAACAAAGCAACAGCAACAACAATTGTTTTTATTTTATTATTACTATTATTTTCTCTTTTTTTTTTCTTGTTTCCACATGGTCAGCTCCTGAGTTAAGAGCTCATTTATTTAGGTCCTGAAACACTGACAGCATCTAATGAAATGACTCCCTGAGCCAGTCCCGAATGCTGAAAATAGAACAGATATGTAGCAGCACTCTGTACATTAAAAGATAGGAGCCATTTTCCCTTCTTCCTGTGTACAATTGAGGTTGGTTAACAGCCTCAGTTTCTCAGTTGTTTTAAATACACTGATGAGGCTAGCATCAAAAAATTCAGACCAAAAATTAATGGGGATTTTGGACAACTCAGTCCCCTAAATTTGCATAGCTCTTTTTCTATTTTTCTAGAAGAGTTCATGTACTGCCTATGATCAGGTGCTCAGCATGCTTAGAGCACACAGGAGGGATTAACTCCGGCTCTGTACCCTACTTTCTGCTCAAACAAGCTGGCCTTTTGAAAAGCATTATAAGGTATGGCGAGCACCAGCAGCAGAGTTTTATCTAGTTTTTGGCAAGCAGTGCACAGGCAGATGTCCTGAGGCTGAATCTTTCACGTGACCTTCACTGACAGGCTGATCATGGTGCGACCACAGAAACCAGTCAGCTGTGGGTGTGAGATAAACCCTGGACATGTGCTTTCGCACATAACCCCTAACTTCAAACATGCTAACAAGCATATTTGCCAGCACAAGGGAAAATGGGACTGATTGACTGAAGAGGGGGATTCTCTGCAGTTTCCTACCGACTGAAGTCTGATCACAGGTGAAGAAACTAATTTTTTGAGCCACTAATCTGCCTTACTAGGGCAATTCACAAATCCCCAGCAGCACTGTGATGGCTGGGAGTGTGAGCCCACACTTTAGGTAATCATGAGCCAGTTCACTGTGCTTAAAAGAGGATAAAAGTTTTATCACACGGTAGCCAGCTGAGAGGTCTCAAGCTGCTCTCAGATGCCCAGCCTACAGCAAATCCAATCTCACATCAACTTCCTCTACTAAGTCTTCAGTGAACAGTGGAGCTGCTCCATCCCAGAGAGCTCCTGAAGTTTCAGGAATACTGTGCATCTCCTACAGCCCCAAGCACCACGTGGGTATTTGTTTTTGTATGTCCAGGAAAGACAGAGCTAATGATGAGCCTCCCTTCTGCTGCTGCATGTTGCCTTCTGGCATTAGCTGAAGGCAGAATGGGGATTTCTGGCACCCAGGAAAACAATGCCTGTAGTGCTGGTCAGTGTGCTTCCCGCACACATGCGGCTCCCATGCCTTTTCCTGCCTGCTGGGAGGTCTGCCTTTCTCCCAGCCACGTCTGTTTTGCAGATGGGATTTTTTAAACACTGTAACACATGGAGATACTACATTTCCTATGCAGCTTGAAGATACAGTCATATCCAACACAGACACATACATGTTATTGGACAAAAATTTTTCAGGTGACCTCTTTTTCCTTTCAGAAAAAGACAGATTTATGAGGAAAGCATGTGGTACAATATGCTTGTTACATAACAGCAATGAATTTCAAGGTAATTCAGGCTTCCATGCTGATACAAGTTTGGAGTTTTTCAAATGGAGTAATTTGAATTTTCAAGTGAGCTGGATTATTTAAATTAATTTTGAATAATTTCAAGTGAATTTGACCCAAATTTCTTTTGGCTAAGCATTTTTAAAAATATATTCAAAGGAACAAATGACATGTATGAAAATATAAAATCTGGCAGAAGTAAAATCTGTTTCATGTTTACAATAAATAAAGTGCAAGCAAGTTCATCCACTTCTAATATATATCTTCCCAACACATTAAGAACTAATTGCTAATCTGTCTTTTCCCCAAAGGTTTATGTTTTTGTATGGTTTGTTTTCTCTAGTCTGACTCAGCTTTTGATTCTTCTCCAGGGAACATTTCCATTTCATACCCAGAAGCAACCTTCAGGAATGCTTTAATTTATTACTATAAGGTCCCAGCACCTACTACTAGGCTCAAAGAAAGAATTCACAATATGCTCCTCTGGGGGTTAGGCTGTGCTGGGATGGAGAGACCCGAACTAGTAATGTAGATTTATGTAATTGTAGAGAACAAACTCATCCACACTTGCACACACTCACTGGTGCTGGGCTGAAGCTGCGAGGCCAGTCCCAGCTATTTACAGTGACAGACTTTACAGGTTTTACATAGGTGTTTGGAAAGTCCTTTTGGTGTTCCCTTCTTTCACCAGAGGCACATACAGCCCTGCCTCAGACCCTCATGGGAATCCAGAAGGACTGGTGATCCCAGAACCTAGTGGTTCTTGGGAGAATTCCCCACATTTCTCCTCAGCATCTACTTTTCCTGTTTCTCCTGCTGTTTTCTGGTAAATATTTTAATTCATCATCATTGGCAGCTGCAAAACCCAATGAAATAAAATCACAGAGAAACATCCTTAACATCACAAGGCCTTTTCATTTCTATTAAGGGAGCAGTACATGACTACAGAAGCCTGAAATCTGCTGTCTTTGACTGAGTTATATACCCTGGAAAAAATAAATTGGATTATTCCTTTATAATGTGGCAATAATGGGGGTGAGGAATAACAGCTATTAACTTTGCTTAGTCTATTTTTTCTCATTTGACATTAGTGAAGAGACAAATAAAGCTTTTAAAAAATTAATTAAATCATGGCAGTATTTGCTCAAGAAACATCTTTGCTGACTGCCAGAGTGATGGAAAGCCACCATTCCTGTGAAGCCATTTACTGGGCATCTTAAAACCAGACACTTCCGCCTAAGTATTCTCTTTCTTGTGGTAGAAATACTTCCTCTTTTGTGAAGCTCTAGGGTGTCCAAGTCATGGCAGGATACTTTCAGGAAGGTGAAGAGTTCCACAGTTAAGTAACAAAGATTCCTGGCAGAGGATCCAGCAGAAGTTTCAACAGTTTCACTGAAAGTAAAAGCAAAGGTTGACAGGAAGGCTGACTAACAGTGTCCTCCCAACACTCTTACTTTTTCTCCTGTCACAAGTGCCTGCTAGTCTTCCAGGCCTAGCACAGCACTTTTTTTTTTGGACAGGCAGAAAATAGAGGGGCACAGGTACCACCTGGGGTGGAAAAGCTGCCTTCCAAAAGGCTAGAGATTCAATTCCCAGTCTGATGACATCCAGGAACAAAAGTAATGCTAAAGTATTTGTTTCAAATAGCTTTTTGAAGTAACAGATCCTAAATGCTGACTAGCAAGGCAAAGAAGTGAAAACTGCTGTTATATTCAAAAATACACATCAGTCCAACTGAGAGGCAAATATGATGGTTTAACTTCAAAAAATCAATAGTGATACAATTCCATTATGTCCAAAGAACTGATGCAGCTTGTATATCTATGATATATATGCTATGATATATTGCAAATTGGGCAGAAGACAGTCAGATAGCCAATGATGGAGACATGCCCAGAACTAGAATGTTCAATTGTACATTCTAGGGCCAAGCAAATTTTCATTTACCTTTTTTCCATCAAAATAATCCATATGCAATAATGAATCCAATGCACAATAAATCAAAATGCTAAACTTTTGGCATTCTTTTATATTTATTTATTTTTAAAAGTTTATGAAATGCAGTATTAATTTCTCCATGTCTAAAAATGTCCCTAAGGAAAAGTCATTATTCAAAGGTGAAGGTGGAGTTGCATTTGCCATTAAAAAAATTAGTTTGATACATAAGAATTGCGTGTCTCACACAAGTGTTCTTTATTCAGTAAGTGCCTGTTTCATGAGGAGGGTAGGCTTTAATGTTCAGTACAGAATAATACTCCGTCCATCTCATTTGTGGATTGCATTTCATCCCTGTGAGCAATGGGAGAATCATACAAATCTGAATTGTATCCCCTGAGATTCAGTGCTAAGAAGCCCAGTAACAAATGGGGTCATTATGCTGCCTGCTCACAATCTCCTTAGAAGAAGGGATGGATTCTTTTCACCTTCTCTTTGAAGTGAGGAGCACACTGATAGGCTTTATTAAATACAGTGCACTTTTGTAACTGGATGTGGAGCAGGCACATTTCTTACTGCCCATCTCCAGTTCAGTGGCTACCAAAACAGCTCTACCAGCCAAGACCAAAACACTTACATAGTGTCCACTGTGAGCTGGCATGGTCAACAGAAAAAGCAGAGGGCTCTAGGGAAAGAAGTGTCCTTACACCAGACTGCATGGCAAATCTGAGGGGGTGGGGTAGGTAACAAAAAAACCCAAAGCTGATAGCTCCCATTTCCTAGGACACCGTAAGCAGTAAAAGTTTGGAAAGCCAAATCCACCCTCAGCAGTGACTCTTCGCCATTTCACTGCCATGAAATGCTGTCCTTTTTGCACAACAGTGCCCAAAGACTGCACTGTCATGCTGTGCCCTCACAGCCACGCCAAGTACACTCAAGGTGGGCATGAGTGGTGGAGATATTGTTGGCCCTCAAAGCCAGCACCCATCTCTGGAGCAAACATATCACACTATTGCATGTGCAAGCAAGAACATGTGAGAAACCATATATGCCATGTTCCCAACTGCTGCTATCCTCTCAACTAGCTCTATCCTGTTCTTTTCACACCTCACAGTTTCTAAGCAGTTTTTTACAGCTCCAGGCTAACTCAGCTTATTACTTGGACATATTGAAACTATGTCTCTAGAAAGAAGTGTAGATGGATTTCCTTTATGTAATACACCATGGAAATAAATTATCTCCAAACAAAAAGTAGATTGGCATATTTTCTTGCTGTAACACATTTCTACTCTATTTTAGTTCCATTTTACATTAATTTTTCACAACTTTAGTTGTTTCCAATGTTTCTATGTTTAGCATTAATGTTAGTTTGGTCTGAGAGGAGCCTAGCTCCAAGACCTTTTCTGCCTTGTCTTCCCTTTTAACTCAGGTGTTGCCTTTGCTTTTAATCCATCACAAGTAACAACTTTTTCTCCTAATCTGATTGACTTAAAATCTTTGCCAGTGATTTTGCAGTTCTGTATGTTGGTTTGTATTGGGTTTGTGCAGGAAGGTTTTGGTAGCAAGAGGCTACAGGGGTGGGTTCAGTGAGAAGCTGCTGGAAGCTTCCTCCACATCCAGCAGAGCCAATGTTGATGCCTTAAGTTTTAGCTTTCATATTTTCAGATTCTGTCCTACCTAGAGATGTAGTTCTGAGCCTCATCTCAAGTGCCAGTAAGCTGTCTTCACAGGGTAGATAGACAAAGCAAATCCTTTTTCTACTGGGCACCAAGGACAACTTTCAGTCCAACAACATAAACAACAGTGGACTGAGAGGAGAAACAAGAAGGATGGAACCTCACAACCTGAAGCTGTAACTGGACAATTAAACCCCAATAAGCAAATAGACCAAAACTTACAAAAATGTAATATCTCGTGACCAGTCAGCCATTTTGTGGCCGTTCTTAGTCTATCCTGGGTGTAGCCTTGGTCAGGTTCCTGTCCTGCCCAAAGTGGATCCTGGAGTCCTTTCAATAAATCCCTACTTTATTCTCTAGGTCTGTCCAGTCTCTGTTTCAGGTCAGCCTTCCCAAGGCATCAATTGTCAGCCAGCTCCAAGATGGACCCACCACTGACCAAGGCTGACTCCATTAGCAATGGCAGTAATACCTCTGTAACAACATACTAAAGAAGAAAAAAATAGTTATTGCACAGAAGTAATTGCAGCCAAAGAGTGAAACAGCCCTGCAGACTCCGAGGTCAGTGCAGAAGGAGGGGAAGAAGATGGTCCAAGCACCGGAGATGCGATTCCCCAGCAGCTATGAAGCAGCTCTGCCTCTGCAGTCCATGGAGGTCTATATTGGAGCAGAGATCCACCTTCAGCCAGCTGAGGAAGGAAGAGCAGGCAGATGCCCAAAAGATGGCTGTGAATCCGCAGAATGCCCCCTCTGTGCAGGATCTGCGGCCCCGTGGAGGGAGAGAGAAGCCCATGCTAGAGCAGGTTTGCTGACAGAACTTGTGACCCATGCGATCCTTGCTGGAGAAACCTGTTCCTGAAGGACTGCAACCTTTGGAAAGTGACCAGTGCTGGAGCAGTTTATGAAGAGCTGCAGCTAAAGGACAGAGTGAGAGTGCAGCAGTTCATGGAGGACTGTCTCCTGTGGGAGGGATTCCACTCTGGGGAAGGACTTGCTGCTGCCTTGAGCAGCAGCAGAGGCAACAGGAGATGAACTGACCACAACACACATTCTGTCTCTCTGCACTACTGATGAGGAGGTGTTACGGGTTAACACAGCTTGGTTTTTAGTTGAAAAAGAATATGGACTATTGCCCTGTCAGGACCTTGGATTTCTTTAGAAAAGCCAAGAACCTATCAAGGGCCAGTTCTGGACTACTGGCATGTGGTTTGACCACTGATAAAACAGAATGTGACTTTTGGTAATACCCAGCTAGACCTGAGGCTTTGTTCGAGCCCTCCGTCTCTTTTCTCCCGGTGAGCCACCAGGTAACGCCGTGGGCCGCGGCGGGGCCCGGCTTAGGCCCGCTCTGCCTTGGGCGGCCGGGCCGGGCCTGGCCGGGCCTGCGGGAGCCGCTGCCGCGGGGAGCGGCCCGGCCGGCTGAGCCCCTCTTCTCCCCGGCTGAGCCCCTTTTCTCCCGGCTGAGCCCCTTTTCTCCCCGGCTGAGCCCCTTTTCTCCCGGGCTGAGCCCCTTTTCTCCCCGGCTGAGCCCCTTTTCTCCCGGCTGAGCCCCTCTTCTCCCGGCTGAGCCCCTCTTCTCCCGGCTGAGCCCCTTTTCTCCCCGGCTGAGCCCCTCTTCTCCCGGCCGAGCCCCTTTTCTCCCGGCTGAGCCCCTTTTCTCCCCGGCTGAGCCCCTCTTCTCCCCGGCTGAGCCACTTTTCTCCCGGCTGAGCCCCTTTTCTCCCAGGCTGAGCCCCTTTTCTCCCGGCTGAGCCCCTTTTCTCCCAGGCTGAGCCCCTTTTCTCCCCGGCTGAGCCCCTTTTCTCCCGGCTGAGCCCCTTTTCTCCCGGCTGTCCCGGGGCAGACGGGGGGCTCTGGCTCGGCAGGGCCGGCCGTGTGCTGGAGGCCCCGGCAGAGGGGCCAGGCCATGGCCGGGCCCGGGAGCAGCCGGCAGCGAGGAAAAGGAGCTTGCGGACTCTGCTGGCAGCCCCGAGCTGAGCTACCTTGGATCAGATCGAGGGGTGGAAAAGGCGGCATCCATCCGCCTCCTTCACCGGCGTGGCTTTGGGATCTTCGCGGCTGCCGCCCACCCGGCATGAGCACCGCATGAGCACCGCTTGGGCAAGTTTTAACTCTTCCCTGCCAGCAGATGAAATTCCCAGAGCACTGGCCCTTCGCAAAGTGAGAACTGACAAAGTGATTGAGATATAAAGCGACATAAACCTTGAAGTCGGTGAAGAGTGAGTGAAAAGACTATTTGAGACAAAGGAGAAGGAGTGGCCTAATTTGGCTGGACGTCTGTTGTGAACTATGGATAATGGACTGTTTTTTCCTGTAACATATGAATTCAGTTGGGGAGGATGTTGTGAAAAAGGCATATTGTGTGTGTGGCTCTACGCAGATATTTACTATATGTAATATGCTAGGTAGAAAAGTTATGCAATATTAACATTTTAAATAATATAGTAAATGTAGTTTTTAACATTGAATCTAAGTAAGAATTGTGTGTAAGGTATTGTCCTTAGCCCAAGAGCAAAGAGAAGATAAACCCCGAGGTTTCTACACAGAGAGAACAATTACAACAAGCCAGACTAAAAACCCCTCTTGGATGTTTCAGAGGGAAAGATGCATATCTCCTGGAAACCACCCTGGTCAAGCCAGACCATGCATATCTCCTTGAATCCACAAAGCTACCTGGTTAAGCCAGACTCCAGGACGCCAGGGGTTTTGCAAAAGGCTCTTGGCAAACGGGCTTTTCTTAGATAAAGTATGCATATTCATTAAAGTTGGTCTTCAAAAATAGAGAGTCATCTCCCTAACGGGGCCCTTCTCCTTCACAGCCTTTGTCTGGGAGGGAGGGGGGACGTAGTCCCGGGCTACCTTTCTTTGCTCTTATTGCCTCATTATTTGTCCTGTCTCTGAAAACTTTTTAAACTTTTATTATTGTATTAATATTTTTGTAACCAATTTTTATTCTTTATTAAATTTTCATAAATTTCAAAAAGCGAGTGATTGGCATTTATCACAATGTAAAGCTCTAGTTAAAAGGGATAGGAAGCTCTTTGCTCCTAAGGAAAAGCGGATTTTTAGCTTTTGAGATGAAGATGATTTTTGGAAATTGAAGAGAATCTTTGTTTTATACTAGAAGAGGCATCCTTAAACAGTACCCCTAATAAGCAGACATGGCCCATATGCAGTGTTGTCAAAGCTGCAATTGGGAAGGACCTCACAAAGGCAGGATCCTGGGCGGCTGTCTTTGTGAGAGATGAGACCCACAAGACAACTTCTATGTTGTCAGTGGAGAAATTCCATAGAAGTTTCTAAGAGAGACTCCTTTCCTAGAAGAACTGATGAAAGATTATTTTTAAATGGCAAAACTGACTGAAAATTACAAGTTTTGTCTCTTTATGTTGTATGTGAGAAAGTGAACCATTGGTGATGGGGAGGAGTGCTTTGAAAGCTTTCATTTTAATCTTTTTTTTCTTTTCCCTCTTTCTTTTGATGTGTGTTAATAAATCTAATTTTTTTATCTTTAAGTTGAGCCTGTTTTGCCTTTTCTCCTAATCTTATTTTCACAATAAGAAAATATTTAAACCACTACACTAAATTTAACAAGCAAAGTTCAGCAAACATGAAACCTCTATATAATTTGGTGTTTCCGCCCTGGTATAAATTTAAAAACATTACAGAAGGAAGTAGAGAATCAGTGATAAATTAAGCCTGGGAAGGACGGGGGAGTGGGGGGAAGGTGTTTTTAGGATTTGTTTTCCTTTTTACTATCCTGCTCTGATTTTGATTGGTAATAAACTCCACTAATTTCCCCAAGCTGGGTCTGTTTGCCCACAACAGTCATCAGTGAGTGATCTCTCCCTGTCCTTATCTCAACTGGATTTTCATTATATTTTCTCTCTAGCCGAGGAGGGGAGTGATAGGGCAGCTTTGGTGCACATCTGGCATCCAGCCAGGGTCAACCCACAACAAGGCTTCTGGGGGCACTTGGCCTAAAGCAAGCAGGTCTGACTGAGTCCATAGTCACCACATATATCGAGTATTCTGTCTGTCTCCTATCAGCTGGTTAGGTGGGAGGACTACTTACCTTTGGGTAAGGAGATGTGGGAGTTGAATTATGACTAGCAATCATTGCTCCTTAGCTAGAGATTGTCCAGGTAACCTCTTGGTATGGCAGACCGTACTTGGGATGGGAAGAATATGATGGATAACTGGCTAAGCGACAGGGATTTTCCCATGTGGTGGAACACCAGCTCCAGGTCGTTACAGCAAATTTTCCCAGGGCAGAAGGACTGGGCATGGTAGGTGCCTTGGTTTGAGTGCTGGCCAAACCAGAGATGGGGCAGCAAATATTGTCTCTACCAGTTTTCTTTGATGAAACAACACTCCTGAGAAGTGAAGAGCAAAGAATGGGGAAGGCTCTGTTCCAGCTAATTTCTTCCAAGTATGTTTAGATTCTTTATTTCACTTTGATGTTTTTGCCGGAATAATGTAAAAGGGGTTTGTTAGACATGAGGCACAAATAGTGGAGTGTCCTTGGTTTGGGGAGCATCATGTATCTGTGTATTTGCTGAGAATAATCCAATGGTATCAGTGTAGCTACAGTGTACCTCTGAGTAAGGCTTATGGTTATCTTCATTCCACGTGGCTGCCCAGTAGTAATGGTTAATGATTTCCCCATGATAAGCATTTTTGTGCTCTTTCACATCCTCATACAGTTCACAGTCTGAAAGCCCATTTCGCTTGTAAAGAGAAAACCACAGAAATATGGTTAAGCTTTATGTAGGGTGAGACATTGTGGCGTAGCTGCAATTGATTTCACCTGAGTGATTTTCAACTCAGTGAGTTGAAGTGAGAAAAGGGGTAGAATAGGCCAAGACTAAAAGAAAAGTTCTTACTTGAAATATCTAGGAACTCTATTTCCTAATATCTCCCCTGGACCAATCAATGTTTTTGACAGCAAAAGGAAACTTCCTTAAATAATGTTGATAGTAATCATAATTCTCTTCAGATGTTAAGCAAGAATTCTGATTTCACTCAGCACCAGGCTGAGCCAGGCCTAGCACCACTCTGTGATGAATGCTAATGCACTATCTGTATAAGTCCCTACCTGCGGGAAGGCTGGAAGCACAGGAGGTTTTAAACAGTGTTCAGCTGCACACTCAACACTGAGTCCTCACTGCTGCAGACAGTCAGAGGCTGTGCTATCCTGCAACTGGGCATATGCCTCTCTTGGCATAACGTTGATTTCTTTTTGGTCCTCCAAGAGATCACCACTGTGAGTCCCACATAGGGGGTTATAGAAGCAGTCTCCGTGATGTAAGATGTTAATGTAAGACCTTTGATTTTTTAGCAAGTCTTTCTCTGCTGGAGTGTCTGTCCAGTTGTTAAAAGGCTTACATTTGTCATGATCTTCTATTCACTATTTTTTCCTGCTCAATTCTGGAAGGTTTTGAGCCCAAAAAACACCACTTCAGGTTGCAGCCCATGGTAGGCAAGACAGAAGTTTCAAGGGTCTGTGCTGATGTATTTTGCCTTGAGTTTTGGTGCCAGATCATTGGACCTCACCCAGGTATCTGTCTGATGCCATAGGGGAGGATTGAGTTTTCCCAACAAACTTTTAAACTTTTTTTCCCAACCAGCTTTTTAACTGAGTAGTTATCAGTATCCCTGTGACTACTGGCATGTGATTTAGCTACCTATCCATACATGCTGATAGTTACCAATGCCTGCTACTATTGTGACTTGATACAAGTTTTGACCTGCCTTGTTGTTTAGGTGTTTTCTTTCATATTCATGTGTTTCTCCATCTTCCTTTTGTCCAGTTTTACCAGATAAAGATTAGCACACTGTGGGCAGAGTATGAAGTAACTCTACAAATTGATAAATCCTCTGCTGCTACATTAAGTACCACAAATCTGCAGGAAAGAGCAAACATGGGTAATTAAATTAAAAGTCCCCAGTGTTGCAGCTCTCCAAGAAGCTAGCACCATTTCTTTCAGTTCATCATCTTTCTATACTCCAATGACGGACAGAACAGCAAGCCACAACAGAGAAGAACAAACTGCATATATAAAGAAGTGTAGCTTTTAACTCAGTTCACATCTGGGAAAATTAGTACCTGTCTGAAAACTGCTCCAGGGTCTCAGTAGTGCCTGTTTTTAAAAGCTTGTTTCTGAAAGAACTTCATATAATAATGCAGTTCAATTCATCTAAGTAACAGAAAATTCTAAGGACATATTAGACAAATTGAATTCATTATTCTAACTGCCTTGCCATCTCTGGGTGATAATAATCAAAACATACTTAGTTAATGTTACAGATTTCTACCTTCAAATGCCCTTTGGCCTTTGTGAAATAACTGCATGAAATGTATGGATTGAGTTAGCATATCCTGCAAAGACCTCACTAAACTTAGAGTTGCTGTCCTCCTCATAAGCTAATTACACATTATGTATTTGCCATCCATTTTACATGATAAATACATCTCAACATCAACAGCATTAGTTTTGTACACAACTACCACTGTAATACAATATAGACCTTCACATTCAGACTTTAGGCATTATAACTGAAAATGCAGTTAAGGTACATTTGCCAAAATCTTTATTGGACCTAGTAATGGTAAGTGGACATATGGAACCTCATCAGTATTCTCCTACATGGAGACATAGTATCTTTCTGTCCAACCCCTCTTAAGCAATACATTAATGTTATTTACTGCCTGTCTTTTATGAGAAAACAAACTGCTCTTTTACCCATCACATATCTTTTTTCCCAAAATTTGATAAACAGAAATAATGTACTAAAAAAGTTTAATTTTTTATCACAATCAGCTGCAAATAACTATCAGAAAATTTGCTATTGTTGACTTTCTCAAATAAAAGACGTAATTGAGATAATTGTTTCAACTAAATCCTGCTCTGTATCATCTGCCTTTCATATTAATTCAAGATCTATTTGTAAGAATAATGGTTCTATTCAGACTTCTCCAAAGCTGCAAAATTGTTCCTATGAATCATACATGCACAGTGATTTCAACTGTGACAGTTAATTTTTCTTTTTTTTCTAAGCAGGATAAAATAGGATATGTAGGAAGTGACACATAATAGGTGCAACATTAACCTCTGGCTCTTAAATAGCTTTGAATTATTTTTTCAGAAAACAGCATATTTTAATGAGAATATTCTACAAGGTACATGGATATCAATTTGGCTGGCTAGTGCATTCAGAAAAGGAATTATTTTTTGGCTTTGAAAAAGGCATGTAGGTGAGAAATTGGATCAATTGGACATGACTGTGGCTCAAGTTCAACAGTTCCATCGGTGCTACATCTTCTAAGTATCTCCACTTTTGACATGGTTGAAACATCTAGTTTTTGAAAGGTGAGATCTCTAGGGAATTTGCAGGAAGACTCAGGAAGCGTGCATTGTATGTCCCATCCGAATGCACCCATTCGTAATTCGGTTACGCCACAGGAAAGCTCCAAGTAGTTGTGCTTAAAAGAACAACAGCAGCTGAACTGATGGCAGCAGAAAGGATCAAGAGACCAAATAAAACTTTTTTTTTGCTCAAACTGCTATAACTTGAAAATTAATATAAACTTAGGTATAAACATTTTATCTCCCACCCACAGGGAGATGCTGCTCTGAGCTATGGACTGTGGTGCTCTGTTCATATGCAAAAACAATCAAGAAGAAAGAAGGGTCACAGAGCCACATTGCTGCTCACAGACTCCTCTGCAGCCCCATCTCCACGTGGTATGGTGTGGCTGCAGCGCTGTTACTTTCTCTATCTAAACATTAGGTTAGAAATACTTGCTTTATCAACAAACAAGGTTCCTGACTCTCTAATACACAGCAAAAAATATATTTTAAAAACAAACAAACAAAAAAACCCTTGGACCAGTTGAAAAGGCATTGCATCTCCTTTCTTAGTTCATACATGTTGCTGTAGCTTCTCACTACCCAAGGATATGAAGGTAGTACCTGCTGCATTTGACCCTGTAAAATTTTTTTTGTGTGTGTTATTATTATGAGGCTATGAGATCATTTGACTAGTCTAAGGAAAAAGAAAAAAAAAAAAAACTTCTTGGCTTTTTTATTCTGGGAGTATTGAGGTAGAAGAACAGGGAAACCAAATTCTGATTTTTTAGTGCCAGATTAAAAAACCTTGGCATACAGCTGAACAGCTGATGATGCTGAAGATATACTACTGGTGAATGAAGAGACTTATAATAAAAATTTCCAGTCCTGGTTGTTAGTGATAAGAAAGCAGAATTATTCCTCGTCCATACACATGCTGCATGTATGTTTTTGTAGAAATATGCCCTGAATGTGTAACTGTGTAGGAAAGAGCCAAATTAGATGCAGAAAGGTATTTTCAATTTCCCTACGAGTACATTCTATAATAAAGGCACATACATAAAACTTCAGTATTTGAAAACAAAATAAATTTATCTCAAATGATTACCTACGACATGCTCATCTGTTATCCTTTAATTTAACCCAAACTCAAAGTAGAAAACTAAATACAGTTTCATATATGAACTCTCTTTCAGTGTATCCAAGTTATCAGAAGTTATATTATCAGAATGAGCTGAAATACACATATGCTTCACATTCCATTCACCTATGCACTGTTGGATATTAGGAGGCCCAAATTCCTTATGTGACGCATGGGACATGGGTGTTTCTTCTAAAGTAGATTATCCAGGTTTCTGTGGAGTGTAGGAATGCATTTCCACACCCGAGCAGATGTTATCAATAGCCAGAAGCTTTTGTTTTATTGTTCTCTAAATTTTTTTCCTGTGTTCACTGCTGCACTTCTTTTTACATCTTTAAAGCCAGTGTATCACTTGAAATAGACCAAAGTGTGTGAAATTTTTCTGCATCAAAATCTGACATAAGTTCCCGTGTACACAAAACAGAAGAGCTGCAGATTCATTTAGCTCTCTCAAAAAGTGCTCCAAGGATGAACAATCTAATACATTGTAAAAAAAAAATACAAGCCAAAGATTAAAAAAATCCCAAACTCTCTTTCAGTAATTCGAAAACTTTATATAATCTTAACTGAAAGCTACATCAAAGGCTGGAACAGTGATTATGTAGGTGAGAAATTTAACCAATACTATAACCAGTGTTGTATACCAACATTAGTTGGTGCATTACTCTTAACAGGGAAAGTCTTCAATACTTCCACCAACATTCATCTCTTCTCTTAAAAGCAAACAACAAAGCTCAGATACTACCTCACTAACTATTCAGAAATTTTTCACAGTTCATTTTTTCAAAACAATCATTTGGGATTGTAGCTTTTTCACTTGTCACAATAAAAAATATACAGCAGTGAGAGTAATTTATAACATAATAAGAAAAATCTACAAATAGACTGGAAAAATATTAGTAAACAACTTACACGACTTTAAATCAATGTAAATAAAATTCAGTGATGAGAAAGAAACTTTTAATTTTTTTATTTAAAGATAAGATTTCATAAAAATATAGGACAAAAGAATTCTCAGTAGGAATGAAAAAATAAAACATAACTTAAATCAATTTTAAAAAAATCCCACAGAAACATGACATAAATCAAAGAAACAAAGACAAACACAAAACAATACATTGCTTACCAGCTGAACATACTCTTGCATTTTCAGATTTAATTAAAAGAATACCAGAGTAAGCTTTCCTGTTTTGATATTATGCAGTCATTCATCTCATATGTTATCATTTAGGCATAACCAGTGTTAAGACCTCATAATTTTCAACAATTCCAGTAGGAACTTCATTCAGCATTATTTGAAAACAGTCAAGATCACATAAGAACAAATGAATAAAACTCAAATACATGCCCATGTGTGAGCTACAAAATTCAGAATGCTAGTTTACAAAAGTCAGTATAATTTTTCTGCCTGTTAAAGAGACAGAGTGATAATTTTCTGTCTGTAGATATACAGGTATCAGTCCTGGGAATGTGCACAGAAATACCCAGAAATGTACAGATATAAGAAGTTATATTCTATGAAAATTTTGTATTTGAAAACCACTATAAGTCTAAGTCACTCTTACAGTTATACAGTTGACAACTAGATGGCCCTTGTTGCAATAAATAGCTTTAACCACTCTGCCAAGACACAAGACGCCACTGGATAATTTCAGAACTGAAATCCTAGGCCTTATGCAGTCCACAGATACAAGCATTTCAATGCCTCCCAAGGTCAAATGCTCAGCCACTGAGAAAGTAGTACAAAAACCTCTCAAGGAACATTTTACTGAAGTATCCAGTCACATAGTATGTCACCTAAGCAAGGACGCTGTATTTAGAAGTACCTATTCTTCCCAAAAGCAGTTTCTAGCAGCATTCAGCATCACACTGTTACTTTTGAGATCCAAATACTTCAGCTAATTTAGAATTAGATTCAACTTATTAGTAGGAGAAAATCACCTCCCTCACCTCCCTGTTATCCGAGCTTATTATGATGCAGCCCAGGGTGGTTTGCGTGCTGAAAGCACACATTACCAGGTCATACTGAGCTTCTCATCAACCAAACATAGTAACATGAACAATGAAATATCCTGGATTCTGAATGTGAAAACAATGTGACTTGTCATGATCTGCTAGTTTTGTATGAGGCAGAGTTAAATTTCTTCAGGGTAGCTAATGCAGGGCTGTGTTTTGGATTCATGCTGGGAAGTGTTGATAACACAGGAATGTTTTCCTTACAGCTGAGCCACAAGGAAACACAGTGACAGGGCCTTTTTTGCTTCTTACACCATCCCATCAGGAAGGCTGGAGGTGCATAAAGAGTTGGAAGGGGACACAACTGGAACACCTGACCCCAACTCCAGGGGTCAACTCCAGGGATATTCCATACCACATGGTGTCATGCTCAGCAAATAGAGCTGGGGGGAGGAGGAACACATGAATGTTTGAGGTGATGGTGTTTGTCTTCCCCAGTCACTGTCACGTGCACTGCAGCCCTGCTTTCCTACAGCTGGCTGAACACCCTGCCTGACCATGCAAAGCAGTAAATTAATTATTTTGCTTTGTTTGCCTGCATGGCTTTTGCTTCCCCTATCAAACCTATACATTATCTTGACCCAAGAATTTCACATTTTTACTATTCCAATTCTCCCCCTCATCCTGTTGGGAGGGAAATGACTGAATGGCTCTGTGGTGCTTAGTTGCTGGCTGGGGTTAAACCAGGATACATGACATTCT
Organism: Prinia subflava; assembly: GCF_021018805.1. Classification (NCBI taxonomy): domain Eukaryota; kingdom Metazoa; phylum Chordata; class Aves; order Passeriformes; family Cisticolidae; genus Prinia; species Prinia subflava. The sequence goes on along the minus strand of NC_086283.1, from coordinate 71,792,755 downwards.
ACTTTGTGTTTTATTGACCATGTATTTATAAAGTAATGAATCAAGATAATTATCAGGAGTATCTAAAGAACAGCTCAGAACATAGTTTAAAAGTTATTTATCTTAATAAACCCTGATGCATAGAAAATTTATTCTTAAAATTCCATGTATATGAGAATTTAAGACTCAACTCCTCCTCAAGATTGACAATGATTGTGTGTACCTGAACTGTTAGACCAGCTGTGTGATGGAACCTCTCCTTCAAAGCAACAGATCAGAGGACAGATTCATAGACATTATTTAATGCATTGTCTTTTATTTTAGACATCAGCATTTTGCAAATGAAATCTCAAGGTTATGAGAAGATAGCAAGTTAACATTCTTCGGTCCTACCAGAAGTTATCCCACATTGCAAATAAACCAGCTTTATTTCCAAATGTTTTCAGGGAGTAGTTAATTGGTTCTTTAAGTTCTCTTTGTGGCTCTCAGGAATTTAAATATTGCCTAGTCAGAAGATAATATTCACTTTTCTCAATAAAACATGTTGTTCTGATATGATATTAGGGTGAAATTTAGTAACCCTGTCTATAAGATTTTTTTAAATGCATAAAAATTACAAACACTAATCAATCTTAAAAATGCATTTTCTACTAAAACAAGGATTCTTAAGGAGAACTTGGAGGGAAAGAAAGCAACAGTTTAAAGGATTCAGGAATTTCAAGGTCTGAAGGATTTCAAATTGGTTCATAAAAGTCTGATTTTTCCTGACAGAACAACTTATTCTGAGAATTAGTTTCAGAACCATTACTTGGAGAAACTAATAACATGATTGGGTCTTTCAGCTAAATTAAGAAAAAAATTATTACTTTTACCATTTTAGAGGCCTCTAATTCAAAGAATAAAGTTTAGTACCTCCTAAAATGTCAAGTCTCTCCAAAATCTCACCTTTGTGCCCCAAATACTTAGAAAAGGGACAGAAACTAACTAGCAGTCCTAATCCTGTTGCAAATTGATTCCTAATGTTATGATGATTAGGAGACTGAGGAAAAAGTAGATTCAAAAAAATGTCGAACAATATGGAAACATTTGAGAACACGAATCTGTGAAATTAGCACTTTTGTTTGAGAATCAGGCAAGATTTTCACCTTGCTGGAAAGTATAATTGATACTCCAGCCTCCAGGTTTGCCTTTCGGTCATTTAAGGGCGCGCCTCGGAATTCAGAGGTTTTCTGACTTGCCGATGTCTCGGACGGCGTTCCGGGGTGTGCCCCGGTGCGCCAGCGGGCACAGGGGGTGACGGGGCGGGCGGGACACGGGCGCCGCTCCCGGGCCCTGCCAGCCCACGGCACCACCCCTCAGCTGCCCACCAGCCTCAGGAACCACCGGCGCCCTTTTTAACTAAGGCTCAGCATGGGCTTGGAGCGCCATGCACGGCGACACTCACTGGAACAATAATAAGGGAAAGCAGAACACACAATCATATGCCCCACGATGAATATACCAAAAATTCTTTCTGGGTAAGGTTCAGAACTGTATAATCTGCTCTGATAACTGATTAGTATTAAAAATTTCGAATTATATTTTGGTCATGGAACATTTGAATATTGGCACAGAAAATGAAATATTATTTCCCTGTGTATTCCAGAGACTAAAATAGCTGTGAGGTGTGGTGGGGGAGGAAAAGAAAATAACAGAACAATTACTTTATTATGTATATCCACACTCCTTTCCATTTCAAGCAATGCTCCAGTCTTTTCACCCATTTCCTCTAGCTTCTTTTTATTTAAATATTGCTGCCAATATGCCAATACCATTTGAAAGAAAGTCGAACCTCACTACAACTGGCATGAGGAAAAAAAAAAAAGGAAAATGGCTGAACATTAAGCTTAAAATTTCAGCTAATAAAACATTGCATCTATTTTTAAAAGGACAGGAAAAGTAAAAGTGGATCAAATGTTAGACATTTACAAAAGTTTAAAGTTCATGTGATTTTTAAGAGGCACTTTTTGAAACTTTCAATGGATCATCAAAATCTGTTAATTCGATAAAGGGGCACCTAACATTGGCAGTAACTGTACGAAGACTTTGAAAGAGTTGATCTAAAAACTTTTTGCAAACACCAGTCATGAAAAAACTCACCCGTCTTTTTTGAAGTAACTGTTCATAAATAAACTATCACTTTCTACACAATCTACATATATAAAATCCTGTCTTGGTGTCTTTTATTGTGTCCTGCTGCATGGCTGCTATTTAAGATGGATCCTAGTCCTGTTAGAGTATGCAACAAACACAGTAAGCAGCATAACTGGAAACATTATGTTTGAATTTCTCCTAGAAATCCTAGTTTTCACAATCATCTGAAGCTAATTTTTGTATAGATACAGAGGGCTAAAGTAAGTACATGATTTTTCCAGATAAAGGAAGACTGAGATTGTACTTTGGAAATAGTTATCATTTTACCAGATCTGAAAGATGCTTTCTTTGGTTAACTACTTCCATACTTAAAGAAACAACAAGCTATCTACATCAACAAAATACCCTATTAAATGTTTTAATATACTTGACTGTTCATGTTAGTTGCAAATTTATATTTATGTATAAATATTTTTAATTACTTTTGTTTTCAACATACAAACACTTAGACCAATTCCAGCTAATCAAGACTAAAGAAAAGTAAATATAAAATTTTTAGCTTTATTGATAATATACTCTTCTTTATGGTATATTATGCTAACTAACTACATCTGTATTTTTTAAGAGTAATCAGTATTTGCACCATGCAACTTCTCTGTTGATTATTGCTGATTCAAATCCTTGGGATTTAGGGAAAACATGCTTTGTATCTGCATAGTTTACCCTGAAATATTTACCCTCTCACTGACATAAAGACATGAACACTTTTCACTAACATCATATCTAAGTCGAAAGATAACTGTAAACTGTAAACTTTTCTCTATGTAAACACACATCTGTGTGCCTTTACAAAACCTCTCTGAGAAAGGTTTATGAAGTATTCTTCTTAAAGCTTCAGCTTCAGCTTTATATTGCCTTTTACAGTGCAGTGCTGCAGGATTACTTTTGCATATCATAAATAACTGACAGAATCATGGAATTTTAAATATATGTAGCAGGAAAAAAAGACATTATTACTATCCAGACAGACCTACTGAAAAAGACCCTAAAAAAAAATTCAAGGCAGAATAAGACACTTAGTGAGAAATTTAACCATCAATGCAAACTTCAGTGCTTCCTACACAAAAAAATACAAAAGGAAAAAAAAAGGTAAAAAAAAGGACACAGTATCAAACTGCATAAACTACTGCATTCCAGTTGTTTGCTTTTGGTATTAACCTCAGAGACAAAAGGAATCTCTTGGGAAAGCTGTTTTGAAAGTAAACAAGCCTGAAGTTGATTGCTTAACTTGTGTTAATTTCAGAATAGAATCAAGACCATAACTAAAATAATGCCCGGGGCACACTGTGATGCCTACAACTGGATTTTAATTGACTTGAAGACTGTCATAGTCCTATTATCATAAAACCTGTAATGCACTTCCAGCATGGAGGACCCATCTGTGCCCACCATCCATCTGTTTAGACATGACCGGCAAAGTGGTAGGGAACTCGCAGTGGTTGCCTCTGCCTGAAAGGAATAAACCACAGGATCTTCCAGTGAGTGCCAAAAACTTCTGAGAAGGTCTGCTGCCATGGCTTTCGCGGCCTCGATCTACAGAAGACAGCATTATTAGTGAAAGACAGCATGCCCACAGTGCATTTCAGTCAGCTACAACAATGCAGGTTGGCTGGGGATCCAATACTGGACTCTGATGAATTGTATCCAACCATCACAAACATAACTTTTATTTCATTACAACATGCAGCTGAGACTTTGGAGAACAGAAACTATCTGTGTCATCAATCAAACAAAGGCATCTTTTGAAACACAGGAGACTTCAATAATAATGAAATGTATGTCACAACACTGCAGAAAGTATCTTTTGATCTGTACTTTTGAAAAGAAAATATAATTCCGCTGGCGTTGGGTAGGGAAAGAAAGGGAACAACATGAGGCTATTCTGTGTAAAACAACTATTAAAAGATTAGTGAGGTGCCGCTACAGATAGAAAGTACAGTGCACAGTACCATGTAAAATCATCCTAACAGCTACTCCCTCAGCATTTCAGCAGTGTAGGAATTTTACAGAACTTACATGTCTTCACAACAGTTTGACATTTTTTCTATACTTGTAGTGTCCTGTTAAAGAAAAAAAAAAAGCAAAATTTAAAAGTATTTATTTACATTCCTAACTTTTAAAATGTTTTTAAATTCTTTATGAAAGCAAATAAATATAGCAGAGAATGAATTATTAATATACACTGTTTTGACAATAGTTCAGTAGGTTGCATATTACACATATGCCATATTAGTTTTAAATGAATTTGAGATTACACATAAATTTTAACTCAGTCTGTTAACTGATTTTTGCAAGTATGGCATGAAACTGTACTGAGTATTTTGTCTACAATACCAAAGAATGCCAACAAAAACTTACAGCATTATTACAGCTAAAATTAATTCAGATTAATTAACACTGCTACTAATGCACAGGACATTTAGAAGCAGTGTGTATAAGGTCCACTCTTGCCATACTTTCCACAAGCACTCATTTTAGACTTGGAGTATCCCACTGAGATAACCACAGGAAAAGCAAGTAAAATGCAGTCATTATTAACAGACATAGTATTTTGAAAAGCAGGGGTTAGTCAGAAGTTTTAAAACCATTAACTTCATGAGTATTATAAGGCAAACAGCACAACTGAAAATATACCATGAGTTTCTACAGTTGCTACAATTAAATAGCAAATATAAAAATTGTTCTCTTAAAATATAAAAGCTAAATACTGTACAGAGTGAAGGCCATCCTGCAGCTAATAGCAATCTAAATTCATACTTTAATTATAAAATGTGAAAAAGTAACAGATCAGTTTTAGCTTTGATCTACCCCCAATAAAACTTTTAAAATTACCAATAGTACTGTTTTCTGACTTTTCACAATGGATTTCACAAAGAAGCTTCCTTTGTGAATATCATGTATGGGATCTCAATACACATTTATAGTTCATTACCTCCCAAAATCACTTGTGAAGTTCAAAACACAATTAATTGAAATATTTTTCACAATTTCAACTCCTTTTCATTGGTAGTTTGGTATTTCCCTTTCCTTTTCATTGATTCAGGCATGCACATAATGCACCACTCAAATTACAGTAGAATTTGAAGAAGACCAAGAACTAATCTCAACTGTCTCAGACACATACAGACAAAAGGACTGTGGTCAAATTAGACTGCAATTTCACCATCATCTGGAAACACTACCTAGCACTAAAAACCATAAAAACTGTGTTCCTTGATTGTTCCTGCATGCAATTCAGTGCAGGTATTGCTGGGACTCTGCCCCTATCTTTCATGAAGTTTTAAGGGGGGAGGGCACAATTACCCTGCTCCATCAGACATGGGTGGTCCCAACTCCCTTGCCAATTTTTATCCTTCTATTTTACCTCCCAGCTCTGAAGAGTTTTGGAACAGGATCCCTTACCACACACTAAACAGCAAAAATCTTAATTCTGTCCATGACCTATCCAGCTGAATTCCAGCTGCAGTACAGCAAAGGAGAGAAGTCCCCTTTTCTCACACCAATCCACCAGGATGCTCAAGTTCTCGCGGAGACATTTGTGTAGAGAAGGCATACCCAGTGAAGGTTACATAAAGCATGCTGGCCCTGTCATTAGGTAGGTGTTAACACCCACTCAGCAGTGAGGGAGGAAAGGACTGGAGGCAGCAAACTGTAAACACTGCTTTGTTGTTTTGATTCCCACGGATGAACTGCTGCTCCTCTCATATTATGGGCCTGTGTTCCCTCTCCTGCCACAAGCACCAGGAAAGCATTACAAGACACAAGTCATTCTCCTCATTAGGGCCGGACCCAACTGCACAGCCAAGGAATACTTTGCTTCCTTGGACTGGCTTTTTGTTCAGCTTTTGTCAGAGAAAACACCATCTCTGCCGACCACAAAAATTCATACATGGCTTTTTGAATAAAAAGGACTAAGTGGAAATTACTTGCATGGCATTTCAGCAAGGTGGTAACAGCATTTTCATGAGATGCTGTAGGTACTTTTGTAACTGCAAAAACATCTCAGTTCTAGGAATTACTCTCTGGTCAACTCAACGCTGTTTATCAAACAGTACGAAACAATATTGGCATGTTTGAAAGCAGTAATGGCAAATGGTCCTTTATAAACCAGTAACATGCTAGTCCACACTTTAAATTGACTTGTAGCTATGGAATATTTATGCTACCATTTCAAAAGAGAAGCTTTAAAATCAGCTTCGGTTGCAGAAGTAACATCACCAAATATTTTAACATGGCTTTCTGCTATGTTTCTGCATACTGCTTATTCATTAATACACTTGTACTGCTCCCTAAAATACTTGAGTTTTCTGGGAGGAAAATCACAGGTTGGAAACTAGGTATTTTATGTGTTGTCATGGCATGCTATCAAGACCTGAAAGGTTCTCATCAAGGTCTGCTCCCCCCAAAAACTGTAATCTGTTAAATTAACTAAGTTAAAGCACCAAACCAGGAACTCCTCTCTCCTCTCCTCTCCTCTCCTCTCCTCTCCTCTCCTCTCCTCTCCTCTCCTCTCCTCTCCTCTCCTCTCCTCTCCTCTCCTCTCCTCTCCTCTCCTCTCCTCTCCTCTCCTCTCCTCTCCTCTCCTCTCCTCTCCTCTCCTCTCCTCTCCTCTCCTCTCCTCTCCTCTCCTCTCCTCTCCTCTCCTCTCCTCTCCTCTCCTCTCCTCTCCTCTCCTCTCCTCGAATCTCCTCTCCTCTCCTCGAATCTCCTCTCCTCGAATCTCCTCTCCTCGAATCTCCTCTCCTCGAATCTCCTCTCCTCGAATCTCCTCTCCTCGAATCTCCTCTCCTCGAATCTCCTCTCCTCGAATCTCCTCTCCTCGAATCTCCTCCTCCTCTCCTCCTCCCCTCCCCTCCTCCCCCTGCCCTTGCTGCACCCTCCCTTCCCACACCTTCCTCACCTTCCCACTTCCCTCCCATTTCCTTCACCCCTCCCCTGATCTTTAAATTCCCACATATACTTTAGATTATTTTTGCTTTACAGTAAAGAAATTGGGGCTGAGCAGCAAGTCCTTTGCCTCTTGGATACTTTCTCGATATTAAAAAAAAATTAGAACCACATTTTAAAAGTTGCAAACTAGCAAAGAAACATTGCTTTGACGTTTAGCTGCTTAATAACAACTGCTAGTGACTGAACTTAAAAAACAAAATGCCCCTCACACCTTCCCTCCCCCAACACTGCTGCCAAACAGGTTCATTTGAAATTTACTTTCATTTGAGAGTGAACCAATTTACCTTTTAACATGAAAAAGAAACTTCACAGCACCCCAGGAAAGTCAGTAGCCCCTCTTGAGACAGGAGATGAAGGAAAAGGAGAGCACCACAGTTGAGTTTTGACCTATTATTTAAGGCTTCCTTCTCAGACATGATTTGTTTTTCTTTTGGAGACAAAGGACCAGAATAACCGCTATTCTTCTGAATGACAAGGTGGTCTGTTCATTAAGACATCTCACAAACGTCTTTTAACCAGAGTATCATCTCTCTTAATTATGCATTTGATGCATAGCAAGGTTTTGCTACAACATCAGAATTACTGTGTTCAGCCTAAGAGGCTTTAGCTGTCTGCATGTACTATCAGCTTAGATTACTATTAATGCAAATAGAACTCTGCTAAGATTTCTTTTTCAGACTCAAAGCTAATGCTAATGTTAAAACCTTTTTTGAGCACTGGCATTCATCCAAAAGTTTAAAATAACTTGGTATGACCAAACATCACATAACTATGGAGTCCTAGTAATATCTAACTCTAAAAAAGCCTTAAAAATTGCAATTGAATACAAGATGAAATTGTCAAACACAACTGATTAATTTGACACAATCGGTAAAAGTCATGATCTGGACTAGAAACAAAAATTGTTCCTGCACCAGGTTATTCAGAGACACATACCCAATAATAAGCATTTTAAAGCAACTAGAGAAAAAAAAATCACACCTTAGTGAGACAGGAAAAAGAAATTAGAGGAAATAAACACAGGAATAGGAATAGGGCAAAGTGTTCAGATTCTGCTGAGGGGAGAAAAATATATGGTGTTTTTTCACTTTGAGGATATACTACAAGTTCATAATAGCAGCTTGCTTAATCTAAGCTGCTGACACAGCCAAGACTGCTGTAAGTGGAAGGAGAAGAATGGAGAGAGACATATGTAAAAGCCCTGACAGAGTTCTGCAAACCAACTTCAGATTCACTCACAAATGGATGCATCCATGTTAGCTCCAAAGAGAACTGTACCTTTCACATCTATGCTTTTATTTAGCATAACCGTCAAAAAGAAAAAATTAGGAAGATCGCATGCACTGCTTAACAAACTGTACTATAGGATGGACAAACTGTACTATAGGATGGATTTTATCATGAACTAATTCATCATGAAACAAGCACATGGAAAGAATATTTTTTGCTTACTGATTCATGTCTTCAAAGCATAAACTGTATTTTGTAACTTACAGGACACACTCCACACCATGCAGCTACAATCCCTGGTTCAATTTGTCTTTTCTGTTTCTTTAAAGTGACATGCAATCACTACAGCTCTATTAATACTTGCAGTAGTAGAATGTAAGGATTGTGCCATAGTTTCAGTATTTTCAAATGTTCAGTATAGGTGAATCAGCAGAAAAGTATGATGAAGCAGAAAAAGAGAAAACAATACAAAACAAAAGAGAAAAAAACCCCACTTGCAAACCTTCCTGGATTTGCAGCCTTTGTTTTTATCTTAAGATCAAGACAACACATCCTTTATAAAAGGGTTTTTTTTTTTCTGCTAGCTAACATCCTTTCATGGTATGCATGCACATGACAGGTGAACAATTCAGGAATATAAAATACTAAACACAGAAAGAATACATCGTATTTGAGAAATTTTCTTTTGAGCATTAAATACATGTTGGGTTTACTTTTGGCAACTTTTTAGTATTCCTTTCTTAATCTAGACTTTTCATATAAGATGGTCAATTTTATCTATTTTAATTATGTTCAGCCTGAAAAGTATTAGTGCTAAGTTTAAACCCCTATATTAGACTCATGTGCTAAATGAAAAATAAAACTACACTCTGTTACTTCTAGGGAATAGTCCTGCATTCCTCTATGCTCTGATTCAGCCAAATAGATTTCCAATTTACTTACTGGATATCAGATAATGTAAAAGTAAAAAGTAAAAAAAAAATCTACAACAGAGGCAATACAAGCAGATCTGTTAACTTCAGGCTATTTCAAATCCATGTTTGGTGCAGATAGCTGCATGATAAGAAACACGACAAAACATATTATATTGATTGATCCTTAGAAATACCTTAAGACAAAAATATAAGGGAAAACATTTAAGAAAGTTAGCTGTTGATCTTCATACAGAAGTAATTTTAAAGGTCTGATGTCTAAATCTGACAAGCAACATGTAAACAAAATGTATTCAGCCGTTGGAGAATTCAAATATTATTTTTATAGTTACTTTTTTTCAAGTGGTTAGAGGTACTACCTTTACTATAGGAAAAATAGACTAGTAAAAGGACTTCCTTTTTGAGTGATGAACCAGGGATAATTTTGGCATGATATTTGATATTCCTTGCACAACATAAAATCTGATTACATTTTCTAACTTGCACTTCTTCCTTAAAGTATTTTAAATTATTGATTTCAATTAAAAATATTATTATTTACATAAGACCATGCAGCGACCTAAATAAAAGAGATAAGATCTTTTGCTACCTAGAGTGTCTTACACTTCAATTTTTTTTCTGTATTTTAAACAGCTCATAAAAAAGGGGGCTTTTTAAAGTAAACTAATATTTCATTTTTATGGTAAATATGTATTTGAAGATGTCAGAATACGTTCACTAAAATGCTAAGCGAATTGCAAACCTATTTGAGAAAAATAAGATAAAGATACAAAAGAATTCACACAGTTAACAAAATCATATTCAAAGACCAGGACATTACCAATTCCTAAGAATTTAATTTACAGAACTTCATGCAGTCTTCTAAAAAGAGATATACCTATAGGTGGATTAAAGGTATAAAAACAGGAAAAGGGGAAGGGATAAGAATAATGAGGAAGACAGATAATGTTAACATTAAGTTATTTTCTGTTAGTAATTTACAATTACTCTTTGGGGTTATAGTTTATATATACTTTGCTTTCCCTCTGTAATTACTTTATATCTCACACTATATTGTAGCCACATAAAGAATACAATTGCCTGGAAATCCTAATTTCCCCTAACAATCCTAATTTTTAATATGCTAAACTTAATTACGAGGATTAATAGTTCCTTGATTACACTTCTGCCATGTTTGAAAAAACAGGAAAAGCCCTTAGTATTCACTAATCAAAACAGTATTTAATAGATTATGTGATTAAAGATATGATTGCAAATATTTTTAATTACAAGATACTTATTATTAAAGACAAAAAGCATTTCAGCAGAACTAGATCACTTGTCACTCTGCATATTAAATCAGCAATGGATCAATACTGTAAAATACATGAAGAATTAAAAAGCTCTTGATTTTACTAACAGAATAACTGCAACTACATTTTCATTATTTTGAAACTCAGTCTTTGTAAAAAGGTTGAAAAACTATCTCGTAACATGCACTTGCCAATTTAAGGTAAAAAGGAGAAACTGCAACGATAGAAAGCAAGTATCAATATTTTTTAAAGTTTCTAAGGGGAAAAAAGTATGTGGTAGGCATCATATTGTGCATCAGACAGGCTGTTGAACATTATTTTCCCTTCTATCCTTCCTAAAGAAAATAAAGGGAAATTTCTCTTTTCCACATCCAGAAAGTACTGATGCAACAGGATACTGGCATATCACTGTACACCATTCAAACAGTTAATTAACAGGAAACCCTGGTAGCATTAATTAAATTAATAAAGTCGCTGTCCACTTAGTTTATGATAATACATCCACTACCTTGCACAAAGGCCACATGGTATCTATTAAATGTATAAAAGCCTACCCATTAAATAGTTCTGCCCCAGAGAAACAAGTTAATTACTAAATAATTTCAATTAAAAGTTTTCTTTGGAATACTAGGATAAATCACATTAAATCATATTTAATGGACCATAGTGGAAGAATTACGAAAATTTCTTTTCTTCCATAGAAATAGAACATATGGAAAAATGAAAACACTGTTTAGTGTTTGAGTTAAAAACAATCAAAGGTAATCCTTTAAAATTAGGGTTCAGATTAGTCTCTGCAAAGGATGCTGTTTAACTGAAACATCTGGTAGTGTTACGTTGAGAGACAGGCCTTTTTTAACTTTGGAAATGAGATTAGTAGATCAGTTATTTGTAAGTGTCCAAGTAATTTCTAATTATTTTATCTGGGTCACAGATAATCCGCTTTTACAGGGCTCCCACAATGACATCAGAGGATCACTGCTGAACTGATTATCCTGTTACCTTCCACCATCCATGGGAAGACCGGATTTTCCTTTTGTACAGAGAAAGAGAAAGAAGTGGCTGATTGCTTCAGACAGGTGGCAGCCAGCAAAATAAAGAACATCACAGATCCTGAGAGGAAGAAAATCTCATATATGCAAAAGGTACCAGCTTTTAAAAAACAGTCAACAAATTGAATACTTCTTAGCAGTGTCTGGTGCAATTTAAAAACTCACTAGATACGAAAAAATATCAAAATAATCAGAAAAGCCATTGTTTATAAAAAAGCATGCCATGTAATTTTTAATATGTTCTATAGTAATGCCTTGTAGACAAACATAACCAAGAGAAGAATCCTACAGTAAAAACAGAAAAACTGGGGTTTATAATTTTTTAACGCTTAATGTGAAAGACACAGTGAAATAATTTCTCAAAACTAAAATGGAATACGAATGAGAGAAATGCAAAAGCCAGGGGTAGTCTTCTACTAATATACACATGAGCATCCTGGCCATTCTACCTTTTTTAAAAAGACTGAATCAAAGTGCTCTTTTTAAAACAGCTCTGCACCTTCAAGAACCATGCATTTGAAACAATATGGGGTTGATAAAAAAGATTGTTTTCCTTTGTGAATATCTGTTTTTTCCTATGAATAAATGAATAGATAAGCTAGTTATGGTGGTTTTTTGTGGAAAAAAAAATCTGTTACATATAAAAATGAGAGAAAAATTCTTAATAAACACAAGTCAAGAAAATACATCTTGAGAAAGCAAGCAAGTTTCTGGGTACTATTTGATTTATCTTCCCAATAAATTTTATTATTTCATATTACTACGTGAAAAAAGCAAATGGAAATAAAAATTAGCAACACAAATACATCCTTCTCAATACTTTCTTTTAGCTTAAGTGCAAAATAATCTAGATAAACTTTGGTTTTGTCACTTTAGTACAATGTCATTAATAGTTGCACACAACTGTTGCACAAGACAGACTGGGTTTTTGGTGGTTTTTTTTTGGTTTTTTTTTTTTTTTTTGTTTTGTTTTGTTTTGTTTTGTTTTGGTTTGGTTTGGTTTGGTTTTTTGTTTTTCCCAGAAGATTTTAAAACTTTCTGAAATTGACAAATTGATAGATTACGTATAAATCATACTTCTACTGCTTAAGACAAACCACCAGCAAAACCCCGCATCTCTACCTTCTTGGAGTTGTGAAGTGTCTATACTGGAGCTATCTTGTTACACTGTAGTGATGCAGGCCAAACACTGCTTGTGGAGTACAGTCAGATAGAGGAGGTCAGAGTAAAGACTAACAATAATCTTTAAAATTGTTACCTTCAGTAGAGAGTAAAAGAGTTGCACCCTTGTAAGGTGCAACACCCAGAATTCTTTTTGATATGTTTTTCTTTGATTTACTTAACAGTTTGCTTCTACTTTTCAACAATATCATTTAAAAATCACGCTGCCTGAGAAAACACAGACTCTAGTTAATGAATATAAATTTCCAGTTAAGGAATATAAAATTCAAAAATTGCTCTACAATAAATGACAGGAAATAGAGGGGTGGCAAACCAAGTAACAAGCACTAAAGACAGGCAGGCCTTCAAAATAAATGCATGATCATTTTGGAAATTACCACTGATACTGTTTAATTCATGGGTGAAACCAATTTTTTCCATCCAGTTCTCTAAAAACTTGAATATTTTAAGTAAGAATACTAATTGTTCATGAGATTTTAAGAGTATCTTATTAAGAGTCCTAGAATTCCTAATTTAAAATTAGGATTTTAAATTTCTCCCTATTTCAGAGGCTTATGAATTAGAGAGAACCTAGATCCTACTATTTCTGAAGTATCCAAATAAAACTTTCCCAAGTGTAATGTAAAGTACATGCTAGAAGAAGTACCAAAATTCAGGCTGATAACAAAATTAGAGGCAAATAAAGCTCAAGGAAAGCAACTAGGGAAGAAGGATGAAAAGAGTCATGTGCCCCTTCTGACAGAACTGTTTCACATATGCTAGTTTCTAGGGAGAAAGCACTAATCCTGTATACAGAGGCCACCTCAGCTGCTCCCCTCTTCACCAGAACAATTCATGTCAAAAGTTCCTCTAAGGACAGTTTTTGCCAACCAGCTGTTCTCCTCTCATTCTAGGAGAGAGGAAGTCACCTCCTTTGCTCTTTGGCTTCCTGGACCTCCAAATGAGTTATGAATAGCCTTGTGCTAATGATACCCTAACAGTGATACCACAATCACAGTAGTAGCAAGTGTACTCAGAGAAATTACTGTGTGCTAGGTTACTTAGTCTATTAATCACCTTATCGAGGACTACAGCCTCAAGAACGTTCTCCCTGTAAGAGACAAATTTTAGTATACAACTTACAAAGTTTTTATTTTTACCAGAGAGCACATTTTTTCCAAGCACCTTGGTATCTATTGAACATACATAAAGCAGGATAACAGCAGAATACACACATATGCAGAATATATGCATATTTATCTTAAAGACCTTTTTAAAAATTCATCTACTCTTATAACCAATGAGTTAAACAATGACAAGCACAGATCAGTCAACTGTGCAGCAAACCTGAATTTTGCAGTGTCAGCACACATGGCAGAATACTTCACCTGCACGTCATAATGAGCTGCTTTGCTTTTCTGTTTTTAGCTACTACCCCGTTCCAGAAAAACATGATGGAGGATATCAGATATGTTCTTTCCATTATGTATTCAGCTAGACATTTTATGACTTCTGTAAAAATATATCAAAGAGAAGAAAATGCCAGTCCTATGAAAACCTAAGAAAAACTTCTGCTCGTTATTACAGTTTGTGAATCTAGCACTTAGATCAATTCTAGTAGAGTGTAACTCTACTTTTAAAAATGTACACAAAGATCACATATGTAAATTTATTCTACACATTAAACTTTATCTATCTTGATGCTGTGGAAAAAGGATAACCCTCTGTAAATATAAACATAAACCAAGAATCTGGAGTTTTTTAATAAGCATGTCCAGTATTCCTCGGAAAAAAAGGCCTTAGCTTTATATTACTAAGATGAAACAAAAGCTATTGGCTTCATTTCTGGAAAATTACATAATAAAGGTCAAGCAAGTTTACCTTATGGAGAATCAGGAAGCGTTGCTACAAAAGGGTTAAAGTTTGATAAATCTTTTGGAAAGATTTATCTTTCCAAAAATTTTTGCAGCATTTGAAATACAGGTAAATAATAATGTAAAACATCAACAAACCTTAACTTGCTGGACTCATTCAGCAACAGTTTGCACTAACCAAAGTTTAAATCACAGAGCTGCAATGCTTAGTGTCTCTACTATTTAAAACAGCTTTTTTTTCCAGGAGCTGTGGAATTAATCTTGGCATAGGCTAAACTGTAAGAAGAGGCACAAGATCATGAACTATGCAAATGTGTATTACCTGTTCTCCCATACAAGCACAAGAATTGCACAAGCACCTTGCCTCTTTCAAAAGGCCCATGCTCTTGTCCGTTGCACATATCCCTAGGCAGCTTCAGCAATCACTGAAATTAATGTTTTCAAGAAAAGCTATGGAGCAATTCATATGACATGAATTATTTAACTGTGCACATCCATGCCTCCATGGATGCAACGACCTTAAAAGTTACTTTTAAGGTCATTGTCTGCACTTTAATGATTGTGTTCTGCTATTATGTTTTGATCTATACCTTAGATCAAAGTTAATTTCTTATACGAAGTTAATTTCATCACTAATTCCATATCTAATATAGAGCTCATTTCAGATACAATTTGCTTCATTTACACAGGAAGGCTAGATGCTGAACAGTAATTCCAGCACAGTACACAGTGGAAACATCACTGCTTTTTACTACTCATGGTTCATTGCTTCTACAGGGCTTGAATGTCTTGCACACTTAATGTGCACAGCTTCTAGGTGGGTATACCACTTTTGTTGTTTCCCTACTTTACCACCACAGGCATGTATTTTGGGAGTCTGCAAAACAACTACTAACTCACCTGCTGCCCTCTCCTCTGCCTTTTCCAGCTGCTATCCAAAGCTGTCAGTGCTTATAGAGGAAGCAAATCTCCACACTACAGTCCTGGCAATCAAAAGCATTTGTACAGAAAGTTTCTGACACCACTTGTAGACTAAGCACAACTGCACTAAACAGACTTGCTTTATTTGTTTGAAGCCTGACTGGTTGTTGCCAAGCAGATTTCCTCAAAATGACTGTATTGTTTATTCTTGCTAATTCTGTATTTACAAAAAAAGGAATGAAAAGGAAAAAGATAATTGTGCTGCTGGTATGAAATTCTCTGAGTGTGGGATGGACTACACAACCTATATTCTTTAGTGAGTCAGTGAAAGAGCATCCACATGGTGTGAATGAATTAATAATTAGAGATATACCAGTAATGGATTTCTACTTCCCCAGCAATCCCATCAAGCCTAAAAACTCGTCCATGTGACAACAGCCCCTCTGCTATTGTGGGGATAGGTAGACTGCAGTGAAAGGCCTTAATGAAAATTTGTACTTTTTAGCGTTGGTCTCTCACAGACCATCCACATCCACAGTAATTGTAAAATGTTTGTTTCACAAAGTTTGGCAAACAAAACAGAAAAGAGTGTCCAGGCATACTACAGCTCAGTGATTATGATTCTGCAGAAAAACTGGGCTTAAAAATGCTATTACCCCACACCTGTTCCAGTGTAGCTGCCAGCTCTGTGAGTGAACAGGATGTACTTCACAGCATAGCATACAATTGACAAAAAAGAGACTTGAGAGCAGTTTATAAATAGAGTGCAGTGGTGGCAGCAGCTGGAAGTGTTAAGGCTCAGGACAGTGAAGTTACACCTGGACACTTGTGCTTGCTGCAGTGGCAGCGCAGTCAATATCCCATGTCAGAACAGAAACAGCCCAGGTTTCAGATATATCTGATAGAAATAGAGTCAGTCTTTGAGATCTTATTTCATATCCAGTCATAGAATCTGAATGGATGCTGATGGTCACTGCTAAAATTTTGTCCAGCTTCTGGCAGCACACAGAATAGAATGATAAACTTATTGTCTGTTCCTTGTTTTCTTCTATATCCTATCTGTGGTTTAGTGCAGTAC
The DNA here is from genome assembly GCF_021018805.1 of Prinia subflava. Taxonomy (NCBI): domain Eukaryota; kingdom Metazoa; phylum Chordata; class Aves; order Passeriformes; family Cisticolidae; genus Prinia; species Prinia subflava. The sequence goes on along the minus strand of NC_086283.1, from coordinate 71,776,093 downwards.
TGATCAGATGGGTTTTCTGATCCTTCTCATATATATATATATCAGGAACTAAAAAGACATTAGTATTTCAGTATCTGAACAATTAGGCTCACTAAGTTTCTGTCTCTGTCTCACCTGTTACTGGTGAGCAAAATTCACCACTTCAGCTAGATAACCACCAAAGTGGTGGTCTAGAAAAACATCCCAGCTCTAGATGATGCAGACATAAAGGCAACATTTAAAAAGGGAAGAGAAAACCTGTCAGCAAGACCCTGGAACAGAAATCAGGCACACAGTACGGGTACACAAAAGTAAATCTGTTGACCTGAGGGTTGAGAGTAAGTGCAGAACACATTATGGTAGAGTAGCTGGAGAATGGTGATAATAATAGAAAGTGTAACTACCATGACAGGAAAAGCAAAAGGCAGTAAATATGTAGAGGTCATGCAGTAAAACCAAAAAGCAGTATTACTGCTTTATCTAACATAATTAAAAACTACACTGTAATTCTTTTTGCTTTATTCCATACAACAAAAGTACACAATACAGTTGAGAGGTTTTCCATTACGTACTTACAGAAGTTAGTACTGTGCAAACCTTCTAAATTCCAATATGAAATCTCAAGCATATCTCCAAAAGCTGTAGCAACAAAGATGTTGCCATCTTGTACATTATTGTCTTTAAAAAAAAGTTCAGCAGGCAAGATCATAGACTCTTTTAACATGTACATATCTAACAAAGGTACTCTGTCATGTTGAACAATATTTTAAATATTTGTATGGATTCTCAAGATAACTTTAAGGAATCTGCTGGTGGCTATTAACTTCTAATGTACAGAACAGGATGTTATGCCAAAAGAAGCTTGTTTCTTGTATGTATTCATTACATTGCCAAATTCATTTAACTGGAAAATTTTTCAATGCTGAGGATTTTTTTTTCTGTGTATCTAAATGCAGAATATACATCTGGACTGTAAACTGCATGATTACATTCAATAGTTTGGCAAATAAAGAGATGAACATAAGCATGTTTATCAAAATACTTAACAAAGACACTTGGTTCTCAAAATCCGATTTGTCAGTTAGCTTCACTCTCACATAATTTTGACCAGGGTACACAAGAGTTTAAAATAAAAACAAAAATCAACTACATACCTTGTACACTGCGCAATTCCAGGACAAGGTATGAGTTTATTTTACTACAACAAATCAGGAAACTGACTTGATCTTGGAATTATTAGACACTTGCTTGTCAGAAAGCTTATTAGATTTCACTAGCATTAAGAGGCTTGACAGACCACATATCAAACATGTCCTTCATAATGCAAGTGTTTTTTAGTCTTCCCTGAAATGCAATCTGCTTTTCTGCTTTGACTAACTGTACTGAAAATAAAACTAATATATGTTTCTAAAAATAGATACTTACAGTGAAAATACCCATTAGCTGAGTGTAAAAGAGTCGACTTATTCCACCTAATATTATTAGACCCATGAAGGCAGATATTCTTAGGAGAGCAAGTTCATGTCTAAATACAAACACATCCTAGAATGAGACAGAAAGAAGAGACTTTAGCAGTTAGAAATTAATTAAAGTCTTTGAACCAAGTGGAAATACTAGGTAACTGTTGTAAGAGGTGTTCTCAAAGCCTTAAAGTTGAAGGCAAATATTGGATTTTGAGTTACATTGCACGTCATTGATATATTTATTTATGTTTTAAAAGCAGAAACCAATAATCTTTTCTTTATACACGTTAACAACTGGGGGGTTATTTTGCCAGACTGTTGAAAAAAACTCCTTCAAGTAGTTAAGGTTTTGGGAATAGCTCAAGCTCAAATGGGTTATTTCTGAATCTTCCACTTCAAACTGTGCCAGACTACCACACAAAAGCTATATAATACAAGAAAACTACTCTGTTAAATGGTCTGATTTATTTAGACTCTTATACCTTGGCTACTAGGCACAGCACATTTAATTTTTACATCACCTCTTCTGAAAGAAAAACAATATTCCAAGACTGACACTTGAAGATTGTACCCATAAAGTCCAAGTATCTGTACTGGATTGTTCTCAATGTAATCCTGTCTATTACCCAATATAAACTTATCTCCAACTTTTAAATTTTGACCTTGAGTGCATTACTGCCACTTTGCATAAGGGTGAACAGTACAGATACTTCAGGGTACACAGGAATATGGATGTATTTGATCAGCTGCATTGGAAAGTCTGTTCTCATTCGGCAGAAAATATGAAAAGCATTAAAGAGTGTTATGTAATGACTTCAAAGCATAGAGCACCTTATTTTTATCACAGGAGATCATTTTTATGTGGCAGTTACATTAGGTGTACCATGAGTTCAGACCCCATTCTCCTATTTTTAAATTACAATTACATTTCCAAGGCTGTCTTTTGAATATACACATCTGGTTTTCCACTTACAAAAGCTAAATCATGGCAGTAAAGTGTTAAAACCTTTCAAGTGAACTTTAAATTACAACCAGTATATAGAACAGAACTGAATGAAAAAACAAAACAAAATGAAACAAAACAAAAACCCCCACACCAACCAACAAAATAACAACAAAAAATAAACACCCCTCACACCCAACACTGCTTATCTTCAACCACTAAAACTTTAGGAAGAAGGATGCTAGTTTTTAATTAAACAGAGAATAAAGTAAATTATGTTTGGGGAAAAAAACCAAAAAAACAAAACAAAACAAAACCAAAACCAAAACAAAAACAAAAACAACAACAAAAAAACCACACAAAAAATTCATTTAAGTAATTTCCATGAAGTTTCAAAATATTACTACAAGTAGAAATCACTAGTTAAGAAGCTAAACCAGAAAAGAATCCTCAACAGTCTTTTCTGAATTATTGTAGTGGTGCACCACCTCTCCCCTCTCTTGTTAATACTTGCCTTTCTTGCTGCTATAGAAAAAATGTTAATTTCCATTTCTTTTAACCCTTCTTTCTTATTTGATGAGTTAATTCAAAGATAAATCAACACAAAATAAAAGCGGCCACACTATTCTTTATTCCCCTTTCCATTAGCTAATGAAATCATTAAAGAAAAGCAAGACAAGACACAACTTCTACTAGTTGTAAAATACTTCTTCTTCATTATCTTCATTGATATGTTTTATTATATTAGAAATGTTTTGATGTATTCAAGCTCAACTTCACAGAAAACAATAAAATGTGAGAGAAGAGTGCCACCAGCAAAGTTACATTCTGAATCTAGCATGACACTCCCCCATTAGCACCCCCTACAACTTTAATTTAGAAGAGTTCCTTCTCTTGAGCACCATTTTCAGCACGAAAAAAACACATTACCAAAAACATGACAAAAGAAAATCCTAGCATACAGAAGAGAAGCTGCATTTTCATCTGCCTTAACCCACATTAAACTAGAGGTACAAAAAAGGATAGGCCTTTCACACTAAAGATCATAGAATCATAGAATCACATAATGGTCTGCATTGGAAAGGACCTTAAAGATCACCTAGTCCCTAGAGCTCCCCTGCTCGAGAAGGGACATCTTTCACTACAGCAGGTTGCTCAGACATCCATCAAATCTGGCCTTAAATACTTAAACACTTCCAGGGATGAGGCATCCATAAATTCTCTAGGCAAATACTTCCAGTGCCTCCTTAGCCTCTGTGTAAAGAATTTCTTCTTAATATGTAATCTAAGCTTACTCTTGTCAGTTTAAGGCCATTTCCCCTTGTCCTGCCAGTACATAGTCCTGTAAATAGAAGCTCTCTATTTTTCTTGTGGTATCCTCTTAAGGGTTGAAAGGGACCACCTCAGATCATCCAGTCCAACCCCCCTGACAAAGCAGGGTCACCTACAGCAGGTGACACAAGAATGCATCCAGGTGAATTTTGAGTGTCTCCAGAGAAGGAGACTCCACAACCTCCCTAGGCAGCTGTTCCAGTGCTCTGCCACCCTCAGTGTAAAGAAGTTCTGCCTCATACTGAGGTAGAACCTTTTGTGCTTTAGTTTATCGCCACGGCTCCTCATCCCGTTGCTGGGCACCACTGAAAAGAGTCTGGCACCATCCTCCCACACCCACCTTTGAGGTATTGCTATGTATTGATGAGAGCCCCTCTCAGTCTTCTCTTTTCCAGACCAAACAGGCCCAGTGCCCAGAGTCCCTCCTCATAAGAGAGAAGCTCCAGACCCCTGACCATCCTTGGGGCTCTCCACTGGACCCTCTCCAGCAGCTCCTTGTCTCTCTTGTGCTGAGGAGCCCACAGCTGGACACAGCACTGCACGTGTGGCCTCACTGGGGCTGAGTAGAGGGGAAGGGTCACCTCCCTCCACCTGCTGGCCACACTCTTCCCAGTGCCCCCCAGCATTCCCTTGGCCCTCCTGGCCACAGGGGCACTGATGGCTCATGGACAGCTTGTGACCCACCAGGAGTCCCAGGTCCTTTCCCACAGAGCTGCTCTGTAGGAGGTCAGCCCCAGCCTGTGCTGGCACTGGGGCTGTTCCTCCCCAGGGGCAGGACCTGGCACTTGCCCTTGTTGAGCCTCAGGGGTTTCTCTCTGCCTATCCCTCCAGCTGATCAAGCTCCATAGAATGGCAGCAGAGCCATTGGTGGGTCAGCCACTGCCCCCAGTTTAGTGTCACCAGCAAACTTCTGAGGGTGCGTTTGATCCCATCCTCCAGGTCATCGACAAACAAGTTCAGTAAGATTGGTCTCAGTATTGTTCTCTTGGGAATACCACTGACTGCAGGCCTCCTGCTGCACTCTGCTCTGCGGATCATGACTCTGAGCTCTGCCATTCAGCCAGTTCTTCATCCACCTCCCTGTCCATTCCTCTAATCCAGACTTCCTGAGATTACCTATGAGGATGTTATGGGAGACAGGGTCAAAGCTGCTGCTGAAGCTTATGTAGACAACATCCACTGCTCTCCCCTCATCCACCCATCCTGCCATGCTATCACAGAATGCCATCAGATCGGTTAAACATAATTTTCCTTTTGCAAGTCCATCCTGACTACTCCTGATGACCTTCTTTTACATGCTTGGTCATGGCCTCCACAGTGATCTGTGCCATCACCTTTCCAGGGCTGAAGTGAGGCTGACTGGCCAGTAGTTTCCCAGGTCCTCCTTGTTGCCCTTTTTGAAAATGGGAGTGACACTGGCTTTCCTCCAGTCATCAGGCTCCTCCATCATTTTTCAAAGAAGATGCAGAGTGGGCTTACCAACATCTGCCACCTTAGCAGTGCGTGCATCCCATCAGGGCCCATGCATTTATGGTTTTTTCTGCCTAGCCAATCTCTAACCAAACCCTCAACGGCCAGGGGCAAGTCTTTCTTTCTCCAGCCTTCCTCTCTGGCCTCCAGGGTCTGGGATTCCTAAAGGATGGCCTCAGCAGTAAAGTCCAAAACAAAGAAGTAATTCACTCTTCCCTCTCTGTGTCTTCAGTCAGCAGGTTACCCATCTGATTTCAGCAGCATCCCCACATTTTCCCTAAACTTTCTTTTGCTGCTGATGTACTTGTAGAGGTCCTTGTGTTCCTTGATATTCCTTAACACACTCAATTCCAATGGGTCTTGCCTTTCCTTGTCACATCCCTGCATTCCCTGCCAATATTCCTATATTCCTCTCATATGTCACCTCTTTTTCCACATCCCAAGCAAATGAATTCCTAAGCAATTATGAACTGGAAACCAATATTGGGCCCTCAAATCTGTCAAACAGACAGAAAAACATTTTTCTATAGAAAACCAAGGTATATGCCAAAACTGAGTGTTTTGGCAATCAGACTTTAATAATAGAATGACTTACATAATTGTACATTGTAAAAGAAATATTTAACTCCAAGAAGAAGAAAAGATGAGAAGAAGAAGAGGAGAAAGGAGGAAGAGGGAGGAAGGAGAAGAAGAAGGAAGGAGAAGGAAGGAGGAAGGAGAAGGAAGGAGAAAGGAGAAGGAAGGAGAAGGAAGGAGGAGGAAGGAAGGAGGAGGAAGGAGGAAGGAGGAAGGAGGAAGGAGGAAGGAGGAAGGAGGAAGGAGGAAGGAGGAAGGAGGAAGGAGGAAGGAGGAAGGAGGAAGGAGGAAGGAGGAAGGAGGAAGGAGGAAGGAGGAAGGAGGAAGGAGGAAGGAGGAAGGAGGAAGGAGGAAGGAGGAAGGAGGAAGGAGGAAGGAGGAAGGAGGAAGGAGGAAGGAGGAAGGAGGAAGGAGGAAGGAGGAAGGAGGAAGGAGGAAGGAGGAAGGAGGAAGGAGGAAGGAGGAAGGAGGAAGGAGGAAGGAGGAAGGAGGAAGGAGGAGCAGCAGAAAAAGAAGAAGAATGTATTTAGGATGTTGCAGCTTTGCATAAAAGCTCAGTGCAATTTGGTTTTATTATTCCATTTTAAACTGGCAAGAAGATTTTTTTTCAGTTGAGAAAACCAATGAAAACTATAATCAATCAAAACTAGTCAATAATTAATCAATCCCTCTGTCCTAGGGTGACTTTATGATGCTTGATCCCCAGTCGTTTGTTCTGTCTGTCGGATATTGTGTTCTGTACATTTAAGACCGGTTCCGAGAGCAAAGAGGTGGAAAGACGAAGCACACAGTTCGTTTTGAGAAACTGCTCTGATTCCTCCACATTCTGCTCCTGGACAGCGTTCATATGAAGCACTGACAGACTGTGGGACAGATATTTCCTGTGCTTTTAGTTAGTTTAGCTAGCTGAGGCAGAAAAGATTCCTGGACTGTATTTTTCTTTTTTATTGGGAGTGTTTAAACCTGTCCTGGACTGAAAACCCAGCGAGGCCCCCAGACTCACAACTGTAGCCCACCGGGGTCCAGGACGGCATTTCCACTGCCAGAGCGACTGATAAGACACTGAGAGAGAGCCGAGCTGCACACACAGCAAAGACCTTCTCAACTTGCTTTCTCACTTCAGCATATTCTTCATTCTTTGTGCTTGTGGGCACTTTGTTTGTTAAATAAATAGTTTTTTCCATTTTTCTCTAAGGAGATTTTTTTCCTGGACCAGTTGGGGAGGGGCAGTTTGGGTTTGCTTTTCCAGAGGGACCCCATTCAGTGTTTCCTCCCAAATTTGTCCTAAAATAGGAAACCCTCTTTCCATGTGTTTTGAACAGATCCTCTTGTTCAAACACCACTTAGTATTCACCAGTCTCAGTGTAGTGTGAGTACTGAGAGAGTGTGATTTTGGAGTTTGGGGTGCAGTCTATTTTTGCTAACAGACAGAACTATACAGACTGAGCCACAAAGCATACACACAGACTAGCTGACATCACCAATGCATGAACACTCAGCTATCACGGCACAATAGAGTTTTGTGCCACAGCAGCTTTTCTCACATTGCACCAGGCTTTCATATATGGCCTCGGCACAGATGTTAAATGCACATTCTTAACAACATGAGAGCTTTCCCTCAGGTAGCCTCTTTCTACTCTTCTTTATGTCAGCTCCACAGCCTAACTCATCTGTCAAAACTTCAGTTCACATGGGTTGCTGCCACACCCTTTCTATTTAGCATTTCCTACACCACACATGTGCACTCCGCTGCTGCCTGTTCTAAAGGTTTCTAAATTCCATTTAGCTGCTACTTCTATCCACCCAGTCAAACTGCAAGGATTCTTAGTTACCCAAAAAAATGGACAGAAATGTGTACAAGAAAAACTTGTCACAAAATACATTTAGGTCTATAGGATTATGTTGAAAAATAGAGTACAAACCACGAGATCTGGTATCTTTATCTCAACAGGCAATACCAAAACATTTTATAGAAAGAAGTCTCTGTGACAGATAAACAAGACTTCCTCAACTCCACAGCAGAACACATGCCTCGTCTTCATTTGTGAGCTTCAACTGTTATAGATGATCCCCACAATGAATGCTACCAGTGACTAGGACAACAGCTACCACGGCTTTTATGCTGTCATACAGAAGAGAGGTCAAAACCAGCAATGGGTCCAGCTCTAGATCATAGTCCACTATAAGATCACTGCTTCCAAATTCAACTCTCTTTGTACCCTACCAACAATAACAACAGCAAAAAAGCTCAAAAACATATAACAAGTCCCTGCCCTGTAGATTATTGTGTTACTGTTTTCAATGGTTTAAAGTATTCCTTTAAAGCAGCACACTGTACTGAGGGCAGAGCCCTCAGCAGGAAACACAGGATATTGTATCTGTTCCAAAAGAGACCATCTTCAGTTTTTCATTTACAATGGAAGATTAATTTATTCAATCTCTATTCTTTGCTGAAATATGACACACACAGAAATTATTATACAAGAGAATATATTAAGAGACCCTTTATTTCTTGGAGAATGGTACTTTGTGTAACGCATGATAACCTGTTTGTCTGTGCTCAGCTGTAAATGCCTGATATGTCTGCCACAGCCTGCTGATGAAGTCAGTCTATCAACTTGGCTATGGCAAAAACAGTGCATAATACAAAAGCCAGACTTTCCAGAAAGCAAACTAAAAACTACAGACTGCAGGTTTTGTAGGAAGAAAGAGGAAGAACTTAATTCAATATTCATGTATTGTCCTTTAAACTATACTGTAGGAGGGCAGGGTTGAGTTGGTTTTGCAGAACACTGAGAAGGAAGATTTTGATGTTTTCATTTTTTAAAAAGCTCTCCCATCCTGTACACAATTTTGTGATTCTAAGAGAAAAAGTTTCCTTTAGACTTTCTTTACATATAAATGGACCTTTGGTGATATATATTTTCAGATTTTAATTAATATTAGTCAATATTAATATTACTGCAAAAATCTTTTTCCAAAGTCAAAGACAATGATTTGTAATTGCAGAAACAGGAACAAAATAAAACTAAACCAGAGCAAAGGGTTGTTGTATGTCAGGAGGTTTGGCTATGACAATTATTGTAGCAACATTTCTAGCAAACAGAATGTATCAGCAGAATTTCTTCTGCTTAAAAGACTAAAAACCTTCTATAAATAAGGTAAAATATACTGCCAAAGCATTTACCTTTGCAATTTGACCAGCTGTATCTAGAATCTGTGCCAGCACAGCCATGGAGAGAGCAACTATGTAGTGATAAGAAGTCTAGTATTTATTCTTCTCATCTCACTATTTACAATATTGACTACTTCCTAAAAGATACAGGCTCCCCAACACTTTTTCTTGAAGATGTAAAATTATGAATATTCCTGTGTTAACCTCTGAAAATCACCAAAGCTTGCAGAAGAACTAATACACTAATTTTATTTGAACAATATCTTTTTCTTGTGCTATCATTCCACATAATCAATTTAATTACCATCTCCTTTATTTCTAGCAGTAATTGCACTCCTCCTGCTGGACAAACAGAGGCAACAACCATAACCTAACTTTCCGACCCTGTACAAGTAACAAGAACCAAGACTATTATAAAGCAATTTTCTGCAGTAAGAGGTGAAGCGGAAAGTTTGTATCTATAGAAACAGCTTCTTCCATTACTGTTAGAGCTATCACCCTTAACTCAGAACAGTTAATTAAAAAGTTTGGGGGTTTTCTTTTTCATCCTTTAAAAATAAAACGACAAATTTTAATTCAGAAAGTTATACTAACATACTAATCAAATTTTCACAATGCATTAATCAGTACTGTAATAAAATTATTGTTTCACAATAGCACTAAAAGCAATTTTAATTCTACAGCTTCTGTGTTATATACTACTTTATATCTGAAGAGTAAAAATTTAGATGAAGGCACACTGCCAAAAAATTCACAAATATTTTTAATGAGCAAGACTAAGCTTATTCCAGATGGTTGTTTAGAAAAAAAATTACCCAGTTCTTTGAATCCGAGCTAAACACTAGCCCCTGTCAATTCAGAAAATGTAAACTCTCAGTTACAGCCAAAATTTTAACAAAGAACCACACTTGTGTGACAGGCTGAAGGTACTGCACTCTCTGGAATGCTGTGATACTTTAGCTTCATTTGTTATATGAAGATAAAAAGAACCTTGCAGCATGCTTGCCTAAAACCCTAACTACTACTAAGCCAATATTCTCAGTCCTGTTCATTTGATGTCAGACACAGTTCTGACAAATTATTCTGTGGCGCAAACGTATACAGCATCGCATCCTTATCAACATTCTAAAAAATCAGCTTCATGGAAATCTGGTGTCATTTTCCAGAGAGATATAGTGACTAGGCATGCCAACAAACTATTCTAGTCTTCTCCACTTCATTGTGTGCTCTCCCACTCCACAGCTGAAAAACTGAGAAAGCTAGATTCTCTTCAGTGTACACTGTACTCAACGAAGGTCTGAACAGCTCAGACCTGCTGTGTCTGTTTTTCTATATTGTATAAACATATTTTTCTCTCTGGGGCACAGGATACTGTATATGATAGCACAGATCCATTTTTTAAAAGGAAGAGCGTCATTTGAGCGTCACATATGGAAATTGATAAAGCCAAATAAAACCACAGGTACAACTAAACAAAACTAAACAGATTTCTTCCACAGCTCTCTGTAAACTTAGGCAGCCAAATACAGGAACCTGATCCACTCTTCAGGCAAATACATTAAAATGGATTAAAATAACTGTTGCACACGTATTCTGCCTCCTAACCTGTCACCTCTAAAGGGGTAGATATTAAAATTAGGCCTCTCTCCAAAAGACATAGAATGAATCCTGTTATATCAGCAAAAACAAATTTTATACATACTCATACTCATTTTTTGAACTGTCATCATTAATGATTATTTATTATCACCTCTTTAGGTATTGTAAAACCCCTGAAGTAAACGTGATTTCCCTTTCCTTCTCTTGCACAGACTACCTCCAAGCAAATAATTTGTTTACCCTTCATACTACTTTTAAAAAGCAAGGCTAACAAATGGAACCGTGGCTCGTTACCTAACACAGTGTAATTACATGAAGTAATACATTCAGGGAACATTCACAATAAAAAGGAAATACCCTACCATGACATTATACAATTAAAAGCTAACAACTAACTGTTTCAGTGCCTATGGAAAGATGCTCCAAGCAGACAGAAAATGATTTTCTGTTCCATATTTCTAGAGTCCCTTTAATAATTTAAATGGAAATATTGATGTAGATGGAACAAAGTAATTAAATTCCTTTCTAATACAATTTTTTTAAACAAAGAGTTACAAAATTCCTCAACTTTGGAACATTCCCCACAATAAAAACTTTGTATCTATGAATTTGAATATAGAACTTTTATCAGTTTTGGATTATCCAAGGAATACAGTCTTCCTACACTTTCATTTTCTGCTTTGCCACATCATCTTCACACACAGTTTTACGGGAACATCACATCCACTTCAGACTGATACAGGAACAAATAAGAAGCTCAGAAGACTATGCCCCATCCTTTTCCAGAAGCAGGATTTTTCACCAAGTGAAATTCTTATATAATGTAGGATACAAAATCATATGACAAACTTTAGTTGTTAAAAAAATTGGAAAATGGGACTTGCCTTACCCACAATGAAGGATCAGGTTCCAGTAGCCTGGAAAGATGAGTATGACATCACCAGCAGAGAGTATGATGGGGTGTGGTATCAATACAGAATTAAAAAATCTTCTGCACCTCAGTATTTAGAAAAAGTCTCAACAAAATTTAGAGTGCAATATCTGCAATGATCTTATTCTCTTAACTTGTGACATTTGGAATGTTACTTAATTTTGAACGTGATTTAAACTTGTTTTCTAGGTTTTTCTCTTTAGTGTTCTTGTATTTTTTATAGTCCAGTACAAATATAAAGTTCATTTCAGATTTAGGCTAGAAGTTTTTACGCTTCTTTGTAAGTAAGATGGCGTAACAGTTTTCTTATAAAGACAGAGTTCTAACTTTGCTGCTCTGGCAGTTTCAAGCACTGAGAAACTTTCAAGCAACCTTCTTCAATATTATTGAAGTACTATCTGAATACTACAGATAATAGGCATAAATGAGCACCAGATAGCAACTTTACAAAATAAGTTTCATAGTGGAAGAAATTCCTTAATTTTTTACTCCAGTCCAGTCAGTAAGTCCATTTTGTCTGTGTATACAACTGCCTTTCACTGATGACAAGACATGTAACTGTAACTATTTCTATACAGTCCACATGAAACAAACCAAACCTAATTTTCCTTAATCCACATAACCTTTTCAAAGGAACAGAAAATACTGCTACAAAACCAATGTATATTTTTCCTCTTGCAGAATGATCATGTGTCTTTGTCCTTTCTTAAAAAAGCAGTATCAGGTTTTGAAAACATGATATTAGGATACCTATATATTCAGCATAAATCTACATTGGAGAAAGTAAAGGACATTTGAATACATCTAAAAAAATTATTTTACGTCTTTCCAGTACTCACATACACTTCCAAAGAAAGCTAACTGGTTCTTCTCTCCTTTCCTAGATTTCTGAGGAAACCAGTGTTGTGTTTTTAATGCATAGAAATCATATGCCCTTTCATAAAAATATTTTGTTACTTACCATAAATCAGTTTGCTTACTTAATAACATACAGCTAGTTGAAGTCTCTTGCCTGAGAGTGAAGCTGAGCCACCAAAAATGCGTAGTAACTACATGCCAAAACAAACTACATTGCAATACTATTTGTTCGCTCCACAGAGAAAATAGGTTCTTACCCAGTTTTCTTTTTTCAGAGGCAAAAAGTAGTAGTAATGGCAGAAGTCAAGTATCAGTGTATAGGAACTAAGGATCTCAGTGTAGAAACACAGCTGTAAAAACAGCCAGTGATTGTCTTCACCAACACAATTATTAATCCTGCAGAGAAACAAAGTGTCCATATATGAAAAGAGAAATACAAATACTTTAACACTAAAGTTATGACACTGTGAATAGAAAACTATGATTGCTTAGGGAGCAAATTACTGGAGGCCTTGCACCATAACTTAAAGTGTAGTTTGTGCTACTGAGATTATTGCTTAGGACAGGAGACACACTGCTCTGTATTTTCATGCAGCAAAGGTACTACTGCAACTTTAAGTCAAACTCTTGTAATAAAATTGGTTTTTAAAGTTTGCAAAATTTCACAGTAATATGCCTTTTCTTCTGCTACTCAACACATTCCACAGGTTGTGAACTACAGAGAGTCCAGAAACTGGAAATGCAAACAAATGTTTTAAAATAAATGTGATCACAGGCTACCCCAATAACAAAGAAATATGACTTAGAAATTAATCAAAGGCACAGAAGACAATACAGGCATCCTTATTCAGTAACTCCTTTTACATACTCCAACATGAAAAGAGTAAAGGAAACACAAGGATTCTAAGCACAAGATCAAAAACCTTTGAAATTGGGACACAGTCACAGAAGTTACATGGATGCAATTTCATAGAAGCATTGGCACAGACATCAGTACCAACCTAAGCAAGCGTGACAGAAGCGCTATTCTCTGAAGTAGCAAAAACTTGACAAAAAAGGTAGTTTGAAAAATGGCTAAAGGGAATCCTGATGTCAATTCTGTCCTCTGCAGTTTGTCTTGCTAAAAATGATACCTCAGAACTACTTTCAGAAATGTTTATTTTCACTTAGTCTGAGTTTTACTGGTGAAATATGAAAGCTCAAATTTATTACTTCCCTGCTTTAAATGCCTAAATGATTAAGCACCACTGGGAAAGAAACAGAAAAAATGAGCAGCAGTCAAGAGCACAAATTTCAAAGTGATTCACTAAAACAGCAGTAGATTTTTAGACGAAATTTCCTGGTTTTACCATGGACAGTGGTGATCCATCCTCCTCACACAATGTCCACAGCGACTGCAATGGTGTGAACGCTTTGGTCTCATCATATTGCATTTGTTACATAACTCCCAATGTTCTAGTTCTAGGTGAAAATGTAAAGACACGTTAGAGAGATTTAAACTCAGTAATGTGTGCTCATAATAAATCTGTGTGCTTGTAATTGTAATTAAAAAACCAAATCTTACTATGATCTGGGAAGGATAAGTAACACATAAAAAGCTTTTCCCACTGTGACCTTAATTAAACTGGAAGATATTACCGTTACTCTGTGCCAGTTTCCTTCTCCAAAATACTCTCTCTTCCTATAAATTTCTACAAAGTAATTATTACAGTACAAAAGCTATGACTCAGACAAGGAAGACTGTAACTCAATTATTTCCTTACATTTCTACTGTGAAAAAAAATTATCTGCTAGACAGAGTCAAGATACAATCTAGTTGCTGTTCCAGAACCTCCCAAGAATCACTGCTACTGCTAGCTAACTAAATATGATATATAATGAACACTTCAGGAACATCTTCCATCTCAAAGCATTTTAAAGGCATGCATATCACAAAATGCAATTTTACACATAAGCAAATCAAAGAAAGAGATAGAGGATAGGCTTGCATTTACAAACATATACCATTTTTAAATTACTAATGTGAGATTCTTTAAAAACTGATCTCCAGAGATATTGAGTAGCTGAAAGTACCAGGAATACTATTGCTCAGCTTGGCTATTATTTATCTCAAATTGCACCACATAAACTAGAAGAATTTGCTGAAAATGAAAATTCAAATTATATGTTCAAAAATTTTGTCTTCACATTGGAAACACATAAGATTAACACTGAAATAATTCCAGTCACAAAAGCATATATTTTCTGCCTTTAAGGAAAACAGGTGGACAACTCAGAAACTTGAATACTTTAACTGTTCAATTTTGTTTCTACCTAAATAAACTGGTTTTTAGACACAAAAATCTCTCAAATCTCAGGGACTGAGGGGAAAAAACGAAAAAAAAAAGCTTAATATTTACAGTAGGATATTCTGAAATTTTTACTGAAAAACATTGTCACTATGTAAACCAAATAAAGTTATATTTAGTTCTTCTGAGCCATCCATCTGCAGGCAGCTCTAATCTGGTCTTTTTTGCTGTAAAATAACATTTGGACACTGGAAGTAAAGAAACCTAATATCTGAGATCATTAAACTAGTAATAATGACAGATGGAAACTGATTTACAATCTGTTTCCCTAAATCCAGTGTCACAAAGGTGTCACTCACTAATAGGGTAGCTACCACCAGAGTTCAGAAACACCCCAACTCATTTTTTAACACCATTTATACTATGCAAAAATGTATCCTCCTGTCAGCCAAGAGAATACCAGAGAATTGAAGTGCTACCTCCAAAAGTACAAAGCCCCTGATATATCACAAACCAAATCAAACTATCAGTCATGACCTAGCCTAAATGCTTCACCTTCAGCAGTACTTATTAAGTATGACTGCCATATGGACTGAATGGAGCATGCAAAGGTTGGAGATCTCTGCAAAGAGATACCTTAAATTAGAAAATAAGATTCGTGTACAAAGGGAATTTGCACTGCTCCTGGTATTTTAAAGGTAAATGAAAACTTCAGTATAAATGTAGATGCCTGCAACTAGCAAGTGCCTTCATCAGGCGGCAACACCCATGTTGCTCTTCCTGCAGCAAAAACTCTGATTCCAGACCCCAAGCCTGAAACACCTGACATTTTACTGGATCAAAGATCAGTTACCAGAAGCAGAAAGAACACTGGCACGAGATTTTCTGCAATTAGTGTTGACACATCTGAATACCAGGGAGAAAACACCCCTTTCTACGATCAGCTGTCTACTTCACCCACGTTGTATCATCAATACCAACACTAAAAAGATCCTGTTTCCAAATACATCATCCTAGATTTTCAGTAACATCAGAAAGAGAGAGCAAAATTTTATTCTGGGCATTCACCACATCTCAAGACAAGACTGAAGTATTCACCCTCACTGCATGGGATATATTTTCTTAAGTCATTAAGCGTTATCTGTTAACATGACAAATCTCATCCTGTTTAACGGCACAACTCCATTCTAAACTCCTAAGTAAAAGCTCTATGCATTAGATAATAGCACCCAACATAAACATACTGTCTTTCTCTGTGGAGAATCATTAAAGTTTTAAATTTCATCTAACTTTTGGAGCACTGGATACCATCCAGGAATTGTGGGATAAATTTACAAGGACAAAATGGACTTGCTCAATTAAGCTGCTACTTTATAAAAAGCAGTGTAATTAGCACCATGGTTTGGGGGTTTTTGTTAACAGCCCATACAATCATAAGACTCTGGAAAAAAAGAATTAAAAATACACAGGTAAAAACCAGCATAGGACTACCTTCCACCACCATTTTCAACTTCGTATAAATTTACTTAGATAAAAGCTACAGAATTAAAATAACTACCCACCTCTAAACATTTTTTTCATTAAATATTATCAAGTTAGTAGCATATGCAATATGTTTGAAAGTCTAAAATGCAAAAAAATTTCTCCCATGGAAAAAATTCCTAAGAGAAGGTCCTACATAACTGGACTTTCTGGTATAATACAAGTTTTAGAAAAAGAAGTTTTGGGACTACACAAGGAAAAGTGCTAGAAATTTACATCTTAAAAACAATGACATACTAACTTTATTCAATAGGGACAGTCCATGGTTTCCATTAAGTCTTACAAAGTCAAATTTATTCCTAATTATTTTGATGATATTAAAGTAACTTTTATTCAATTATGCAAAAACAATTTAACATACCTGTAATTGGTATCTTTGGATTTTCAGGTAGTTTTCCTGGATCTGCTACTGAGGCTCTAAACAATGAAGCTATACAAAACAATGAACAGAAGTAATAACCTAAAAAAATATATAAGCATGTGTTAGGCTTTTTCATATGCACAAAGTGAACAATATCAAAAATACGGATGCTCCAGAACTGAGTTGGAAAACACTCAGCCTTCTCATTCAATTTCAGATATGTTTTTGATATTAAGTATACAACATTAAGTACTCCCCAATAGAGTGAACAAAGTAGCAAACAGTTCTGATAGCACCAGCAGGTGCTACTATGACCACACTATTGTTTTCAAGAAGTTCCTCCACTGTTCTACCACACAAGCACCAATCATACCTCAAAGCCTCCATATGAAATATATTCCCAATAGTGTATCTTCACCTTGAAGTTTGTTCCAGCCATAATTCAAGCCTTTTCCCCAGCCAACCTATCAGCAAAACTCATGAACTAACCCACACAGGGAGGTATGACAAAACTAACAAAATTTAGTTTGTTGCCAGTCATCAGTACTATCACACCAAATTCTGACAGGCTCTTAGAGATGTGACCCTGAAATCCTGTCAACAGTTCTAAGCACAGGACCTGAAAGCCACATTCAGACTTTCCACCAGTTTCCACAAAAACAAGTTCTACAATAACAGCTGTGAAATGAGGGGTCTCAGCTTCTCAGAACACAAAAATGTATGACATATCCACTACTCTTACCCTTTATCTTGCCTTTTGTCTTTACTTTCATCCTAGTTTTTATTTTCTGATAGGATTTTTTTTTTTTTATGTATGATCAGTAGAGACATTATTTTATTAGTACAAAGAAGTTAAAATTACTTACATAAAACTGCCACAACTGAAATATTTCCCTCTTCATAATGAGGAAAAAGGATGACCTTTGGAATGAAGATTGTGTTATACAGCCAGACGAAGATAATCAGGCCCATGCAGCACCAACCCTGAGGGTCAATCACAAAGTGAATTCGTTGCCCCATTGAACACAAACAGGTAAAAAATCGTCACGACCCAGGAAGATAATCCTAAAGAAATAAACAAAAAATATTTTTTTTAAAAGAGTAAATTAACTAGTATATTGCAATCTATATGGTTCATAAATTCAAATTCATATATTCAAGTATGAAAGAAAAAAACTGTCAGCTGTTGATTTAAGGAATGACATAAAAACTTACAAAGACTTTACATACATTTTTCAAGTATCAGGTAGCAAAACATTTTATGATTTCATTAATTAGTTATGTCTGGCTAAAAAGTAACATTTATCACCAAGATGTAAATAAAACCACTACCTAGGAAAACTATTAATAGGTAAAGCAGCAACTGTCAGTCAGGCAGCAGCGAAGAAACTCTTCCATCAAAAGAAAAAGATTGCAAAGCAAATAAGTAATATAGGGGATTGTTTATGTTCCACAAAGGTTCATCCCACCTTTCTATTATAGTCTCCTGCTATATTTCATGGTTGTATTCTTAAAGCTTTTATGTTAGAATAGTCAAAAGCTTCACTAAGAATTTGAGGTTTCATTGCTTAAAAAACCTCCTTCATGACATTAATAGCAAACCAAGAGAGAAAGGAGCCATTACCTGACATATTTCACATAGATTATTAAAAATATCACACAATAGAACATTTTCTATTAATCACATTTAAAACATCAAGGTTTACGTCCTTACAGATTACTGGGCTGGGTTCCTTTTGGTTTTAGACCAAAAAAACATCACCGAGTCCTACAATGTGTACTTCTGAGCTTCATAAACTGATTTCCATAACAACACATCACTAAGTTGTAACCACTATTCAGCACAACTATCAGGGGAGGGATTACTACAGTCTTGTTGGTTTCTTTTGTCAGACTACCTTCACACACATATTTTATTATTGCAATGCACATATAAATCACAATCTACTCTCTTACCCATTAGTTTCCCCGATTTCTGGGTGTCTGGGAATTGTGTTCATTTCTGATGGATTTCTTTCCATTCCTTTCAGTTTCTACTTGTTACATCAAAATTTTGTTTATCAAACATCTGTTTCCAGGGGTTTTGCTTACTTGTTTCATGTTTGACTATCCTCAATTGCATTCAAAATTTTTTTACTTAATTTTATTCACAAACTTCATTAATAGATTTTCTTCTTTTTTTAGATGTCTTATCAAAATCAGATCCAAACAAGCTGTCATTTTTCCACACTTCCTTGCATTATTTATCATAACCTTTGTTTGCTATTTTCTAATGTAAGTGTTCTCATTCAAGTATAGCAGAGTAATAAATATTTCTTTTTATCCTAAAAATAGAGAATTTCCTAACATTTGCTTTTAGGGCCATATTGTATACTGAATAAAGCTACTGTGTTCTTGAAACTTGTTTTTAAGTTCATTATAATCATAAAACCTATTTAGACCTATAATCTCTCTTAATATCTAGCATGCATGCACTACCAGCTGTTACATGCATAGTATCAATACACTACACACTTAGGTACAGACTCTAGACATAAAATGATGTGGTATTATACTACTGAATCTGCTAGTTCTTAATGTGTCTCTTTTGTAAGGTAGCTGTGAAAACCAGCAGGTTCAGAATTTACAAAAATATTTTATATACTTCTAAGTATGCACTGATGAAGGACCCATTTCATCAAGCAGACAAGCTGAGGGAGAAGGTGAGGAAACTCTACATTCAGGGGTGCTGAAAAGGAGACAGACAGACCAAGATCCTGCAGCTACAGAAACCCCTGCTGCACAAGGAGAAGCAGACAGTCTCAGCTTATCAGGCTGGATGTGGAGACACAGAGTGCAGCAAAGCCTGAGAGCTTCTGAGCCATAGAACCAAGAGGACAGGACCTGTTCTACCTGCAGCTCTGATCTACAGAGGAGGTTCTGAGCCCTGGCAGCACATATGGACAGGAGGCTCTGTCCAAGAAAGCCTCTGAGCCATCTGTGCCTGCGTCCTGTGGCAGTATGTGAAGCATAGGGTAAGGAACAGTGGGGGGTCCCTGCTTCTGGGACAAAGACACCTCTGCTGGTCACCAGCCTGTCACCTGGCAAAGTATGCTGCTTGCCAGGGGCCTGGGTCCTGGATACCATGGACAGACTACTACTGAGACTGGCAATAGTCTGGCTCTCAGACTACTACCCTCAGCTGCTCTTCCATTCCGGCACCACAGACACAGCCAGGGGAGACCGGAATGTAGCAAGCACGACTACACAGTTCACAGGGTGTTGGCCAAAGTCTGGTAGCCAAACGGTGTCTCATTCATGCTGCTGGTGAAGGGGCAAACTTGAGGAGATCACCTGCAAATGATCAAGTGATTGTGCAGAACTTACATCCACAGAACCTTCTATGAGGCTCAAGAACTGAGGGTGAAGGGGAACAAGATCCACCTGAAATTGCATAGGGTAAAAGCATCTTTGCCAAGGCTGGTTAATCAGCTTGGAGAATGCTTTAACAAGGAATAATGAGAGAGGAAAGTGGTGACCTCTGAATGAGCAAGGAAGTGGTGGTCACAGTTTGCAAGCAAAGGATGCAGGATGATGCGAAAAACAGAGATCTTATAATCAGCCAAACCAAGGTAAGGTGGAGATGCACCAATTGTGTGCACACAACTGACACAGGAACACCACTTAGGGTTAGGAAAACCAAGGTCCTGCTAGAGTTGAATCTGGTGACAGATATGGAATTCCAAGAGAAAGATTTGTACAGGTAAATAAGCAGCATAAGGAATGCTCCAGAAATTGTCAGCTTGCTGCTGAAAGTATCAAAATTATATAAAAATGCCAAAGCACCTTGTTTACCCTGCTCTTTTATGGGTAAGACCTATCTTCTGGAATTCCAGGTCCCTGAGACCTGTGGGAAAGTGTAGAGGACAAAACACTTACTCCGAGTGAGGGAGGATCAGATAACAAATTTTTACGTGAACTGGACTGTCATAAGTTTGTTATATGTCCTTTGTTCTCTCCCCATCCACGTGTACCCCTGAGGCAAGTGACGTAACTGTCAGTTTTCTGTCCGTCAGAAAGCCCGCGAGTTTTGTATTTCTCCCTCTCCCCTGGCTGGCAAAAATTGAATATTGCACCTGTCTAATGGTCCCTAGAATTCCTCTGTTGGTTGTTTTGCCTTTACCCCTCCCTGACACCATCTGTATAAAGGTGTATGCAGAACTGCCCTCGGGGCAGTTGTGAGAGCAGGCGCAGGTGGGTGATATCGCGCTTGCTGCACAATAAAAACTGCTACCTCTCTGCCTCCCACCCTGCCTCTGCTTTGTCACTTTAAGACCGCTGCCAAAGATCTCTGGAAACAAGAACCCACAGGAATCAGGATCGTCGCACGGCGCTCGAACTGATCCTCGTCCCGTGTCGCGGTGTCCAGGCTAGCCGTGCATGGAGACGCTGAGGCCTCAAAACAGCACCGTGACATAAATTGGACCTAACATTCCATGTGAGCTGCTAAGGTGCCAACGCAAGTGCTGAGAGAGCTGGTCTTGTCATTGTGAAGTTATTCTCAGCTATGTTTGGAAGTTTTATGCAGACAGGTGACATTACAGAGGACTCAAGAAAACAAGTGTCAATGAAAACCCTGTTTTCAGGGACAAGAAGGAGGAGCCAGGCAACTACACCTGTTCCCTGGGAAGGTGAAGGAAACAATCCTGGAAACTGCTTTTCAAACACAAGAAGGACAAGAAGGTGACTGGGAGTAATCACCATGAATTTACAAAGGGAAAATCATGCAGACTGACAGAAGGCCAAAAAACCCAAATGTAGCTAGAAACACTGCTGACCACTGAAGAATCCATCTGTTTTCCATCTTACCACAGCAGCAGAGATTGCATGACTTCACAGCACTTCCTCAGAATGGGAAATAACAGCTCAACAAACAAAACAGAGATACAACTACTGAAATACTTGCTCCTGAATGACCTACTTGTACAATGTCTGAGCAATAAGCAGAAAGAGAGATTCAGGAGATAACAGAAAGAATGCCTATCAAAGAAATATATTCCAATTTTTTACCTCTCAGTGACTTACTTTTGCCTGCATGACCCTATTCACTTTTATAATTACAAAACCAAAACAAACATCAGCCACCCTCAAAACCACACCTTGGATGGCAAATTCCACAATTAAGCCAGAACTATGCAAATACAGGCCTCACTCTCAAGACAGAGTGATTTTTCATTTGTCTTCACTATCTTCTGAAAGACATAGAAAATAATGTGGTATACAAACAACCATTATCACTCGTTTGAAAAGCAGCATGTAAGAGGTTACTTTCTATTCTGCTTTTCAAACCCCATCTTACTGAGTAAAGCCTTCTCCAAACTAACACATTAATTCTAACTACTATTTCTCAAGACTCAGTTCTAGGCCGTTTCATAATTTTAATATATATTTAAAAGGATGTAAGGATTAAGAGAAAGGTCTATGTAAAACTGTACTTTGGGCAATGTATTTCAGTTACACACATTTGCTTCCTGTCTATTATAATAGTAAATTAAGCTTCATATTTTTCATTATAATTCGCCAGCAATAGCAAATAAATTATGTTAATATATTGACTTACTCTGGCAAAGTGAGTTTTCCCCCTTTCTCTTGGTTTATGTACCATGCATAAACAGATAAAGAAGGAGGAATAAAGAAAAACTAAGAGGTTCAAAATCTGATAACTAGGAAGGAAGTACTAGATTAAAGTTGAAGTCACAAAGTGAATTTATTACTCCTTCAAATACTCCTTCAGTATTAAAAAAAAAAAGAAGACTGATGTCATATGATTTTGTTCTTCAAAATTCATGATTTCTGATCACAAAAACTACAATATGCAAAGAAAAAAACTCTTATGAAAAGGTTTACAAGCAATTAAGTCATTTTTATTTGTATACATTCAGTATTCATACAAGCAATGAAATTCTCCAAGCAAAGCAATTTTCCAAAGAAATAATTTAGGAGAAAATACAGAGCACTAATATCAGAGGTTTTGTGGTTTTCTTCCCTTGCATCCTAATTTATAGCTATTTCTTCTAAAAAAACAACTCAAATACAAATCATTTGAAAGCCAACAGTAGCTGTGCCCATGAAAAGCTTCAGCTGCACCAAAACATGACTGAGTCTTTCCTACATGATCGGGAATTGTTCTCGCCTTTCCAAAAAATACTTTTATGACAGGATACATAGACAGCATTTTTCCTAACCCTTTCCTTTCTGCACAGTTCCATCAATGGTACCTTAAACTTAGTACTCTGTTCACTACAATCACTACAGTTCTGTTCACTACTGACTCTTTGTGTGACAGCCACAGAGTAATGAGACCACAGAATGAGTCAGGCAGGCAGAAAGTCAATTCCAAGAAATGAGAAAGCTTTGTGCTAACCAGAAATATTAATAGGAAATATAAATTGCTTTAATAGACTCATTTGAATGCAAACCTAGAAAAATAAAAAATATTTTGGACAATCTTGATACTTTGCATCAAGATTGTCCAAAAACATACTTAGAATACTGTATTTCATAAATACACCCCACATGAGCAGTACTCAATTTCTAAGCCCAAGAAGCGCAATGGTCAGCTCTGTGGATATCCTCCTGTTTCTTGCACATTCATCGGTGTTGCACTGATACACAACTATAGAGATTGTGCCTCACTTTCACCCCTGCTCATTAAGAAAAGTATGACTTCTGAAATCTGACTTGGAGATTTTTTTCACAAATCCTTGAACAAGAGCACAACAACACAGATCAGTAACTTACTGTATTATTTGCTGTGAAACACCATTTTAAGACTCCGCACAAATTCAACAATATTGTGCTCTATAATACACATTTCAAGAGTGAAAAAAACACCACTTTCTAAAAAGGCTGTATCGTAAGCCAGTCAGAAAAAGGAACAGAGAGTAGAAACACAAGAGAGCCACACTTCTCATATTTGTGATAGCTAAGGCCAGACAGCAATAATCAACAGCCTCCCCCAATTTCTGGATCCAGCTGCATTTTTACACCAGTGACCTTCCTGAAATCTGAACAATTACTGCCAAAGACTACTGATACTAAAACTAAAAATACACTTCAACAGGAAAAAACAAGGTGGACTTGAAACAATCAACTAAATTCTTTCCCAAACTAGGTTTTTAAGAAGTCATGTTATGTTATCAAGTGTCAGAATAGAATTGTTTAAACTTTTTGCAACTCTTCTGTTTAACAAAATGGAACAGGTATCGGAACAGCCAGTTAATATAAGCAACAGCATATTTTTGCTGTGACAAAACCCCACACACCTCGTGTTTATACAGTGGATGGTTGCAGCAGAGACCTTGGTACAACACAGTTGTTAGGTGGCTGTTGACAGGTTTGCTGACAAGGCAAGACATTCCCACCCAGTTACTTTTCATTGATAGGATCTAGCAAGGCATACCTGTAAACATCTGCTGCACTGATAAAACACGTCACTTGGGCTTGGAGGGGGATGTGGCTTGATATTAACATATGCACACCTTACCCTCCTTATCACAAGCGCATGAAAACTATCTTCACGTACCACTGACCAAAGAGCCATTCGTAGACAGACAATGTATGTTACTTTACGAACATTACTGTTCGGATCATCAGTCTGAGGGGAATGAAGTCTTGTTATTTCATCTGACTAACCACTGGAGCTAGAAAACGAAAGTGTGAAACCCAGGGAGAGCAAGGCCATTGCATGGAACACACAGCCAATCAAACCACGAGCCTCTCCTACTACACCTCAAACCCAGAGAACACCCTCCTCTTCCTCCTTTGCAGGGCAACCCGCACGCTGCAGCTGCACGAAAGCGACAGCAGCACTTCCTTATTTCACAGCCGGGGAGATACCCGGCAAGCCTGACCAGGGTTTCCTTACCGGACTCCCTGCACAGACAACAGCGATGAGGGACGGGAGACGCGGGGGACGGAGGGAGACGCGGGGGACGGAGGGAGACGCGGGGGACGGAGGGAGACGCGGGGGACGGAGGGAGACGCGGGGGACGGAGGGAGACGCGGGGGACGGAGGGAGACGCGGGGGACGGAGGGAGACGCGGGGATGGAGGGAGACGCGGGGACGAAGGGAGGCGCGGGGATGGACGGAGCCCGCCCGAGGAGGTGCCGGTGCCGCCCCCGCCCTCCGGCCCAGCCCGGGCCTGCCCGCGGCGCCGCTCCCGCGGGAACGGGGGTCGCGCGCGCCGCCCCCCGCCCGGGCACGCGCCTGAACCAACCGTGGGCTTCCGCCGCTCCAGCCGCGCGTGCGCGCTCCGAGCGCGCCGGCGGGCGGGACCGCGCCCCGCAGCGAAGGAGGGAGGGAGAGAGGGAACGGCGGAGGCAGGGCGGCCTTGGGACCCGCCCGAGCCGACCCGGGTGGCCCTCACGGCCGCGGGAGGTGGGCGTCTGGCCTGCTATGCGAGAGCACGGACAGGGCGGGCACGGCAGCGGTCTGCAGCTCGCCTCCTGCGCGGGCGGAGGAGCCCTCTGGAGGGGTGGTCTCCCCTCCCCGGTGGGAAAGCCGTGTGACCGATCAGCCACGTTTCCCCAGGGCTGGAGCTCGGTGTCACTCGCCCGTTTTCTGGCACAGACTTCAGTTAGCATGAGCCCTTCCCCGTACCTCATTTTTGCAGCGTGCCTTTGCAGTCCCCAACAAAAATGAGTGCTGCAGGCAAGGCTTCTGCCTCAGTTTCCAGGCTGGAGCATCTGGCAGCTGCACCCACTAGGCTTCATTGCTTGAAGTTGTATTAAATCAATAGTGTAAACTCACCCTAGTTTCCTTAAGAGATACTTGCATTACCTTGTATACTTCATAACCACGGTTTCACGATAAGTGAAAGGCCCCAGCTCACTATAAGGAGGATGACAACCCCCATCCTGCAGATAAGCACCTCTTACCCTCTGTCTTGTCTCAGAATCTTTAAGCCACCCATGAAGAAGAAAAATGTCTCTGGACTACCACCAGAATCCCAGTACTTTCAAAACCTCTAACAAAACCCTGCCATTGTCTGGCATCATAGGTAGCTGTAGCAAGACCAGCTCCAAGGACACTAAATCAAGAAAGAATCAGCTGTATAGTTGACACCATGTTGTATATGAATGCATGAAAGGCATAAGAACCATTTGTTAAATACATTCAATGTGTCCTGATTTGAATGGGACACTTCATGCTCTTGAATGAAGAATTACTCTTGTAATGCTCTACTTTGTGTCCTGGCCTCTCTCCTCAATCAGCACAGACCAGTTGCTGCATTTTTATGACATTCAGATAACCTGCTGTGCCCCTTGCTCACATATGACCCTTACCTGGCCACAAGAGCCAATAAACGTTTTAAAAAGATAATTCAGACCCTCAAGGAATTAGCTATGGCTAAGAGCCGCAGACAGCTTATATGGACAAAATTTTCAGTGTTTCCAGCTGGGAATCATGCCTTGAGCACCCACTGCTGATGAACATATATGATCTTTTGGCTACCTAAAAGTACCCCATCTGTCTGAGTGGCATAGTTCCCACTGTAAATTGATGGGCTCCTACCCTAGAGCATTTTTCCTTCATGATGATGGATGAAGAGTAATGTTATGAAGACTACTAAAGCAGAAAACTCATCTGTATTATTGATAATATTATTCCTAAAACTTATCATAACATGATTATTTCGGGAGGGGTGGCAGTTGGCAGGGGGAAACACCAACCACCAAAATAGACAGGTTAGTGTTTAGGTAGTTTTCAAGCTTTTGTCAAGATTTTAGACTTTGTCCTGGCTTGTATATCCACTGTCTTCCATTACACAGGGCAATAGTTAACATTTCAACCTATATGGGTAGCAGAAACAGGAGATTGTCTGAGAGAGAAAGAATCATGTTCCTGGTTAAGTCAGAGAATATCAGTTCTTTCAGAATAATCTGTATGTGTCAGTAGGAGCAGGTAACACTGAAAATAATAGAGGTATTAATTGGACTGTTAATATGGCTATTGAGGAGAAAAGAATAACTGAAAAACTTGTTCTTTTAAAAGTATTTATAAATAACAAAAACCAGCCTCTGGTTATATTCCATGACAAATTTCATATATAGATATAAATATATAATTATGGCTATATGTAAAGGACCTAATAAGCTGTGAAAACTTTTCACTAATTTGAAGAATAAATTTTGATGGGAAAAAAAAAGGGAAAAAATGAAACAAAACAATCAAGAAATTTAAAGGAAACCATGGACTTGGGAAGTGAAATGGAAATATAAGAAAGGAATAATAGTACAATCAATGAAGGTTTCATGTGGAATGAAAATTCAGTAATATTATCCTCCATTTGAGTACCAAGAATTTGCATTTATGCAGGGGTACATTGATAATAGCCAGTCTTTAGAGCTGTAGTCCTGCCAAACAGGTTGTATATTTTCCATTCAGGAATGTGGAGTAAACACAGGTTGTGGAACAAGGGCAGTGGTCTTTTCTGGCTTAGTCATAACACATCATTCCCCTTTTTGTTAATGCTTTTTTTGAGAAAGCACAGTACAGGAGGAAAAGCAGGCTGTTGTATGCTGGACTTCCCAACTGAAAAGTCTTAAATTAGAGATATTACCTGAGACTCTTTTGCCAGAATATCAAATCCAGATAGATAGATAATGAGTCTTTGTGGTAAATTCCATTCTGTGTGGAAAAACATACACTTATGAGAGTACTAGCTTTGCCTAATATGGACTTTACATAAAGTCCAATATGGATGTATTACAGAAAGATCATTAGAAGTCTGCAAAATTATTCTCTTTCTTCAGTGCTGAATATTGCACAATGGCATAGAATTCCTCTTGGATTTTCTGATGTCTGTGTTGTGTTGTTGTTGCTGTTTATGAATTACCACAGGAGCCACCAGCTGTCATGCTATAAACTTTATTGGCACTCTGTAAATATTAAATCAGCCTGCTAAAATCAAGCCATGTGCAGTAACAGCTGAGGCTCTGTTATGGAGAGCACATGCAAGAGAGAGGTGTGCACTGTGACTCCCTGTGACTTAGAATCCCCTTGCTTCTTGAACTGTTTTCCAGGAGTCATTTTTAGCCCAACTGTGCCTCTTGACCAACGTGCAGAATTGTTTGTGCACAGATACATACTGAGCTGAGAAGTCAGTGTTCTCAGCAGTACTAAGTTTCTTGAGTCCTTCTAAAGTTTGTTGCTACCGCATTCCTGCAGCACAGCTGCATTGCTCGCTTTCTTGTAAACCTTGGTACCATACATAGAAGACACTTGTAAACTCTAGAATGGGAGTAGAATTATTGATGTCATGAAGATCTGCACCACGAAGAAAAAAGTCTGTGTCAGCATGCTGAAGCATGCTGAAGCATCATGCTGAAGCAAAACCTGTTGTGGCCTACAAGTTTTATCAGTCACAATGTGATATATTGAGGATGAGGCTGTAGGTATTAAAGGAAAATGTGTCTCAGGTTTCATTGTCTCACTTAATAACCCTATAAAAGCCCTAATAAAGGTATGTTTTCTAATCTCCCTGCCTCATAGTAGATATGGTGAAATCTCCTGATCGTGCAGCCCAGATAGATTAAGTGGAGTACTAAGGTAGACCAGGCAGTAATCTAATTTAGGGAGCTAATTTTCATCTTAGGCTCTTCAGTGGTGTGAGGAGCTCTCCTCAGATAGTGTCCAGCTGCAGATGTCCTAGTATTAGTTCTTCTAATGCCTCTCTTCCTCCAAAAGTTGCTGTCTAAAGACTAGGCAGGGCAACAGACTGCTTGAATGTTCCACATCTATGCAGTGTGAAGTGAGTTTGAAGAAGCTTGAGCTGATACAGCCTTGTTCACAAGACAGCTTAGGTACATGCCTGCTCAGTTTGAACACCCTAACTGTGGGCTGCAGCCACCAGCAGAATGTCAGATTAAATGACTGGTAAAGGCAGTAATTGGACCAGGAAAAATGAAAATGCCTCAGGAAAGCTCTTAGAGAAATATCAGGCTAGCCCTGACTTTTTTATTTATTATTGTTATTGTAATTTTTGTTTTAATTGTCATTATTTTTATAATTTTTATTATTATTGTTGTTATCATTACCATTATCATTATGAATTTACTAGTACTAGTAGCAGTAGCAGTATTTAGCTTCTGGTTAATTTTTTAATTTTCAAGTGAAAATGCGGTTTGCTGATGCCATGGAGCCTGAGGCACTGGAAACAGGACAATTTTGATCTCAATGAGGATAGTTAACTTATCAATATTCTTGCAATAGGGCCAGTCTTAATTCCCATTCTTTCTCACTTGAACAGGAGTGTGCACAGCTGTCAGGGAATGATTTCAGGTGAGTTGAAATTGGTGGTTACATGCCAGATATTCAAGGAGCTAAGTTTAGCACAACAGAAAAT
Organism: Prinia subflava; assembly: GCF_021018805.1. NCBI lineage: Eukaryota > Metazoa > Chordata > Aves > Passeriformes > Cisticolidae > Prinia > Prinia subflava. The sequence goes on along the minus strand of NC_086283.1, from coordinate 71,747,187 downwards.
GCAAAATATTTATAATTCATTACCAGTGTTTTCTGTTCTCTACTGATAAACTGTCTGATGGAGGACCCAAAGTAGCCCCAGTTCCACAACTCTTAAAAATGCACCATCTGGCACAGCACATACTTCTGGGTACATTGTGCAGGATTTGCTGCTCCAGATGGATCCCTACAAATCTATGGGATAGGATTCATCCTCAAAGAGCTGACCAATGTCATTGCAAACCCTCTCTCAATGACTTTTGAGTGGTCTTGGGAATCCAGAGCAGTCCCAGCTGACTGGAAGGTGGAGAACATTGTCCAGTTTTTAAGAAGGGCAAGTCAAAGAACTTGTCTTGCAGAAGACAGAAACTGCAGAGACCAGTGAGTTCCACTTCGGTGCCTGGTAAAGTTATGGTGGTTTCTGTGGGAGATACTGAAAAACACCTGAAGGACAACACAGTCATTGGTCACAGCCAGCATGGCTTCATGAGAGGAAATTCCTGCTTATCAAAGCTGATTTCCTTTTATGACAAGGTAACACACATGTAGTTGATCAAAGGGAGACAGTTGCTGTAATCTTTTTAGGCTCCAGCAAAGCTTTTGGTGCTGTCTCTCCCAGGACCCTTCTGGACAGAATGTCCAGCACACAGCTGGGTACACACACCGTGTGATGGGCAAGCAAGTGGCTCCTGAGTCAGGCACAGGGGGTTACAGGAATGGGGTGACATCAGCCTGGGGACCTGTCACTGGTGGGTTCCACAGGGCTCCATCCTTGGCCCTGTGCTCTTCAACATCTTCATAAATTACTTGAATGCAAGCCTGGAAGGGATACTAAGCAAGTTCCTAGGAGATACAAACCTGTGAGGAGTTGATGCCCTTGAAAGCAGGGAGGCCTTGCAGAGAGGCCTTGACAAATCAGGGGTGGGCAATCACCAACCATATGAAGTTCAACAAGAGAAATTGCTGGATTCTGCACCAGGGGTGGGGCACACCCGGATGTATGGACAGGCTGGGAAATGAGATGCTGGAAAGCAGTGCCATGGAAAGGGACCTGGGGGTGCTGGTTGATGGCAAGCTGAACATGAGTCAGCAGTGCCCTGACAGTCAGGAGGGACAACGCTGTCCTGGGGTGCCTCAGGCACAGCATCACAGCCAGGCAAGGGGGGGGGATTGTCCTGCTCTGCTCTGAGCTGGGGCACCAGCTGGAGTGCAGGGGGCAGTTTGGTCACTTCAATATGAGAAAGGTACTAAGCTCTTAGAGAGCATCCAGAGGAAGCCAATGAAGATGATGAAGGTTCTTGAGGGTGAGGAACTCTTATGAGAAGCAGCTGAGGTCACTTGTGTGTTCAGCCTGACTGAGGAGACTCACAGGAGACCTAATTTTGGATGAGAACATCCTTGTGAAGGAAAGGCGAGGGGTAGACACACATCTCTGTGGTGACCCAGGGAATGGCCTGATGCTGTGTTGAGGGGAGGTTGAGGTTGGGTATTTGGAAAAGTTTCTTCCCCCAGAGGGTGGTTGGGCACTGGAAAAGATCTCCTGGGAAGTGGTCACAGCACCAGCCTGACAGTTCAAGAAGTGTTTGGACAGTGCTCTCAGGCACATGGTGTGACTCCTGGGGCTGTTCTGTGCAGGGTCAGGAGTGGGACTCAATGATCCTTGGACATCCCATCCAATTCAATATATTAAGATTCCAGACATGATTATGCAGCTGTATAGACTGGCAGAGAGCTTCTGTCTGAGTAAGAAGTCTTGTTTTGCTCTTGAAGCATGGAGTGAGTGAGAGCTCACTCCTTAAGTTTAGGAGAAAGCACTGCAAGAGATTTCACCACCTGCCAGTAAAAGCTAGTCAGCTGAGAGCCCTGGGGTTAGTTGTGAATGTTTCATAGATGGTGAGCAAAGTACCAAGCACAGCATGAAGTGCAGCTTCTAAGACTTTTCCCTAGAATACGTGGTTATGCAGAATTCAATAAAAATTTGATGTAACCCTGGTGTTTGATGTAAACCTGGTGTTTGATGTGTTTACAGGCATTAAAGCTGGTTGCATTAAATCCACACTTAAAAGAATAACCTGGACTGAAGATTTATTTTGCTAAAGCAGTAGGAACAAAACAGCACTTCAGTTATTTTCCACACAAAGCACACCCATTTGAAAAAGAGACAGTGGGACAAATAAAAGGGCAGAAGTGTAGATACTCTGCTTGGAACTGATTAGTTTTCTAAGAGCTGTGCAACTGTATTCTGTTTCTGTAAGGTAGGTTTGCACAAGGATGCTCTAAAATAGAATGAATCAGCAACATTTCCATTGCAGCATAGCTGCACTGGAAAAGCTTTTGTTACAGAAAGCATGCAAGCTCTAAGCAGACACAACCAGGGTTTATTGCTATAATATTACTACTGAAAGCATCCATATAGTGATAGGGATCACACCATTCACCTTTCTGATACACAGTGTTCTGCCAGTAGAGGTGGTCATTATGCACAGAGAGCAAAATCCTGTTGGGCCCTGGATAAAACATATTCCTAATATGGATTTTTTAAACACTGAGGAATCTGATCCAATTAACACATTGATTGATTTTGCAAAATACTCTGCTAATTACATGCAACCAGTCATTGCTGGGTTAATTAAACAAGCATCCAAAAAACCTACAGCACTAATCTAATTAGCAATTACTACAGCTGTCATTACCTCTTTTCACCTACTCTTAAGCTGTGCAAATTCACACTAAGAATCTAGTCCTGCAAACTCCTGACATGAATAGTTTTCTTTGACTGTAATAATGCTTCAGCACAGAGAAGAAGCCTAATTTAAAAATTAGGCTGAATACTTTGCAGTCCACTTCGGTTCAGACATACGCACGATAAACTCATAGTATATCTGTCAGTTTTGTCAAAATTACAAGATTGGAAGATTTTTCTTTTTAATTGACATGTAGGAGTGTGTGTAGGTCCTACCTTCAAGTGGTTGCCTGCTAGTATCAAGCCTAAAAACATGTTCTTCAGAAGAGAAAAGGAAAATAAAAAAAAAAGAAAAAAAAAAAAAGTGGATGAACATTTTTATATATTCAGACAGCTTTAAAACATTTGTCAAATGTTCAAAGTAAAACATATCAGAACACGTGGCTTTTCAGATTTAAAAAAAAATCATCAATAAAGAGAAAATAGTTGAAAACTTTAATGCTGTATGTGCTTTTCTTCCTTAGGCTTGATTAAAAATGAACACAAATTTTCACACGCAATACAGGGATTATAAGACCTTCATAGCTAGTTGGAATGGCATCATATATCATGCCATAGCATATAAACAGCCATGTATAGTTTTCACATCAGTCCTTCATGTAAAAGTATAGAGAGAAGACTTTTTTGAGTTTTAGTATGCAATTTTTTATTATTTAAAAACCAGTTTATATGTAATGAAAGCTAACTATATGAATGAACTAATCTTCAGTTCATTCACTGCAAGTGACCTGTAGAAGCAAACAGCTTCACACCCAGTATCAGAACATAATTCAGATGAAATTTTTAGTGTATTCAACATGGGCCTTGGACACCAAAGCCATGTTGCACATGTTTTCTGAAAGAATATTAAGATACTTCTAATACCATTGCAGTTCAAATACAAGGAATCATTCACCCAGCCTCTGAATTTGACCTTGAATAAGCTATATCAATAGTGATTTCCAATACCCTAAAAAAGAGCTTTGACAGTTTAAGAACAGTGGCCAAGGTATGAGAGCAGATTCCCAGAGGACTGAAAAAACTGGCATAGAAATATGCTGAACTCTGTTCCTGAAAGCTGATCTCTGTCTGGTGTGCCAGGTCTGCAAGAGAAATCCAGGAAGAAGCAGCTGGAGAGAGCTGGAAAGCCAGCAGTTCAGCTAATAGTCACTGGTGCTGTGTTGCCTAGCAGTAGCCTCCAGTAGCTTCCTCGCAGGGTTGTCTCAGCTGTTCCTGTAAAGTTGTTAAGGTATTGCTGAAAGATCTTTCTCAGATCTTCTGTCACATAAATGCCTTTTCTGCTTTAGTTTAAGCATGGAGAACATTATTAAAACTTTATCTTAGATTCATTGACAACATTAAAATTCATTGGACTGGAAAATGTGAATTGTCTTTCCACAGTGGATTTAAATGACAGCACTGTATTCATCTGTGATGTTTTCTGTAGGAATATGGCATTTTAATTTTTTTTTTCTCCTTCTGTAGATGAGTACTTTGAGTAAAAATAAAGGTGCAGAGTGAATGCAGGCATGTGGAAAAGAGAACAAATGGTTTCTATGGCAAAGTACCTTTTGCCATTATCTGTTGGTGTAAATTGTGTGGTGTATTAGTTTTCAGTGAGAACTGAACTCCAACTGGGATCAATCAGTATGACATTACCTAGTCACAGCTTTCTATGTACCTCATGTGCATTTATGTTTAACACTCTCCAGCCATTATCTTGATGTAAAAGTAGACCTATTTTTGTAGGCGACAGACTAAAATCTTTGTTACCAATAGAGCTATATTGGCATTCCCTGCAAGCAAAGGCAATGAAAACAAGTCAACATTCGGGTTTTGCACAGAAAAATCATGTTAGTTCAGCCTTTGTTTACACCTTAGAAACAGTGATAGGAGGGGTGGAAAACTTTTACCTTTTCCCTTGTTAAAGTAAGACCTTTACACATAAGCCCAGTAATTTCACATCCTTTTCCTTAACAGCTGCAAGGAAACATTTGTTACATTTTAGGTGAAGTCATTGTTGAAACAAACATCTTGTAGAAAGACTACATGTTTAATGTTTTTTTGTACTAGAGTACAAAAACAACTTGTTTGAGTTTTTTCATTGGCAGGTTCTTATGATCAAATTAAGAGGTACTTTGCACAGGTTAATTGTGCTCATGTACATTTTCATACAAGTCTGACAGTAGAGATCCAGTCACAGGGTCTTTAATCTTCCGAGTTTCACATTTACACTCTTCTACAAGCATGATTTCTTTGACCACTGGAACAGAATCAGTGCAGTTGAGATCCAGGCGCTTCATGGAGAACTTGCTGGGCAAGCAGTGAGAACAAAAGGTATAAAGATGATCTTCTGAACCAGGAACATGAAAAGAACTACATTTTCCAAAACACAGATTATTCTGTACTGTCATCTTCTCACAGCTGTTATGAGTAACAACCTGAAACAGAAAACAGTTTAATGTTTTTGATGCAGAAATGGCCCCTGGACTTTGCTGGAACAAAAAAAAAAAAAAAACCAAAAAAACAAAAAAAAAAACCCAAAAAAAAACCCAAAAAAAAAAAAAAGAAAAAGAAACACTGCACTTTTTTCTTATCAGAGAAAATTAGCTCTGGATTTGAAAGGATATGGTCCTTGATGGATCGTGATTACAGAAACGCTGAGAATATTGACTTACAAGGAATACAGCACTTTTACCTATACTGTTTGTGTGTCTTGATGTTACAATGTGACAGAATGGCTTCATCTATGCATGGGACAATTTACCAGTTCTCTGAAATTCTTAGCACAGAATTAGACATAAGCATCAGTTTTCTAATTAATACGGGAGAAAACAGTCCTTGCTTAGCAGCTTTTCCTGTAAATACTTGTCCTGAGAGTTTTTATATGCACACACACATGTGTGTGTCTGTATACACATACTTATTTATACATATATATATGGAGAGAGAGATCATAATTCAAATCTACAGACAATTGAGATGTATATTTATTGAATGGATAATTACTCATCATTTCCCTGCCTGCTTAGAGTATGTCCAAATATCTGTGCGTAAAAATAATAAACACCTCTATAAAAACTGAGTCTGCAGCTTTCCAGTGCTGCAGTTTAGCAGTTTGCCTCATCAGACTAAAACTTTTTCATCAGTGCCTTTCAGCCAATTATCACGAGCAAGTGTTCTGAAGCCCTTTGACTAAGCCACTTAAATAACCCGTGTTGCTTTTGTTGCTGATTACAAGAGACAGAGGAAAGGCATGTCTGTTGATCTTGGATACTTGTTCTTACCTGAGCAAAAGGCAGGGTCCTGCAGTTTTCTTGGTTCATTTCATTGGTCTTGATTGGCAACACGACCTCTTCAGATGCTGAATTTTTCTTTAACATGAAATGGTCCCAGAATTTCTTGGCATCTTTTCTGTAGAGAAATTCAGACTCTCTCTGGCTGGAATAATAGGGTGGAGAGAAGTTTTCCACAGGAGAGGTCTCTCTGGGTGCAACCCAGGTTCTCGGGTTTTGGTTTGTATGGAGTCCTGCATTGGGAAGTATGAATCTAGACATTTTTTTCTCCTCTTTCTTCTCACTTCCAGATGCTGTCTTTGGAACTGATACAAAAAAGCTTGGTAATTTCAGGGTCTCTTCAACTCCTACTGGGCTCTCGCTTACTAGCTCAGGAGGACTTTGACTTTCAAACAACTTTTTGTCCAGGTAGAGAAGGTGGTAAAAAGGTCTTCTGCTTTTCCTTTGCTGTGAATGTCTCAGTAGCTCTGTGGCTCCAAGACATGAGAGCACTAACACCTGGAGGAGAAGCAGTGACATGATCCAGGAAAGGGCAGCCCTGTAGACCTGCTGCTTTTGCAGTGAATGTAGTATGCTAGCTTTATACAAGAACCCAGAGTCAGATTATGGCAGAGGAGAGGAGGGCTCAGGGAAGACCCTGGTGGGGCTAATTGCATTCATTTACTGTAGATTACAATTATGATAGGGAAGTTTGTGCTAATTAAACTCTGCTTTCAATCTAGGTTATGTGTATTAGAAGCTCCTATCTAAAATCTAGTAACCCAGGATGTTGGGGAGGACAGAAGGAGTCAACAGGAGGAAATGTTTGGATAAGGTGTCTAGTTTAGGCTGAGGAAGTAAACATTTGAGGTTGTGTATTAGAATGTTCAATGTGGACTTCATTGTTTATTTTGACTTTTCATTCTATATAGCCAGAGACTGTCAAAACAGGGAGTGTTATTTCATTGCAATAGGAAAAGGCAAGCTGATTAAAGTTTGCTGAAAACAGTAAACTCAGTCTGGAGAATGTGTTTTCGAAAGTCTAACTTTGAGCTTTCAGATTTGGGATATGACCCAAGGTCTACATGACCAACAGACTGCTGCTCAGACAGTCAGAGGAATCTGTCAGGAGGCACATTTCATTTTTCTCACAGCTGGTTTGCAGCTGCTGGAGTGCAGACATGCCACGAGCACGGAGCAGAAGGTCCCAGAGTGGAGGTGGAGATACTCTGCTTCCTGGGTTTTCAAAGATTATCCAACTGTGCCACATTTTGTTCAGGCACCAAAGCCACTCCAGCCATCCCATAAAGTGATAATGATAAATGAACATTTGAATAGAACATGTTTAAAAATATACATTTATGATTGTAGCTATCAAAGTCTCAACAGAAATGCCTAAAGACTACTAGACCTTAAAACAGAGACCTCTTTATCATGTTATGCAACATGTAAAAAAAAAATCTGCTAGAACAGCACATCGAGAAAAGTTTTGGGAAAAAGTTATTTTCAACAAACATTGCAAACAGTGATCCTAATATAAAAATGCAAAAAATAAATTCTTCTTCAGATAATTTGCCATTTAGGTACTTTAATCTCCACACTCTTGTTCCTACCGAAGTCTATCAATAGACTCTAAAGTTCGTATTATTCTTGAAAAATTATTTTGTGTGTACTAGATGTATGAAGTTACTTGACTTTAATTTATTGCCCTGAACTGCAGTTTGAATCCTCACACCATATCTGTGTTCACCAACAGTTTGAACTGAAGATGTTGACTTTTGTAACTGAAACATCTTGTATCTGATGTGTATTGGTAACAGTCACTCAAAACTATTCAGCAATCACAAGAATATTAAATTTTGAGTTTTCCTTCTTTTCATCTCTGTTTTAGTTGCTGAAGAGCCCTAAGATTAGGCTGATATTCAGACCTGTGTTTTATATTGTATTATATTGTATTATGTTGATGCAGAGAATCTGACACATTTGCCAATGCCTTTCAAACGTGAAATTTAGCTGTTTGAAGCAAGATACACATTTGCAGGTCATCTAAGGATGTCTCTGATAATGCACAGATAAAAATTAAGTAATTTGTAGAACTGGAATGATTTGGCTTCCCAGGCTATCTAAACTAAACTGGCCTGGGTTATTGCTTTAGTGTAAATGTGAACAAGGAATATATAAATATCTTAGTATTGACAGATATGTAGAGATGTTTTGATGTTTTGCTGCTAATGTTACATTGCAGGGCAATGGCAATAAAAAAATACTCTTCAGGATCAGAATCCATTCTTGGTATATATCATTCTGTCCTGTAACATTAAGCAAGAAGAAAAGCCTTTGAGGCCCTCAGATGTATATGCACAAATTATTATTTACAGATGGGTAGGTAAGAAGACTGAAGCAAAATGGTGTCAGCAAGTCACTGCTCCACAACCCAAAGGCTGATAAAACAGCTCTGTTCACTCCTAGGTCAAGCCAGTTCTAGTTCCTGGGGTTTGGATGGTTTTACCTAAGATCTGATGAGACCCAAAAGCAGCATGCCAGCTCTAGTTCTGCTGAGAAAGTCTAATACTCTTCCTTCATGCCTATAATAGGATGCTATGGTTGCTTTCTACGAGGCAAAGTTGGTAAAACATATCTTACCATATGTGTTACATCTGAGCATGGTTTGTTCAACATCTGAATGTTGCCATCATCTGTTTTGAAGTCAGCTGCCTATATTACTGTGTAGAGGTAGCAGGTCTCCCCTCGGCCTCTCTGCTTAGGCAAGAGCCTGCCTGCATTACAGGGAAGGCATCCCAGCTCAGACAGCAAGCTCAGATAGTCATTCTGAAGTTAAAAATAACAAGCATTTGCAAGTCTCTTTGTGGTGATATCGTCTGCATAGACTAATAATTGACTATAGGGATTGGACTAGGCACATAATCATTATGTTCCAAATAGACCTAATCTCAGTTTTCTACCAAAAAAAAAAAAAAAAAAAAAAAAAAAAAAAAAAAAAAAAAAAAAAAGAGCTGTTTCTTTCTGAAAACTTGTCTTCCTGCCTGATTCCCTTTCATATAAGCATAACATGTTTTCACTGTATTCTAGTTGTTAAATCTTATGGCTATATGCAGAAGTGTCTCTCAAGCAGGCTTTGGTTTGCCTTCATAGTAGCAATTTATTCAGGACATTCTGTTTTCACTAGAAATAGTCACTGTGAATGCTTGCCCATCCTTTTAAAAGTGTCAGGCTTATAGATGATGAGTGCTATGCAAATGCAAAGTGGTATTATTCATTTGTTTCAAAGCTGGAGTTTACTCAGTCATTAATGGACATTTTCTATGCTGCCAGTTGATGCCTAAAAATAATTCTTGGGCAGTGTTTGAATTACTTGCCTTCTGCTGAGCTAAATAGTCTCATCATATCATGATTGATGATAAAATAATTAAAATGGATTTTATATATAGTCCAATTCAATATGTTATAATTTTCAAAACACATCCTATGTAGACAAACTTGTATCCAGATATATCTTTCACAGATCCCATATGAGCACCTCAGAACTAATGAATTATCACTATGCAGCTTATTCTCCAGTAATTGTATTTATCAAAGAAGGCCATCTGTGGTCTTTGTTTTAGTGAGTTTCACGAAAACAGATCACATACAGGCCTTATGGGAAATTTTAAATTATGAAATCAAGAGTCTTTTGATTTCATAGGTATGAGATGAAAGAACAGGCAATAGGTTTTATTTAGTTTTGTACCTCCAACCTTAGTTAGTCTTCATCAGGAACTCCCCTCTGTTTCTAGTCCTCTGAGGCACTGTTTCTTCTCTCATTTATGTGTTCCTGTTCATATTTCTCTGTGTCTTTTCTGTGTTCTGGCAACAGAACTAAGACCAGCATTAAGTTTCATACTGCAGCCAAAATGAGGGTGCTCACATTTTAGAATATTTTTTTAATGTCTTCACTGGGGCTAGGATGAGCATCCTTTCACAGGTATTGGCCCATGTTCTCCTGGCTGTAGGTACATACACAGGACACATGGTTCTGTTTCTGAATGATACTGGCACATATGTACTGCCTAATTGACTGTGTGTCCAATACCAGACCCAGTCTGAGGAGTTTTCTCCATGCTAAGGCATGGGACAGGCAGAAAGACACTGGGAAAACCTGTAGGACAGGGAAAAAGGAGTCTGGGCAAAGACACAGTTCAGTCTTCAGGATGATACATCTTCCTAGATTGTTATGAATAATTTGAGAGAGAGATATTATTCACTGAACAATTTGACACCACCAAAAAAAATTTGTAGTATAATCCAAGGAAGATGCACATAAGATTCATTTTATTAAAATAAAAATATATAGGCTTCTCTTAAAATTTCTTCTGTACGCATAAATTTATATTTATATTATTTTGCTCATTCTGATTATGTGCAGTACTTCAGATACCAGATTCTTAGTCACAGAATCACAGAATCATTAGGGTTTAAAGGGACCTCCACAGATCATCCAGTCCAACCCCCCTGACAAAGCAGGGTCACCTACAGCAAGAATGCATCCAGGTGAATTTTGAGTGTCTCCAGAGAAGGAGACTCCACAACCTCCCCAGGCAGCTGTTCCAGTGCTCTGCCACCCTCAGAGTACAGAAGTTCTGCCTCAGTTTATGCTGGAACTTCTTGTGCTTTCGTTTATGGCTGTGGCTCCTTGTCTGTTCTTTGGGCACCACTGAAAAGAGTCTGGCACCATCCTCCCACACCCACCTTTGAGGTATTGCTATGTATTGATGAGAGCCCCTCTCAGTCTTCTCTTCTCCAGACCAAACAGGCCCAGTGCCCAGAGTCCTAAAGAATTCAGGACTCTGAGAATGGAGTTTGGAGACAGAGCAACGCAGGTCCAATCAATGTGATTAATAACATATGTTCTCCCCTTTATTCACGAAATGGATGGTTTTATATGGTACAGAATAGTTTACAGTAACAGGTACATTTCTATTGACATGCAGCGTGAACAAGTATGTAAGCTATCACAGTTTAAGGCAGCGACCGTATTTCCATCTTAACTATCCTAGCTAAAGCATGTACATACCTTAAGTGAATGTCTAACTGTGCCACAGGTTTATCTACTTCTAGGCAGGCCAAAATCTGAGGCCTTGCAGGCCTAAATCCAAGGCCTAGTTTGCAGTAGCTCAACCTTTATTCTATAAGTCATCCTGCTCTTGCTACAGAGTCCCTCCTCATAAGAGAGAAGCTCCAGACCCCTGACCATCCTTGGGGCTCTCCACTGGACCCTCTCCAGCAGCTCCTTGTCTCTCTTGTGCTGAGGAGCCCACAGCTGGACACAGCACTGCACGTGTGGCCTCACTGGGGCTGAGTAGAGGGGAAGGGTCACCTCCCTCCACCTGCTGGTCACACTCTTCCCAGTGCCCCCCAGCATTCCCTTGGCCCTCCTGGCCACAGGGGCACTGATGGCTCATGGACAGCTTGTGACCCACCAGGAGTCCCAGGTCCTTTCCCACAGAGCTGCTCTGTAGGAGGTCAGCCCCAGCCTGTGCTGGCACTGGGGCTGTTCCTCCCCAGGGGCAGGACCTGGCACTTGCCCTTGTTGAGCCTCAGGGGTTTCTCTCTGCCCATCCCTCCAGCTGATCAAGCTCCATAGAATGGCAGCAGAGCCATTGGTGGGTCAGCCACTGCCCCCAGTTTAGTGTCACCAGCAAACTTCTTTTACATGCTTGGTCATGGCCTCCAGAGTGATCTGTGCCATCACCTTTCCAGGGCTGGAGGTGAGGCTGACTGGCCAGTAGTTTCCTCCTTGTTGCCCTTTTTGAAGATGGGAGAGACACTAGGAAGTTTTTAAAGATGAGGGTTTCCTCCAGTCATCAGGCTCCTCCATCATTTTTCAAAGAAGATGCAGAGTGGGCTTACCAACATCTGCCACCTTAGCAGTGTGTGCATCCCATCAGGGCCCATGCATTTATGGTTTTGTCTGTCTAGCCAATCTCTAACCAAGCCCTCAATGGCCAGGGGCAAGTCTTCTTTTCTACAGCCTTCCTCTCTGGCCTCCAGGGTCTGGGATTCCTAAAGGATGGCCTCAGCAGTAAGGTCTGAGGTGAAGAAGGAATTCAGTTACTCTGCCTTCTCTGTATTTTCTATCACCAGGATGCCTACAATATTCTTATAAGCCTCCCATACAGCCTCCCTCTGTTTCCACACTCCATAAATTTCTTCTGCTTGAGATTTTCTAGAAGCTCTCTGCTCATCCCTGTAGGTCTCATGCCAGCATTGTTTGATTTCTCACACATGGGGATACGCTGGTCTTGAGTTGGGAGGATGCTGAATATTGACCAACTCTCTTGGACTCTCTTGTCTTCTATACCTCTAAACCATGGGATTCTTCTGATTAGGTCCTGTTGATTAGGACTACTTCTGATTGAAAACAATACATTACCTTAATGCTATGAAAAAAGCCTTGAAAACAAGAGCCCATTTTGTTCGTGTCATTTAAGTGTTCTGATACCCAGAACAGTATTTTAGTAGAACAGAGTAGCAGAGTTATCCATATCACCATCAGCATAGCTTCTTAAAGGGTAACAAGAGAGGAAAACTTCATCTGAAGGTGACTGAGCTTTCTGACAGACAATACTTTTTTCACATTCTTCTTTAAATCAAGAATCATATTAAAATTCATTTTTATAGACTGACAGTCTTACTTGACTTCATTCTTCTTGTTATATATCTGCTTGCAGACCAATACATTTTCTCAGATTTATTTCTCAAAATAAACAGCATTTTCTCTTTTATATGTGGTTAACATGGTACAAATGTGCTTATAGTATTTATTCAAAGCCCAAACAGAAGGAAAACTGAATTCAGAAGCTGCATAGAGTAAACCGCAGGTATATTATACATTACTGTAAGTGCATTTATACTATACTAAACACTAAAGTTATTAGCACTAGAAAACAAGCCTCTGTAAGATTTTGAAATTAAGAAATTCATATTCACCAAAGTATATTTTGGAGGTTTTATTAATACACATTACAGAGTTAAATATGACAATATATATAGTGTTCTGAATAGAATTACAGTAGCACCAATCTTGTGATGTAAATAATGTAGAATCACCAGTATTCACTGAATCTTATGCATAATTCTCTCAAAGTTATTTTTATAATTTGAGTGAATAAAGACTTGAAGACATTCAATAAAATATCCATGTGTAGAAAGAAGATCTGGAAAGAAATTCTGATGTTTTTCAGACTAAATACTTGAGATATATAAAGTTAGTAAAAACTAAAGTGTTTTAGAATATTTTGGTTCAGAATAAGTGCTCCTGTGACCTGTTGCCTATCCATTTTTTTCATAACCATCCGCTTTGAGTTAACTACCTCCTTTTCAAATTTGTTGGAAATATTGACATATTTAAAAGATATTTTACAGGGATTAAAAGTGGTTAAAAGCGACAAGCACACACAGTGCTCACATAGGCCATCCCTGTATAGAAATGTAAGGTAAAATCTGAGGTAAATCTAAGTTCTAAAGAAATTCTAGGTTCTTTTCACTGAGCATCTTGGTTCTGTTGCTCTTGGGTATGGATATATGGTTAGTTCTGGTGAAATAAATCCTTTATTTATCCAGAGAGTGTGGCATCCATATGTGAACACTAGAATTTACATGCTGCTTTTTCTTACTTTCAGCCTTTTAAAATACTCCAGTTGGTGCTGATCTTCTAAATACTGATTTTTCCCAGAGTTTATTGAGAGTCTAATTAAAAAATGCTGAAGGTGAAAAAATCCCCAAAGTTTCTCAGGACTGTAGGTCCATCCATTACTAAACTTCTTAGAAGCAATAATTTCCTATGTCAACAGAAAAAAAAAATTGTGCTTTCCCTGATTTGAGTAGGTTTTGTTCTTTGAAGTCCAGTATTCTAAAAATAAAAATAAAAGACATAAAGATCTGTGGAAAAATACTTATTTAAGGACAGGAAAAATAAAATTTATTAATTAAATGTTTGGAACAGTTAATTGTGTTGGAAAAAAATTCAGCAGCCTTTCAGGGCAGAAATAGAATTACTCTGCAATAAAAGAATTTTAGTTGCATTAGTGTATTGTGTTAGATATAATTAATCCAGTAAACTCATGCAGTTTACACAATGAAGAATTCGTTGTGTAGTGAAATCTTCATACTCTACAATCACTTTAAAGTAGTTCTAATGAAGAACAGAAAAAGGAAAATTTTCCCTACCCTCACAAAAGCAAACCGGAGGTCACTGTCGTGTCAGATGGCGTGAGCCATTTATTAGTTACTGATCAAGTAACAAGCACCTTTGCAAAATCCCCACTCTGTTGATATAATTTATTAAATAATTGGGAGAGGTATTTGAATATTCTCAATAGGCTTTATCAGATTAGCACCAATATGTTCTACAACTTTTATTTAAAAAAGGCCTTAAAGAAATAAAAGTTTATGTCTCAATCAATTTTCCCTGGAATTCCAGAACACACCACGGAGAGATATTGAGGGTGCTTATTTTCTTTTGTAATGAAAACTTTTAGAAATGAAATCAGGTCTAAAACCAGATATTCAGGAGTACTTGGTTTTGAGACAAGTAGCATATCTATGTTGACCTAGAAAACTCCTTAAACCAAAGAGTTTCTGTCTATCAGAAGTGTCTAGAAACTTAGAAATTTGTCATAAATATTAAAAAAAAAAAAAAAAGAGAGAGAGAAATGAAAAAATGTGAGGAGGTTCTGTCCTCCGGTACGTTTTTTCTCCAGTTCTGCAATGCACTCACATTTATTGCCAACAGTCCTTTCAGGAAGGTTCTTTCCTATAAAGAAAGACTGTTCAGCTGCTCACATTTTGATTTAACTTGTCACAGGCAAGGAGGAAGGATTAAGTAACCCATGCATGACAGAGGCAAAGAGGAGGAATATATAACCCCTGAAGCATTGTCCTTCAGCACAGAGAGGAGAGGTGATTCTGCTCTGTCTGTCCCTTGCAAGACTGAGAAATTGCTATATGGAACCCAAGAAGGAGGTTTTGCAGCTCTGTTGCAAAATTGATCCAGAGGCTGGCTGAATAGGCGAGCAAGGGGGAGATCAACTGCTGGCAGCAGGCAGGCAGATGGGAAGGATGAGGGTTCATAGGTACAGGGCAAATTCACACTACTCACTTCCAAACCAACTGTCACACACTGGCTCCTGTTGAGAGGAGCTTTAATTTTTTTTTAGGAGCCTGTGCTTGGATCCTCATTTCATGTTTGGTTTTAGTGGTGGCTTGTTTGTTTGTTTGTTGGGGGTCGGTTTGGTTGGGTTGTTTCTTGTTTGTGTGGGTTTTTTTGTTTTATGTTTAGTTGGGAGGATGTTTTGTAATTTTAAGGCTGGCAGTAAAAATGTCTGAAAGCAAGCATTTGACAGGTCAAATATAAATCTCCATTGATGTTACAAAATGGTTATAGTGCAACTATATTTATCTAAAATAATAAATTCTGGCCAGCTGGTTTTTTTCCTATTAATTGCTGGGTTTTAATTCTTTCTCAGAAATAAATCTGGATTTTCAAATATTATTTTTAAAAGCCTCAAATCCCTAATCGGGACTTAGATTAATACTTTTCAAAGCCATAGCTGCTTTACTACAAAATATGTCTCACGATTACATTGGTTTATACACACATATAAATCCTATTGATGTTCATGTATCAGTGAATATCCCCAGATAATATCCTAGGATTAAGTTCGCATATTTTTTTAAATAAATCATCATTTGCTATAACATTAGCTTTAGAGATGTCCCATTATTTAATTACGCTAAAAATTACAGCACCATCCTGCAATTATGGGAAAAAAAAAAGAAAAATTTTGCTTAGGAAGGTGAAGCAGATGCAACTCTGTGTGGGCAGATCTGTCAGGTTCTGAAGCTGGCTTTGGGAGGCAGAAGAAATACAAGGCTTTGCTCCTGTTGGTACTCTGTCATGAGGCAATGTCCAGCCATTGGTACTTTTGTAAGATGTACTAGGGCATCCACCAAAGAAACTCCAGTACTTACATTATATCACTCCCATCATCACCCAAGAAGATCTGGTTTTAGACAACTGTTTACCCTCATTTCCAACCTCAGCAGTATTCCTCTTTCTGTGACTGCAGAGTAAAACTGCAATTCACAACCCCTCCTTTAAGAGCAAAGAAAGTCAACTGAAGAGAAAGTATTTTTACACAGAAGTGTGATGAAAGCCTTGAGACCTAGCTCTTTGGTATAAAACATGAATAAGTGACAGATCAAAGTCTTTGGGGAGATTTCAAAATCTTAACCTGGGCTTAATTTTTGCAGCTGATACCTTGGTTAGAGGACAGTGCATCTGCACCTCTGGTAGCATATAAAATAAGCCTTGCTGATAATTAGAAACGTTGTCTAACACAGCTAATATACTGAAATAGCATGAATGTCCATATGCTTTCAGAGGCATCCTCCATCCATTACAACTTCCTTGAACATACATAGCTGTTTGGTTTGACCTTCTTGCAGTCAGTTACTTGCCATTTTCCTCTCTTCTGCACAAATACACAATTTCTTCCTCTCACTGGAAAGTGGTAGGAGCCTCTTCTCCAGTTTATGTAGGTTACAGGTTCTCCTCCATTCCATTCCCAGTGTCCAGGATTGACTTGGTCATTCAAGCCTGTGTGAAATCAGTGATGTTTATTGTCACTGGAGCCAGATGCCAAGAGAGTCATGTTGTTCTATAAATTGTTCTTCATTAAAAAATGCATACAATTGCATGCTGATAAAAAGAGAAATCATCTGGTAGAACACAAGCAAAACACAATTTAGGATTTAACTAGTCTGCTTGAATCACAGTTAGTGACATATGAATAAAGGAAAATGCACTTTACTGCAATACTGCATATATAAATTGTTTTTTTCATCATTCATCTGTTACGTATCTATCACCTCATAAGTTTCTCTTTTGACACTTGAAATAGCAAGGAGTCTGGGCAGCAAGGAGTCAGAAGACTTCTTCTGAATATAAAATTCTGCAGATCTTTGTGGACCTGATTTACACTGTAAATTAACAGTTGTAAAATTAGCTTGTGTTAGTTAGTACAATATAAACCATATCTTTTTACCTAGCCTCTGAGATACTAAGACCAATATGTGTGGCATCATTTCATACATGACCTGTCTTCTTAGGAGGGACGAAAATAAGAACATTGGCATAACGATTTGTAGCCTTTATCTTTGTCAAACAAATTTATTTCAAGGTAACAGAGCTATGATGCCATTCAAAATGATCCAAAACTACCTGTATTTTTTGAAGTTAATTTAGTATACCTAGTAGGTCCATCTCAAAAAACTACTAAGAGCTAATAACTGTGGTTCAGAATCAGAGAAAAAGAACCAAACTGAGGACAGTATAGCAGAAACAAGAAGGGTTAGAAAAAAGCAGTAGCACTAGTATATGAGGTAAGGCAGTCATTCACAGAAAGGAGGTACCAAGAAGACCCATTCAAGTTCTTTCAATTTCTCATTTAATGTAAAGTGTCTAATAAGAAGTAGCTAATCCTGAAATGATAGGATGAAATGTTTTTTAGCTTATCCTCTAATTAATTCGTAAGATTTCTAACACAAGACTACACCATTAAATTAGGAGTAAAACAAGTAATTATTTTGGTTAAACAAAACAAAAGAAAAAGCTAAATTAGGGATAAATAAAGTAACAGTCAAAAGAAAGATGAGATAAACAAAACTGTAGGAGCTGCACCAGAACTATTTTCTCCGGTTTGTGTCAAAATAGGAAAGGTTTCAAGACAAAAACTGTCCAGCAGTAGATATCTGGATAAACTCATCTTTTGATAAAGACTTACAAAACTAGCCAGGTAAATTATAACTTTTGGTTTATGCCTTGCATTGAAACAATAAAAGCAGCAGAAATTTGAGGATAATACAGTGTTTGAAAACTGGCTTCAACTGCTGCAGCAATTTCTGCTTTTCAACGGGTACAGGAACTGCAATCTGCAGAGGGAACTTGCAGCCAATATCCTTACCTATCCAAAAGGGCATCCTCCCACTGAAGTCCCACAGCCACTGCATGTGTTGTTCATTAGCCACACTTGTTAGACTCCCCTGGTATCTAGGCTCAATGAGAGAGGACAGAGTAATTAGCATTCTACAGAGTGAAAGACATCTCCCATCAACTCATCAACGGATGTTGATTCTGGTATAAAGCATATAAATAATGAGTCACAGGAAAATGACAACCTGCTGGCATGAAGGAATAGTTAATTACGAAGTTTAAGATGAAGTCTTAAAATCATGGATTACTTGGAGAGGAACTAAAGTCCTGATTTTTCTAACAGAAAAATTAAATCAGCTGGGCAACTGAAGGAAAAGTATACAGGAAATATATGCCTGATACTCACGAACTGTTGTTTTGACTTAAGGTATCAAAATTATAGGCACAATTTTTAATACCTTATTTTCCATAAAATAATAAACTTCCTACACTGAAATCCAATCCACTGAAAGATACAAAAGAGTAGCGAAGGAGAATCGTTTTAAAATCATGTTTTGACAGTGCTGAAGCTTTGAATAAGACATTTAAGTGGTAATGTTGTTCTGAGAAGTAATCATGGAAACACAAAATCATAGAATATCCTGAGTAGGAGGAGACCCACACAGATGAACAAAATCTAACTACTGGCCCTACACAGGGCAGCCCCAAGAATCACAAAATGAGCCTGAGAGCATTGTCCAAACCCTTCTTGTACTCTATCAGGTTGGTGCTGTGACCACCTCCCTGGGGAGGCTGTTCCAGTGCCCGACCACCCTCTGAGTGAAGAACCTTCTTATAATAGCTAATCTAAATCTCCCCTGTCACAGTTACACACACATCCTCTAAAATCAACATTCAGACTGTTACATTTCCCTCCCCACCCCCCGCCCTGCTCGAATTTCCTTCCTCCCCACTATCCCAACCTTTTCTTTTTTTGCATTTTCATCCCAAAAGCATTCTGGTTCTCTATCCTCCTGTGAAGCTGCACTCAGTAAATGTAGGTATCCCATGGGTTCCCCCAGTTGTTCATTACAAGAAACTCGGTATCTGAAAAGGGTCTGAAAGGCAGTGCGTTCTTCAGAGGGCTGTCTGCAGTGACTACACACTTAGTTCAGATTGGAGAGAAGTTATGGTTTAGATTAAGCAGACTATTTCTAGATTAAGTCAATGCATAAGCTCTGCTCTGTATTGGTACTTATAGTAGGCCAGTTTCAAAGGAGGATTTGCAAACTCTAGCCACTTGTCAGTGGCCTTGCCACTGACAAGTCTTCCAACTACTGCCAAACACAGAAGCACCAGCAGGCTACTCTTAAGCCATTTAGAGATCAGGCTAAATCTTTAGGCATTAAGAGACAAATGCCATTCTTCACATCTGCTGGGAACTGTCAGCCATCATTGGCTCCATTTTCTTATTTATCCATCCTTGAGTCTGTGTTGATACTGTATCACCTTTTTGCATATCACACCTGGTGTTGCCACCCTCTGATGCTGAACCTCTAGTGCTGACATTTATTTTGTCCTATATTTCTGCCTGCTTCTCAGTCTAAAAGTGATGCCAGCTCCCTCAGCCTCCCAGAATATCCTGGGTGACAGTTGATAAGGCCAGAGCAAACAACACTGCTCATAAAAACATTTTAAGAGAGCAAAAAACCTTTTCTAACATCAGAATAAGTAAAAGGTATTGTAAGGATTTTGGTAAATTCATTATTTTTGCCAGATAACAGAGACAGAAGATCAGTATTGTCCCAGATGAAGTGATGACTGTCTTCTTTAAGAGCTGGGGCAGCAACCAGGCCTGAAGAATGGCATGACAGACTTGAGCTCACTATGGAGACCATGAACAGATGTTAGAGTGAAAGCCCACCATTAAGTCTGCTGCCTAGTTTGAGACCCATGTCTGGAGCTCCATTCCTCTTACTGCCCTGTATGTCTTCTAAGAGTACTGATCCCATGGATTCCATATGGTAGGGAAGCAGGAAAAATTTACATGAGGAGAAGTTCAACATAGTAGTCCCCAATATTCTGCACAGTGCCTACTGCACGAAATCTGGACCATTCCTATTCTGGGCCCACAGGGTCAGGATATGAAATAAATTCATTGTGTTTCTGAGGGGACGTGCTTCTTCTGCAAAGTCCTCCTCCGTTATCCTTGCAGGCTGACCAAAGCAGTGTGGGATGGAGTTGTCCTCTGCTCCATGCTGCATGGTGGATCTGCCAAGGCCAGCAGGAGAGCTGGGTGTTAGCCCTCGCCCGTGCACTCACAGCTGCCCTGGGGCAAACACCGCGCAGCAACGTCAGGCCCATCAGGGGCTCTGTGAGTTCCCAGGCCACCAGAGAATAGCTTGTAAAGGGTCACACTGACACCTGTGTACACTCTCCTCACCTAGAGGTGTGGCAGGAGAGCCTCAGAACTGTCTGGTGAGGGTCAGGATTGTGCACCCACTGTGGTAGAGGCCCCCAAAACTGCAACCACTGAAGGCAGGGCTTCAGCTGTGCCTCTCATCACAATGAGACGTGCCTGTATGTCCCAAGGGTGACAGGCTTCCACCCTTCTGGGCCAATCTGCCAGGCACAGAATCTCTGGTGAGCTAGGAACAAAGCTGTTATGCTGATAACCACTCTTGGGAAGTTTTGTACTCCATCTTCTGTAGAGTCCAGGAAAGTAGGCTTAGCTAATTCAGGGTGCCCTCCTGGGCTAATGACTTCAGTAGCAGGATTCCATTCTTAGGCCTCACAGGGACTGTGTTTGCACTGACCAAATGGACCTGAGAAGAGGTTTGCACAGCAGTTTCTGTGGTATCAGATGAGCAAGAACAAAAATAGAGCGTTTTATCTGGCTCCTGTTTAAGGACACTCAAAACCCAGGAACTAAGTAATTTATTTTACGTGAGCATATCTTACTTCTGATTGTCCTAGAAAATGTGAAACCAAAAAGCATCAATGTGTGTCAGTAACTGTTCTATCATTTATGAGATACAGGCGTGGTCTGAGCAATAACAGTTTCAGACTTCAATGCGTGTACCGGGTAAAGATTTCATCACTGTGAAAGGAAAGCACTGCAATAATTATAATGTAATCTAATCTTTTCTCTGTAGGAGTGCTTTATAAGTTCAGTTTGAGGAACACATTAGGGAAGAGAGAACAATTGTTCTAATTGTTATACCTGGTTAGGGGAGTTATGTACTGTAGGGAAATGGGAACCATCTGAAAGAGCAGAGCACTTCCATAATGTTACTCACTGAACCTTGAGGCATAGCATCAGACACTGGAAATTACAAGATAATGTTATTTATGGAGTTGTGTGCATCCAACACTTCCTAATGTAAATTAGTCAAGATAAGGGGTTATAATGCCTTATTAGGGAAAGAACCCAAACAAAACCAAAAACAAATAAACAAACACCAACCAAAAGAAGCCACAACAAACCCACACACGTATTTTTTTTTCTATGCTAAACCATCCATTTAAAATTGTTCCTGCATGCTTTATAATTTTTTGATTTGAGTCAAGAGTCTCCTTTATCTTAGAGCAGTTGCACAAATTACATTTTGGGTAACTATTGACCTTGAAATATTATATGGAAAACACTTAGTAGTACAAAGAATTTACTGATTCTACATTAAATTGTCTGGTACATTTAAGAGTCTTGTACCATTTTAGTAAATTTAACATTGGCAAAAGCACACTTAACTAGGTATGAAGTTCTCCACAGCATGCAACATTTTATTTGAACTGCTCTAGTAAATCCGTGATATTGAAAGAAGTGGAGGGTAACTGAAATCTCAGGGTGCTTCTCTCAGTCTTTCATTTGGTTACCTAGGGAGTTATCCTGACGCCTTGAAATAGGTGTCTAGTGTTGCTTACAACACCTCGTGTCATTCAGAGCATTCAGATGAGAGTGGCAGACATGATACAGAGCTTGCAGGAGCCCTGCACATCCAGACTGGCAGTTGAAAGTCAGACAGCATACACAAGGCCTTTAGAATTACTCTAGGTACCTGGATCCCCCTGCTGGAGTCACACACAATAATATGAGTTAAACCGGTCACTCAGAGAACCAGTACTAGGAGAAGAGGGCTGCTGTACTGCTTTTCACTAGGGAACGCTGAGCCATCATGAAGGATCTAATCTATTACTTTAGATGTGGTTCTGCCTGTGATTCCCAAGGACTGAGCCCACATGTAGCTAATACAGTACCATCAAAAAAAAAAAAAAAAAACAAGTTCTGCCTTACACAACTAGCATAAGGGACCTGAAATCTAATCATATTTGAGCTTTAATTAAATGTTCAACTTCAAAAAAGGTATAATATGACTAATAAGGCAAAAGACACAACTGTGGGTTCTATCTACCCAGTTCTTCCATCCCTTCAGTGGCAGCAGTGAAACCATCTCATATATGAGTGAGTCCTGCTGTACTGACCCTTGGGGAGGACATGTTCCTATTGGATAAACAAGAGCTGTGGCATAAATCATCAAAATTGCTTCTAAATCAGGCTGCTGTGGGATCACTCAGCCATAATATCCCCCAGATGCTTCTCTTCACATTGCCAAGAGCCTCTTCATGCATGAAAACAAAGTTAGAGAAATAAGTTCTTAAACCACCTTTCTCTCCACTTAATTGGATAAGGGTTAGAAATAGTGCAAGACTTTCGCAGCAATTCGCTGAGATTTCCCTGTCCCCTCCATACCCTGTTTAACACTGACATATAGAAACTTGCATCAAGACAGGCTCACATTTTTGTCTGCTTCTGCTGCTGCACATGGAAGCTGAAGAAAAGGGTTGTATACCACATGTAACAGATAGGTACAATGTATGTCAACAAAACTCAAATAGGCCTGTCCATGCTTATGTAGTTATGTACAGACAACAACTGCTTCCACAACAAATTCATAGCATTACTTTGATGGACTAGAATCACCGACTATCAGGTCAGAAGGAATTTCAAGGATCATCTGGTTCCAACCTTTCTTGGCAAAAGGAGAGTCCAGACAAGATGGGCCAGCACTCTATCTAGCTAAACCTTAAAAGTGTCTGGTGTTGGGGAATCTACCGCATCCCTGGGGAGCGTCTTTTAACAGCTGATTGCACAGTGAAAAAAAATTTCCCTTGTGTAATTGGAATCTTCCCAGGAGTAACTTGTTCCTGTAGCTGTTCATCTTTTCTGTGTGACTCCTTGTAAAAAGGGAGTTTCCATCTTCTTCTGAGTCACCCTCTAAATACTGAAATATGGTGATAAGGGCTCTCCTATGACTTCTTTCTTCACATGGCAAGTTTTACAGTCCTTGGATCATCCTTGTGGCCCTTCTCCAGACACTTTTCAGCCTGCCTACTTCTATATGCGTTTTGTATAGCCTGTTCCTAAGTCTGTCATCTCAGGACTGCAAGGTTGTATCAAAAAGGGTAGAAGGCTGGTTACTTGTAGACTCTTACTGAATCAACTTTTACAGTGCATGGGCCCTTTTCCCTGTTCTGCGTAATAGAAAAATTCTAGCAAGACAAATAGGAGCTTAAAATTATGCCATTTTCTGCAGGAAGAAAAAATTGCTCTTTTTTTCATGGAAGTTGGCTGATTTACTGAAAGTCAATTATAATATTTTCATTTAATATCTAGTTTGTTTGAGCTATTGAAAATTGAGGACTGACCTCCATGGTAGTTTTATTTCCCTGTTGGAAATATTTAAATGTCAATAGAATCAGTATTAATAACTGAACTAGTGCAATTAGTGGTGGTGATGATTGCTAGAGGAGCTGGGGAAAAGCACAAAATAAAATTTAATAGGTTATGTTCTTGTACCACATTTTAGTGTGTTCCTAGAGCTGTACTTTTATAAATCAGTTCCAGATGGAGGTAAGGAGTACTCCATTTACCAGGATAAATCTTCCTTAGTCTATGCTAGTATAACATTAACTGAATTAGCACTGCCCAAGGATTCATTTCCTTGTGGATTCACTGATACGCCTTGATATTGTGTAGTTTTTTAAACAGTACTTCAGTTACTGATGTTTACATTTATTTATCTTTATTCAGTTTAATATCTACATTGCATATTATAGCCTTCATCAAGAAGCTACCACCTACAAAAAATATGGCTCACAAAGATCTTTTAGAAAATAGGAAACACCTCTTGGTAGAGTGACATACGGTTCCAAGAGATCAATTCACTGTTGAAGCCTTCAGAAAAAAAAATAAAAATATTAACAATTTATAGCTTTGTTTCCTAACAAGTAACATAATAAAAGCAGATAATAACTAACAGTTAAACAATTTCAGGAGCTGAAATTTTAAGTAAACCAAGCAACAATGTAATATTTGGGGTGAGCTCACAAGCGCACATAACATTTACATTTTAGTGAAGAATATCTTCCATCAGTTGGGTGGTAGTAGTATCAAGACTTTTTTTTGCATGTTACCAAGACAACATAATCCAGCATAACTGAGTGGGATGAATCAATGCTTGTTATGCATGCTTGGCCATGATTCACGATTCAGCATGTCCTTCCACTGCTTATGGAACATATTCTGTTTCTATCATTTCCAAATCTTCCCTGCTTCAATTTTCGTTTGCAGTAATGGAGAGGTCTGGGGTAATGGAGAGGTCTGTTTAACCCCTTCCTATTTTTCAGGCTGGTTTTCAACCTGGTGCTCACAATTCAGAACAAGGTACAGAGCATGTCTATCCTCAGACAGGCTTCAGGTTACTATGGCTAACATTTTCTCCAGTGCTAACCTAATATTCCTACAGCCAAAATCTAAAAGAAAGTGTGCACAAAGCAAGACTGGCAGGTTTGGTTTTTATCTCCTACTTTGAGACAACTGTTTTTATTATTATTGTTGTTGTTATTGTAATATCCTTAAAAAGTCAGAAATGCACACTTAAAATGAATGTAAAAGTTTTCAGGTAGTTACAGAAATATGTCAAAGCTGTGTCGCCAAACCATGGGAGCTGGCGATATTTTACCATTGCTATATCAAGAGGAGGCAGTGCCAAGGAAGTGGTGTGTAAGAGAGGATGAAATTCTGAATCTCTACTGACTCTGAGTTTCTCTTTTCCCAAACTAACTCTCCCATTAAGAAAGTATTCTCACTGCGGATGGACAGCTTTGGGAATTCATGCTGTGATTCAGAGAGCATCACCACCTGAAGCATTATGAGGCTAATATTTCTACTGTCCACTGTGTTTGAATCCCAGGATCTGTTCCATTTTGGGGGGAGCTGTGCAGAACAGCCAAACCTGGGCTTATCCAAATAATTTGGCCTCAAGAGCAGCATTCAGCTCAGGGCAACAGCACTGCACAGCAAATGCATGATGGTCTCTTACTGTTCTCTGCAAGCCCGAGCAGCAGTGTTCCAGGTGACCTTGTGATTCACTACCAGGAAGTAGCAGGTGCCCTCATGGTAAGTCCATCCAGAGGGACATTTCTTCATAGTTACCTCCTAAAGGAAAGAGGAAGAGGTAAAACAGACTTCTTCTGTGTCTGTGCACAGATTGTCTTTACCTTAGTGTCCAGAATTAAACCAAGCATGAACTTTGGTGTCTATAAATAAAGCTACAGCATTGCTTAAAAGATTTAAATAAATAATGCCTGACAGAGAATCCTGAAATTTATGTAGTAGCTTTAATAGTGACAGTAGGATTCAGTTCCAAAAATCCTCTAAAGACTTTACCTTAGTTTGGACACCATTTTCTGTCTCTTGTAGTCTGTACAGGGAAAGCAGTGCAACAAAATTCAGCACGACATCTTAAGTGGTGGGGGGAATGTATGTTTACAGAATACCTAAGTAAGCTTATTTTACTAAATTCCACCTATTCTCCCACAGATTTCATTCACTGACTGTGTATGCCCACATCGTCAGAAACACCAAGACACTACTGCTCATGTGTTTTTTCCAGGAGCACCTGTGGATGACCAAGAGGAAAGGCAACTGCAGTAGTCAAATACTCATTATATTCCTGGGAAACTTTTGTTTCTGCTGAAAGCAAACCTGAATCTGGATAATATTTATTCCCTGTTCAAGTAAATAACAGTTACAGGAAGGTCCTCTGCTTCAGGGTATCACCAACCATAGACTCCATGCTCTGATGTAGATACATGGCTATGCATGGCTACATTTTTACCTTGCTTTGGGAATTCCAGAATTTCCATGTTATCCCGTCACACTGAAATAACTTCTGTGTGCTTTCTTCGTAATGCAAGAGACCCTTTAAATCTGGTGTACAAGCCTTTTGAAAAGAGTGAAAGTCCTGGAAAGAGAAAATGTCATTTGAACATTTGAAGGAAAATAATTACACAAAACAAGTGAAATTAAACAGACCAATTAGGTCTTACATTAGAATTTTATGCCATGAAAACTCTTCTAGGTGTTAAATCATTTTGGAAAACAGCATGACTGAAAACAGATGGTGAAAATGCCCATGCTAAAAAAGGTTTTATACCTTATGTCTTGATCTTGAGTCAGCTGCAAGTTCTGCCTTATCAGCCTGTGGGACTTCTGTTTTCCTAGAGGAGATGACCTTTGTCTGTGGTTGTGTCTTGTTGGTTTCAGCTGAGGAAGTGTCATCCTCTGTTTTGAGTGATACAATCCCATGATACTTCATTTTACAGCATCACACACACAAGAACACGAGAGGAAAAGAGAGGGTTAGTACATACAAGCAGCTCTTAAGTAAACTAAATAAACAAATAATAAAAATTGACTATTATACAAATTATTGCAAGTCAAGAGAAATTACGCCAAAGAAAAAAAAGATACATAGAAAAATAAAGTATTGGACAAAACAAATTATTAAGAGCTATAAAGCCTGGAAATAACAGTCAGAATGAAATCATGGAACTGTCTGGCCAATACCGATAAGGCTCTTACTTTGAAAACCACATCTGTTTCATTTCTAAATACAGATGAAGGATGAACCTGAAAAATGTAGAACAGCAAAATGAGATGGGTATATTCATGTATTATAGAAACAAGACTTTATGTAACATTTACTACTAGGTTATACATCATGCAGAGCATGTCTTAGGTTTAGTTATATCTTAGCATAGAAACATATAATTTCTGAAATGACCCATTAAACAGTACAAATTACAAGTGTAATGTTCAGTGTTCATAAAAACAGATTACAGTAGTTTTTAAGTTATCAATAGCAGAAAGTTACTAAATACCTAGCTAAATCAATGTAGCTTAAGCAGGAGAATCAGTGGCCAAGTTTAAATAATTATTCCTGTTTAAGTATTTTCAGCTTTATAACTTCGATACCAGATGCACAGCTTCTATACATTTGCCTGGCTCCACCAAATTCTAACTTACACATAGTTTTTATAAGATTAGAAGTTTCATAATGGCTGAAGTTGCTTCATTCCTGTTTCCTCCCCCAAGTCTTGATTTTATTCCTCTCTTGCATACATGGATCCTCAAAATCAAGCTGGTTTGGTTTGGGCTTTTTACTTACAGTTTTTTTCAATAGCCCCCAGATATGACTCAGAGCAAACTCATGTAGTTTATAATTATTGTGTGGTCAGATAGAATTGCTACAAAAATGACAGTTACAGGAAGATATCACAATAAATTCACAAATCAGTCCATCACTGAACCACAGAAGTGTCTTACTATTCTGCCATTTCCAGTTACTCTCATCCTGGTCCTTGACCGATTCACCAAGACGTGCTCCTGCTGCAGGTCCCCTCCATGCTCTCTCATCCCTTTGGAAGGAGGCAGTGGGATCCCTTCCAAGGAAACATTGCCAGGCCTGGAAGGTGATGAGGAGCCCAAGGAAACTGGAAACTGCATGCCTCTCCCCCAGAAGTCATGCTTGTTTTGGCCAGAAGAACGGGAATAGCTGCACTGACCTGAAAGCATAAAATATGGCAGATGGTCAGTTCTAACTGCATAAGCAGATAACTGCTCATGTTGACATGGGCACACGTCATGGGCGACAGCTTGTCCTTAAAAGTTGGATGATTCTTTCACTTGAAGTAGTTGATTTGCTGTTTGTTCAGTCACTTGCATTTCTGGAGTTATCTATAACTCCAACTATGACCTGTATAAGTAAGATTTTATATGTGATGCATCTGTCTACCCACAGGTCAGAATTTCAACCAAGCATTTGCTGAAAATACTGTTTTCATGCTTATACCGGGTTTTGAAGTGCTGGGGGTTTTGGCCATGAATACACAGGTATCTCTAACTACCATTGATGATACTTCCATCGTGCCCAGAGAAGCTGCTTCTTGGAAATCCAGGACACTGTTGTTTCAGTGAAGTCTCATTATCTCAATCAAGGAACTCGTTGCATCAATTAAGTCCTGGTTTACACTAGGAATGTTTAGGAGAAAACAAATCTGAAATTTTAAAGGGGCTTTTTGTAACATGAAGCCTAATTCATTGCAATGTGGATATTTTAAATATTGTTTCACTAAACACCAGAAGAAAAAAACATCTTTAGAGGTCAGAGTATGTGGATGCTTTTCTATTTCTCTTTTTCTACAGTTTTCCTATGTTTCTGTTTCTACAGCTGCCTCCTTTTTGCTCTGATTTTAGGCATGCTACAACTGATCACTGAAAACCACAATGATAATGCAGCCTTCAAAGACTAAACTGTTTACTGTGAAGTTGTGGACTGTAGCTTTTAAGCATTGAAAAATATATTGCTAAGAGATGGGTTAATTTGTTACATTTCCTTTTTGAGAGGAAAGAAAATCTCTTTTAGCGGGTTTGTAACAACTAAATAATAACTGGAAAAATACTCTAATGGATCTAAAACAATTTTTTCCCACTTTAATAAATGAGAACTGAACTCATGTTGTTATGAAAAGTGGTTTCTTTCCTGGCTCTTTTCTCATTTGGTACTCGTTTCTTTTTCCACGCTGTGTTTCCTAAGAGGATGCATATGATTTTGTGAGAGAATAAAGGGCCTGCAACTGTTGAGCCTGTTTTCTCTGAAAAGAAATTAGGCATTTTGATCTAATGGTGAGTGTTAGGAACAACCTGTGGTTGAAAATGGGTAGCTACTCAGCCAAGATTGCCCCACCTCCTTAGTTACAAAGATCAAAACAGAATACCTCCTTTTAAGTCCAAAATTTTCACTACAGCTTTTGTCCGTCTGCCAAGAACAGCATTCACAGGGGAGTTCAGAACTACTTCAAAGACTTCATCATCTTCCTCTAATCCGTCATAGGTAATTGCTATATTCCACATCTTGGTTGACACCCCTAACAGAAATAAACATTTTAATTACTCTTTAAGTGCTATTTCAATCAATCAGGGTGTCAAAGAAATAGATTAATTAACATGTCTGCAGCTAGAATGGAGTAGATTGTGTATGCTATTGTGCTCCTGCTGACTGGAAGGACTCCTGCTGTTCTTCCAAATAACATTAAGTTTGAATTTGTTCCTGAGCAATGATGATTCAGTTGAAGTGCACATTGTAACAAACAGCTGCTGTAGATGTGCAAAACTGCAGTGCAATACATAGATTTAGGACTTCCACTGTGATTTTCAAGAGAAAATGTATCATAGCTTTTTTATCTGAAAAGCTTAATTTTGAAGATGGAACAGTTATTTAAAGTACCTGCAAATGCATCCAAAAAATGTGTTGGATTGAAGTGCAACCTTTTAGGCATTTTTTACTATTGCGTTTTCTTGTTTCCTTGTTTTTACTGGGTTACTTCAGGCTTGTATGTGAATGAAAAAGGGCCTTGGCCATCTTGAATAACCTGAGTTCTTCTCAGTTTAATCTAAATTTGATCTGTGTCCTGAGCTTTACCTATAATGACTGAAGTCCTTAAAGCATCCCACAACTCAGCTCAGGGTAAGTCCTATCCAGCCTAGTTGTTGGGAGATTAGGAGATATCATTTCAGCATTTTTGCTATTTTAACTGATGTAAAAGACTGTAGACAATCTCATGCTAAGTAATAGAGATACCAATTCACTAAAGAAGCCCACAGTACTTCCAAAAACTGGGCCCAAGTCTTAAATACCCTTCAGGTCCTCTAGCTGCAATAGATTGTAATATGTAATAGATGTAATAGATTGCACTCTCTAAAGAACGAGTTTACTCTTCCAAAATCAGGTAATTAATTTTAGAGTTGTTCAGTGCACTATTTCATACCTGGATCAAACTGAACAAGCTTGGAGGGAGTCACCGTGAAGTCCTTTCCCAGCCTAGCAGATATTTCATTGACCTGAGAAGAAATCAAACAGTAAATCCATGCTGTGACCCGTTTCACCAAACCACTGCATTCTGCTACATGCTGAATGTATTTTGCACATCTCAAATAGACAGGCCAACCCATACATATACTCAAGCTGGAAAAAAAGATAAAGACCTGAAGAATAAACCTTCTTATGGGCAAGAGTCATTCTGTCCTTGCTCATGGCTTAAAAAAACCCTCATCATAAAAAAACCTTCCCTATCTTATAATTTTGCTCATTCCCCTCTCAGATTGCTCAGATTTGATGACACCAGGTAACACTGCTACTCACCATGCCTGGATACCCTGCCATACCTGGCTCCTGGACAAGCACATCCTGTCGTCTCAGAAGCACAGCAACAGCCTGGCCCTGTTTTCCTATTCGGCCCTTTGTGGTATCTTGAAAGAAGTTTTTTTGCACACAGCCTTCTGTCATCCCCAAAGACTCACTAGGATAGATGTGAACTCTGCATGTGTAAATACAGGGATTCCAGCAACTCCCTGAATTTTCACAGGAGGTACCAGAGGACACCAGTTTCCACACAGTGTATGTGTTCCAGCTCTTGATGTGGAATCAATTTCACTGGCCTGTTTCTCCAAATGACTGCTAGAGTAGAATCACTGGAGTCTGTGCAGCACAGGACAGGATGGCCCCTGATGGGATCATCAGCAAAATTCCCACTAACTTCAGTAGAAGAAAAATCAAAATTGTGTTTCTAATTAAGGCTATAATCCTGGAAAACTGTGAGAGGGAGAAAATGGTGTTTCTCTAGCAAGCGGAGCTGATAAAATACTGGAATTTTCATTTTATTAGGAAAGATAAAATTTGTGAGGGCAAGTTGCACAAAACCTGTTTTACAAAATTATAGTCTGCAGTTTTCAGTCTAGTCTTTTTGACATTAGGACAGAGGCAGTCACTGAAGATATTGGGGATTTTCCTAGGCTGTGGGCAGCAGGAAGAGAAATGGAGAAGGCTGCCATGGCTTTGTAGTTGAATCTCCTATACCTCCTGGGCTCCTCCAGCCTGAGGAGGCAAAACAAAAGCTCCAAGGCCTCAGATTGCCCAAAGTCTGGATTTTGAATTGGCAGATCTGGAAACCCAGCTTCTGAGCACAGTGCTGGAGGAAACTGCTTGCTCTGTTTTTTCATCAAAACTGAAATGCTGCTCCAAAACATTCCAGGTTTGGATAATTAGCATTTCTACTTAAAACTCAAGAAATATTGTCAGAAATGTTTCAGCCATCTGCAGTAGCAAGGACAAGGTCCCAGTAAGTATGGATTGAATCACTTGGCCTCTTTGATGATTACTGAATTAGCTTTACATCTGAGGAATAAAACAACAGGCTGAGCTTTTTATTTTTAATTTAGGTTGCTGGCTTTTGGCTTTACCTTCACGGTTATGAAGGCAGACTCCCCCACATGTCCTGTCCTGGTGATTTTC
Source organism: Prinia subflava (assembly GCF_021018805.1). Classification (NCBI taxonomy): domain Eukaryota; kingdom Metazoa; phylum Chordata; class Aves; order Passeriformes; family Cisticolidae; genus Prinia; species Prinia subflava. Next base: position 71,715,547 of record NC_086283.1, on the reverse strand, counting down.
AGAGACACCACTCCCTTGTTTTCACACACCTCGTATTCAGTCTGTAGCATTTCAATTCGAGACCACCGTAGCTCCAGCCTGTGGGAGAGAAGGAATGTGAGTGTAGAGCTAGGCCACCTGGCCAGCCACCCCCAGCCCCTGCTGCTCAGAGGCTGTGTGAGGAGCCTTCTCTCCCGACTGCTGGTTTACCCAATACACATACTGACTCTTTGTCTCCAAATCAACACATTTGTGTGATTTAACTGATTAGGAAGAGGCAGGTAATAAATCTTCCAGACCAGCGCTGATCTACCCTACACCACACTTGAGCCTTGTTTCACAGCCAGAGGGATTCTGCAGTGACTTTGAGAAGAGCAGTTTGTCCATAAAAACAATAGGCCAAGGCAAGTTATCACTGTTTATCCTGGTTCCCTTTAGCCTTGCAGTTTTATTATACTCTCACTCCCCAGCCTTTTATCAGCAGTTTCCTCCTTTCCACCTGTGTGAATACAGCTAGAAAGCAGGACTCAAAACACTGCTGAACTCATTACAGAAGTAGATGTGCTGAATTTAGTGGGTCACGAGACCTGGCAAGTCGAGGCAGGACCCTGAAGGAGGAAGAGATAAGGGTGTGCTTGGTATGCAAGACAGTACAGGCCTGTGCTAGCCCATTGTTAAGCAATGTTACTAAGAAACATAAATACGGTTGTTATGGTTGTTATTGCTTAAGCAAGTAGTTATTTTTAGCTCATCCTTGAAAAGTATATAAACCAGCAGTGTATTCAATAAAATTGGCTTCATTGATGGAAACCATGGAGACCCCGCCTCTTCAATTGCCCAACATCCACCCATCTATTTTCATCTATCCTCTAACTCTCCTTCTGTAGCACACAGAGTATGCTCTAGGACTTTTCTGCCTCTGTGCAAGGGCCTTCTCTTCTCCCCTTACTTTAGTACTCTGCATACTTTTCCCCTATATGATTCCAGGTGTCTTATGCATTGAATTGTTTGTGGAGGACGGGGGCAGAGTCTGAACCTCAGATGATTGCACACTGCACGAAACAGTCAATAAAGATCTTTCCTCTTTTAAAGCCGTAATAAAAATTACAGAGATAAAAGTGTGAGAGTCAGAGAGGATGAATGAGAGTGCAAAGAAAGAAAATAAGCTGAGCTATTTACAATTTGAACTTTAAACCAAACTTCTAGGCCTTTCACAGCTGACCAGCTCTATCACCAGTGGAAGTTTCCTCCTGTTCTCCTCTATCCTCTGATGCTAATTTTGTGAAAAACCCATTTAGGAACCAATTTGCTTTATTTTTGCTAAAGAAGATAGATGTACCAGATGTAGTCCAGCACCATTCAAATAAAAGCTGAGACATGAACAATAAATCAGGTATTTCGAACTAGTGAACATTAAGTGATAAATACTTTAAATTGAGAAAATATCTCACAAAATTTTAAATCCAATATTAACATACTATTTTTTCATTAAAAAACTCCCTTTGGTCTGCTAGCGTGTAACTTCACTACAATGCCTATTTTCTGCAAAAAAGAGCTTTTTCTTTGCTCTTTTCCTAAAGCCATGCTGTGCATTGCCATTCATTTACAAAGAGTTGTCCTTTCCCATGAGAAGTGGCATCAAATAAATGGTGGCTTTAATATTGGTTCATCTGCAAGCCGGCACAGAGCAGCTGGGCTGTCCAAACTCAGAAGTGCTTGTGTACAGGGACATCTTTTGGCACAGCACATAACTGCCTAAATGCTGCCTCCAGCTCAGTTCAGTCCCTGTCCCCTCTGCAGCATTCAGGGAAGTGCTCTGCCCTTGGGTACAGCTCTCTGCTCTTCTTTCTTAAGCATGAGTCCTGGTTTGTGAATAGCTAGTTTAGGCCAGAACAAACACATGGGTTTGGGGTTTTTTCCTTGATTTCCTCTGATTAAATAAGTTGGTTGAACATTTAGCCCTATTTTCAGAAATAAAGAGAAGCATTACATCTGCTGAAGAGCTACTCAACTTCTAGCTTTTAGCATCAAAGCACAGTTTGAATGACATTCTAATTTTTCTTATTTTATGTCACAAGGAGATAGTGAATAATGTGCCTAATACAGTGTACAGTGGATAACAAAGAAGATGCTGTGTGCTCTCCACCTTCTTTCAGTGCTCTTTTACAGAAATATGGTGCTCAAAGCTTTGTTATGTGAGAGCATCCCCTCCATTGTAATCTCAAGTTTGTGACAAACACACTGCCATCAGCTAAGGGCAAGAGTGACCTGCAGCTGGAGGACCATGTTCATGAAGCAGTAGTCCCATCCTTTGGCACGCAGCATCTCAGATCTCCAAATGCCCAACTTCCTCTAAATGTATTATGTTTCGTGGTGAGGCCCTGAAGGCCCTTGAGAGCTCTGACACAGTCTGACCTGGAACTCACTCCTTGTATTTCACCTTCTTGAGGGGAAGAAACCCTCTCTAGTCTAACAAAAGCAATGGCAGGTTGAGTTGTAGCTATGTCCATGTCTGCATGGCTTCAAGCCCAGCACAAGTTCATTTGCCCCAGGGGATGGTGAGCACGGTGCAGCAGAGCTCATATCACCAAGGAGTGGAGCTACCTTTGGGGTGCTGCAGAGTTTCCACTGGCATCTGTCACTAGAAACTCCAAGTTGTCTGAATTCACTTCTTGTGATTGGTTGATGACATAAAGTATGATTTTGCTGTTTAAATCCTTTTGGCTAAATCCTTCCTTGATGAATTCACCTAGGAAAGACAAGTAATATGCAGGTGATCCAAAAGCCTACAAATAAGAATCACATAGTTCTTATAGACTCTTTTCAACTTTTCATTTTGTTGAGAATCTGAGCTTAGAGAAATGTGGGTTTATAGTCAAACAGTAACATCTGTTCTTTATAAGCTCCTTCCAGTTTCTTCATGTGTAACCTGTTTATCAAAAGGCTAAATTCAATATTAATACTTTATTTTGTGATGGAAATAAAAAAAGTTCTCAACAGAAGCTATTAAAAATTATCTCAAACTCTTTGAGGATTCATAACAAGCCTAAGACTCAGGTTTCATTGTAAAAGTTTTGTTACTATAGTTAAACTTTGCCCAAAGTTTGCTATGAAATTTTGATTCTCTCTATCAAGCAAACATTAACAGGGTAGGAATTGAAATTTTGGTCTGGTATGGCCCAAAATAGAGATTATAAAAGAAATCACCTGTTGTTATATTTTCCAGGCAGCCATAATGAGGACCTCGCAAAATCTTAAAAATTATTTTGTCATCTTCTGTATTGGGGTCAGATGCCCTCAGGGACCTGGCAGTAATATAGATCCCATAATTGCCATTCTTCAGCAGTTCCACATCAGAAAAGCAATGGAGATGAATAATTTTTGGTGCTATTTTGTCCAAATGATCCACCTAAATCAAAGTTAGATATTCATTTAACAACATTAGGATATCCTCTTCCTACTTTCACTAGAAGAGCAGTTGCCAGGTCAGGGTGGCCACAGCCACTTTGGCTCACAGTCCACTGCAGACCCCTGAGTTCCAGTTCAGTTGTAAACAGGGGGAATGGGAAGTGAACAAAAAGATTCTAGCAAAGAAAGAAGAATCAGAGCAGGTATCTTACAAAAACTCTCAGAGAGAAGACAGGATGTCTAGGTGGGGAAGCAAACATGGGAAGTTTCCAGGCCCAGATTGCACATTGCTTGTCACATGCAGCAGGGTACAGTACACTCTGGGGAGTGTAACAGAAATTCTATGTACCTCTGCCCTGATGTCCCATATTCCCCTTAGTCCTCATTTTTAATGTAATTTTCTTCACAGCAAAAGATAACTGCAGCAAAGGTTTGTCACCTCTGTTTTATAATAATAATGCTATCTTTAACAAATTCTGATGAATCTTGTAGCATTCCAAAATGGTTGTTGCTGTTCCCGTATCTCACCCTCTGCTGAAATATTATTCCCCACTCATCATATAACTTGGAACTTTGTCATAACAGCCTCTTCATTAGTATCACAGTTTTAAAACACAAAATTTTGATACACAATGCAACCAGACATACTTTGTGTACTGAAACACGACACATAGATACATACAAAAATATGACAGCAAATATCTCTAAGCCTATGACAAAGTATGAAGGACTTGAAAACAGGGGAAATGGGAAGTGAACAAAAAGATTCTAGCAAAGAAAGAAGAATCGGAGCAGGTATTTTACAAAAACTCTCAGAGAGAAGACAGGATGTCTAGGTGGGGAAGCAAAGTGGCTATAATTCAAGATTCCTGTGACATGAAGATCAGCAGTCACACTCACATCCCCATGTGTGCAAATCACAGGGTCAGGCACCATGTGGGAAAGTAGAGGAGAAAGTTCTATCCTTCCCATAGTTGAGATTCCTATGTAAAATTTTTAGCATGCAAGTATTAAGTATATATTTACTTGCTTATCTTTATGCATTTTGGAAAGTAGTTAATTCGTCAAGTTAATTATTCATGGAACACAAAAGCAAACATTTTAGCTGCACAGTTAAATCAGAGACTGCAGCAAGAACCAGCTATCATCAAAACTGCTACATTTTTGATCTTATCATGCATTTATCTCTCTTAAGTAGGCCTCTGGTCACACTTGCCTGAAAGATGAATGGCACTGGCTCGCTCTGCACCCTCCCATTCACGATGAAGCCTTGGTTAGTCCTGTCTGTGGCAATAAATGTGAATCTGTCAATCTGGGAATTCCCACCTCCGTGCTTGTAAGCAACATCCCTGTTGTCCACATCTTGCTGTGTGAAATTGTACTCCAGTAGCACAGCCCCGTGATAATAGAGATGACCGTACTGGGGGAGCTGAGCCAAGAGGAAAGTAAGGTTTTCTTTCGCAGTATCTGGGTCTGAAAGCTGCAGTACTTCAGGAGTAAGAACTGCCATAGCTCCTTCCATTAATCTTAACCCCATGTTCCTAGATAAAATTGGCAAAGCTTTGTCAGCTGCCTCCAAGGCGATCTTGAATGTCCCGTGCTTAGTCCTCATTCCATTGCTGATGATGAATCTGGCAAAGAGAGGCAAGGCAGTCTTCAGCATCTGTTCTTGATTCACCATGTACTGAAATGAAATGACAATGCAGACCTTTACTACAGGACTTGCCTATGTTGATACTGCAAAAGCAGAAGAGCTGGGTGGAGCAGAGCACAAACTGAATGGAGAGTCTGTAAAACTTAAAAACACAAAAGAAGACAGCCAGCTATGTGACAGGAGTTACAATGCACTGGAAGGGATTGAGCTGATGCCGGAGGAAAGGCCTTGAAGATCAAAAAGCATAATGGAGCTGATCTAGACTTCTAGCTGAGATACAGGTGGAGCAGATCTAAAAGGAAAGACTGCCTGGGAGGCTTCGTGTACGTATGCTTCTGGCATACATATTTTATACATCCTTAAAATTTATCTTCTCTTGGTTACTGGCAGTAGCACCTACAGTTTACAGAGGGAGGTATATGAAGTACATGACCTGCCTGGTTTAGTTTGATTTGAGTTTTTTTCTGTTCGCTGTCACAAATTTTTTCTACTCAATGCCCCCAAAACTATGAAATACCAAACTGGAGAAAGATTCAGCGTTATCTCACTTCATGGGTTTGTTTAGGCACTAACTGTATCTTTAAATTTCCATATATTCAGAGGAACTGATTTATATTTCTTTACAAAAGTCAAGCAAAGCTTCACTGAAATACTAAGATATTAGAAACAAGTATATAAATTGTATAGGGTAATGTTAAAAACCAGATATCCATAGCATAAACTTACCAATGGTCATACCTGCACAGTTTTTCTTCCATGCTGGGAATTTCTATCAATAGCCACATAGTATCTTGTAGCTCTCTCTCAAGTAGTGAAGTTTCCTTATATACACTAAAGATTTGATTATTCACTACGGATAGTTTTCTTTTCAAAACTAAGAGAAAGTGGCTCAAGGCTGTAGAGAAAATCTGTTGGAAGCTCTGTTGTTGTTGACTGGGGTAGGGATAATCTTCTTCATAGTCACTTGTATGGGGCTCTGGTTTTGATTTGCGATGTAAATAGTGTTGATAACGTAAGGATGCTTTGGTTTTGTTACTGCTGAGTAGTGCTTACACAGCATCAAAGCTTTTTCTTGCCTCTCACACTGCACCACCAGTGACTGGGCTGGGAGTGCATATGGAGTTGGGAGGGGGCACAACCAGGACAGCTGACCCCAGCTGACACAAGGGAGATCCCACACCTTCTGGTGTCATGCTCAGTGTCTAGAGCTGAGGAAGAAGGAGGAGGGAGGCGGAGACATTCGGAGTGGGGCCATTTGTCTCCCGAGGTCACTGTTGTGCATGGTGGAACTCAGCTTTCCTGAGGATGGCTGCACACCTGCCTGCTCACAGGAGGCAGTGAATGAATTCTTTGGTTTGCTTTGCTTGTGTGCACAGCTTTCGCTTTGTCTATTAAACTGTCTGTATCGCAACCCATGAGTATTTTCACTTTTACCTTTCCAATTCTATCCCCAGTCCTACCAGGTGGCGAGGGAGCGAGCAGCTGCCTGGTCCTTAGCTGCCGGCTGCAGTTAAACCATGACAGAAGCCTACCAGCTGGGTATGGGCTTTTGCCATACGAGTGACAGCATGGTCTGCAGGAATTTATTATTAAATCTAGTTGTGGAGAAAACCAATCCTTTACCCTTTAAAATTCATCTTAGATTTCATTGGCAAGATCATTATGTATTTTCTTCTAAAACGAATTGCATGGAACATTTTCATGCTAGTAAAAAAAAAGCTTTTGAGGGTATATAAAACTAAAAATTGCTCTGAAAATGTCTCATGATCCTTCACGTCCCATCAGCTTATAGCATGTATGAGTTACCTGTCTTTCTACATAAATTTCAGTGATTCTGCTGCACAGTATGTGCAAAAACATTTTGTAAGGTGGTTTTCATACAATTATGTTCTGCCTGAGTCAGAGCAGAGTCTGCTGTGCAAAGAAATCTGTCTCTACGAGAGTGGAACAGTTGTTTCAGACAGTATGAGGGCCAGCCTAGCTGGCTGCTTTCCACCTAATACTCTTCTACCAGTGAAATGGGGACTGGCTGACATTTAGTGGATTATCTGTTTTCCCTTGGTCTCTTGACCACAGACCTTGAAGATATATTTTTAAAATTACATATATATCAACATGTAGTGTATTCCTGTGTGACTTGAGTGTGAGTGACTTTCCATCGGTCAGGGAGCAGCTTACTGTGTCACACAGACTGTCCATCTAAAACTCCTCATTGCCTTCACCAACATTGGATGATTAGAGCTTGATCACTTGTAAACTGGCACTGTGCCATGAAACAGATGGGAATGAGCATAGGCAGACCAGGAACTATGTAGCAGTTAGAAATATGTTTACTGAGGATGGTATTCCCAGCTGGGAACCTAGAGACATCTGTCTACAGTGACCTAAAGCTATTGTGCCAATGGTAAAAGGGTTGTGCTATTTGTAAGCTATCTGAAATCAAATACAGAACTAGAATAATGATGATACATACTGTGTTAGGAGAAAAAAGGGTAAAGCACCTTCAGTCAAGACCTTAACCTTCTCTCAGAAGGCCTGGAGGACTGCAGCAGAAGTGCATGTTCTCTCATTCTTTTGATTGCTGTAAAAACATTTGGATGATGTCGCAAACAGTACTTAGTGAAAGACTTAGATAATTCAGTTCACGAAACTCAAGATTCATCCACCCTTCTCCAGAATACCAGACAGGAACAAAGCTCCTGCATGTATATATCAGACTGAAATTTACCATGAATTTCATTCATTGCTCATTTCCTAGGTGATGAAATTGCCTACATCCAAGATGTCCTTCTGCTGTACTTTGGGAGATTTTGGTGGTTTGTTTATTTCTGGTTTATGTCTGCCTTGTAGTTTCCTCAGGAGTGGAGAGCAGACAATATTCTCACTCTGATGAAATTTAGGGTACAATTCCCAGGCAAAGTTTGGAGGACATGATGCATGGTTTGATTTCACGACTACCAACATTTCATGCTTTCTGCAGATTGATGGCAATGGAGTTGGCAATAGGACCTACCATCTGTTATGGCATTTAAAAGATAAAAATGGAATCATAAATAGTGCCAACTCATTACAAAATCGAGCCAGCATGTCAAAATGGAGGACATTAGCATGTTCTTTTAGTATCCTGCTGCCAGCATCTGATGTCAGGTCGCTAATCACTTCAAGTCATCTGTCCAAACAAACACTGCCAAATCTTTCTTCCAGGCCAACAGCACCAAACAATACAGGTAAATTTATGTCTGAACGAAGTACTTTAGTGGGAAGTAAAAATCTGGTCAGTTAATTCCTCCTCTTCCCACAATTACCCATATAATTAATTCCTTGTTGAAATAATAATACTATTCTGCCAGAATATTTATGCGTCAACACAAAACCAAATTATTTTCCAAATGATAACATCAAGGAATATAATTATTGAGATAAAAATAATTATCAAATATCAGTATTTATTAAAGCATAATAACCTTACTTTTATAAGGCTGACTTTCTAGTTTGGTTCTTAACCATTGGCCTAAACAGAAAACAGTGGGTTTATCCACATTTGCGATTTGCCTAGAATTGTTTGATCTGCTTTCATTAGGATACAGAAGTCATAGTGACACAAGGCACTATACTACACTGCCCAAACTAGGGCTGGCATGACTTGTATAATCTAATTCTAGTTTTGGTGTTATGTTTCACAATTAAGAAACATAAAACCAGGGGATATTTTTTCACTTTTTCTGTAGTGAGTACAAGTGAACCAGACAAATCTCCTGACTAGAATTTCCACCACACTGAACGTAATGGAAGAGATAGTTAAAAATGTTTCATCTGAGGAAAGTTTCAGAATATCTTTTGGGTTAACTCTGGCCAATGCTATCTGGCCCAATATCACAGGGAGATTTATTTGTTATCTCCATGCCCTACTTGCTGGACTTGCCTGCAAAAAACTTCTCAAACTGGATGATGTTATTGAACTTCATCATGCCTCATGAAAAAAGCCACTCAGATCAGGAATCTATTCTAGAGTGTAAAAAGGGGTCTTTTCTGAATTGCAGATCTTAGGAGACAACTCTTTAATTTTTCTTAGTCAAATAAAAAATAATGAGATGTTAATTTTTAATAATCTCTTAAATGGACTAATTTCTAATCTACAGTCCATCTTCTGTCAAAAGCTGTTTTCAGAGAAAATTATCAATATTAGCAAAAAGCAAGCATTCTTCCTTTGGAAACATTTTCTTTATTTTTGAGCTTTTCCTTTTGCCTAGTTTTGACCTTTTTCACAAAACTGTCCATGAGACTTTGACCAGTACATCTGCTTTTTATCTGTTGATAATTCATTGTATCATTCTACTTTATAACCAAGGGAGGTTCCTTTATGGACAAAATGAATGCACCTAGTATTAACAGTTCTAAGTGGAAAATTTCAGAAACAGGTGAAAATAATTATCATTATGTTGCTGAACTGGACCTGTAGGTAAACCTATGGAATTACCCCAAAATTTCAAGTGTCTGCATGAATTTCTGAGCTATGGTAGTGTCAAAATAGATTAAGTGGACCGGTTTTCATTATATTCCATAATACTTAGGGATTCAAAAACCCATAATCAAATTAATATGATAAATTATAACAGATAAGAAAGCTGTTATTTAATACCTGAATGGACTAGCTTTACCACATCCAGCTGTAGCAAGAAACCAAAAGAAAATTCCACCAAGTATGTTCTCAGTCCTTCTCTCTTGCTTAAATCATAACAGCTGTGTGTGCCTGGGTGCTATAATAACGTTGAAGCTAGTATCATTGAGTAATGTGTCTCTGGTTATGTTTCCAGCTTCAATGAGAAAATGTATTTATTACCAAAGCATTCCCAACTGCATTTATTGCAGTAGAAAGAGATGTGCTATACAAACATTGGGAGTTCACACAGAGCCTCCAGCTCCTTTTAATAACTTCTTTTGTGGTTTTTTGGGTGTTTTGTGTTGTGTAGAGCAGGTTTTTAAATACCAAAAAAATTCAAGGGGAAGAGCTTGGGGGCGTGGGGTACTATGCCTTACCTGAATGTATCTTCACGAACAACTGCCTTGGCCTTGTGAATGTAGCAGACAATCTGTCGTGCTATGTCCATCTGACTGAAGCTCGTGATGGGGATGCCAGGATAGCTGACATACTCTATTTGTCCATATTGGGGAGGGGAGGTTATCACATAAAGGAGCTCCTCTGGCTTGTCAGTACCGTCCAGTGCAAGGAGGACATCGGTTGTAATGTAGCTGCGATCTCCTTTTGGCGCTCGGAGACGTTCCATAAAAACAGCAATATCTCCTGCAGAATAGACAAAACAATGCTAACAGTCATATTGAACTGGATGATCTCTTCTGCATTGTTTACTCATAGGAAAGCCGAGAAAGAAGAGAAGAGAAAAGGAAGAAGAGAAAGAAGAGAAAGAAGAGAAAGAAGAGAAAGAAGAGAAAGAAGAGAAAGAAGAGAAAGAAGAGAAAGAAGAGAAAGAAGAGAAAGAAGAGAAAGAAGAGAAAGAAGAGAAAGAAGGAAGGAAAGAAAAAAGGACAGGAAGGAAGAAGGGGAAGGGGAAGGGGAAGGGGAAGGGGAAGGGGAAGGGGAAGGGGAAGGGGAAGGGGAAGGGGAAGGGGAAGGGGAAGGGGAAGGGGAAGGGGAAGGAAAAGGAAAGGGAAAAGGAAAGGGAAAAGGAAAGGGAAAAGGAAAGGGAAAAGGAAAGGGAAAAGGAAAGGGAAAAGGAAAAGGAAAAGGTGTAAGACTTTAAGATTATAGAGAAATTCAGCATGGAAGGGACTTCAGGATATCTTTATTCTGACCTTCTGCTCAAAGCAGGGTCAACCATGAGATCAGCCATAGCCTCATTGGCTGGGGCTTCTTCCTGTTGAAACCTGAAAACTACTGGGGCCAAGGATGAAGAGACCACAGCCTCTTTTGACTTTTTCCAATATCTTCCAATCCTAGCAGTGTCATGTAATCCTTTTTGTTTTTAACAGAGATGTAATAAAAAAAGAGAGACCATAAGACTGTAAGGAATAACCAGGGAGACAGTGCTCTTTCTGTAGTCTTTCTGTAGTCCTTTGCCTACCTTTTTATATTCTTCCCATTTTTCTGTGCTGATTTACTCAGATATAAAGCTAGTTTCAGAAAGATATTTTCAGCTCTATTTGTACAGCAGCTGGTAGTCCTGGGAGGCAAGGTGCAACACATTGCATTTGGTGGAGCCTTTTCAAATCCCAGGACCTGGCCAACAGTGAAATCCAAGCAATTAAACTTACAGGATCTGCAGGGACACTGGCCAGGGCATAAATTGTGCTAAGGAAAAGAGCAGGACATGTACTCAAATATCTTGGTTTCAGAAATGGGCACCGTGAATCAAGTTCAGTGGATCTTTACCCTTCTCCAAGTCCTTGATATTTATGCAGAAGTCCACAGCTGGGGATCTGTTGAACCCATCCCAGAGGTAAAATGTGAAGCTGTCTTTTTTCTTGGACCCTACAGTTCCTGTGTGGACATATCTCACAAGGTTCATATCCACGTCTTCCTGAGTGCACTTCATTCCAGTTTGGAGAGTCAGCCATCCTTGTCCTACCTAAAAAGCATAAGCATCCTTCATTAACTGATAATCACCCACACATCCTTCCCTGTTAATTGTGTTTCCTTGTAGTAATATAGACTGTTAGTGGCAGCTACCTGGCTTTCCTTCTATAGGCTCTTTCCTCACAGTATGTTTTGTAGGGCAGCAAATATCTTGATTTTTTTTCGAGCAGATATAAGGCTGGAGAAAATACTATGATCATTAATAAAATAGAGTAATATGGGGTGTAGCCCCTTTTACTCTAGGAAATAAATTTCTGCACACTTCTCAATCAGACATCAAGATGAAATTAAATAGTTCCTGACCCAGCTTATGTTTTCTATTTCTTAATTTCACAAAACTTCTCTTGGTTCTATCTGAAATCATAGCTAAAAGAGTATCAGAAATAACTCCATGGAAGCACAGAAATTTAGAGCCCCAGAGGACCTCGGCTGCAAAATAAAGCAACTGAATCACATCATAAATTTTTTTACTTTTCTGAAAATAGCCTAGTACCCTAAACTGGACTGATCCATGAAGCTGGCATTTACCAGCAGTAACTGCATCACTAGATTTAGAGCAAAGGTTATCAAGGACGGAGAGCTAAGATATATATATATATCTGTATTCTATATGTTCAAACTGACAGACTCCAGTCACAAGCTGTCTCTTGCCTCAGACTTAATTCACAAGTCTGATATGATCCACAGATTGTTGCTGAAATCAAGCAGCAAAATGCTTTCCAAGTTCACAAGTTTTAGAAATAGAATTTAATTTCTATTACATATGCACGCTATAAAAAAAAGAGGCTTTTTTTTTCTATCTTTGGTCAACAGATTATCATGTCATCTCATCTTCGATTTCTAATCTTATTTTTTGCCATTCCTCTTGATATATCTTTTCCATCATCTTCCTTTTTCCTTCCTTCCCCCTGTGCTTTTCTTCTGGTTGATGAGATATTACTTCATCTTTCACATGCAACTCCTTCCATGCTTTCTGAACCCTGAAGTAACTGAAGTAAAGGTGCTTTTTTGGTGGGGTTTTTTTGGGGGGGGTTTTTTGGTTGGTTTGTTTGTTGTTGTTGTTTTTTGGTTTTGTTTTTGGTGGGGGTTTTTTTTGTTGTTTGGTTTGTTGGTTGTTTTGGTTTGGGTTTTTGTTTGTTTGTTTGTTTTTTTGTTTTGGTTTTGGTTTTTTTTAACCAAGGATTTTCCCTCCATTTCCCCCCAGCCTGTGGGACGATTGTCCCAGCACCTCTCTCAGTTTTCACCTCAGATGATATGCCATATTTTTTTACCTTCCATCTTCTCCTATTCAGGACCTGGGTTTTAGTGCCAAAGCCTCTGGGACAGCATCATTGTTTGACTCAAACACTCCAGCAATCAAACTGGCCAAGCTGTCTACTTCAAATTATGACAGGCACTTGGGAGAAAAGGAAAATGAACTTCTTTTGCTCTACAAAGATAGAGTTCTTTGCATGCTGGCTTTTTGTTGAATTACAAAGACTAACCTTGAGCTGAAGCTGACCGTTTTCTGGAAGTCTTTCAAATAAGTAGTAAATTCTCTCTCTGGGGGTATCTTTATCTTCTGCTGACAGAACAGCACTAGAAATTATTTGAGTTTCACCTATGTTCACCTCTATATCATTCTTCCTGAAAAAATTACAAGTCATGTATTAATGCAATAAAAGGAACTTTTTCCACATGTAATTTCTCTGCCAGAAATATGGATTAACCAAATCCTGACAGAAATGACAATTGCAGAGAGAATAGAAGAAGGGTGCCTATTTCAGTTCAAAAGAGAAAAGAAAGCAAATAGTACAGACAAGCTTCTCCTTACAGTGGTGAGAAACAACAAAGATACCTAAAACGAACTGATTTAATACATCTCTCTTATTCCCCTGGACCCTGTTCTGCTTACTCTCATACAATTTATAGGAAGAAGACAATGTAAACAAATACACTGCATTATTATTGCTAACATAGAGCACAGCAATACTGGCTCTAATGAATTGATTGTTTTTTTAGGAAATGACTGTCTTTTCAAACAACTCGTCTTCAAGGCTCACCTTTATCTGTAAGAGACACAACCATGTCTAACTGGGTTCTTTATGGTCTTTTTAGCACCCACATATCATTTTGGGAAGAAGCTCTCAGGAGGAATGTATGAAGGCTTTACATTCCCCAAGGGCACTCTCTGCTACAGGATGCAGTCCAAGAGGTGACAGATTGAGGTTTTGGCAATCACCGTGAATAAGAGGCACTGCTTGCCAGCCAAAAACATCCCATCACAGGTTCTTCAGTCTGTTGACCATAACTAATAGAGATGAGAGCTGAAAATCCCTGGGGTGGAAAGTGCCCCAAGATGAAAAGGGTAGAAAAGTTTACATATACTGCCCAATATTCCACTTTAAAACACTTCACTGGCATAAGTAACTTTGTACCCTTTAGTGAAGAAGTAGTGACTGAATGAGGCAGCTAAATCACCTCAGTGCCAAACGAAGCATTTTCTTAAAGAACTACTGCTTAAATACTGGCAGCACACCTTATGTCAGTGGAGAAGTAACAGGCAAGAGGCAGTAACTTCTTATAAAGTAATAGCTATTTTGGGAGGTGATGTCTCAATCTGTGCCGTTCACAGGAATGGCAAGTGGTAAGACCTAATATTGCCAGACAAGGAAGCAACAGTTTCTGGATCTAGCTGGAGAAAGCTAAAAAAACTTGACTTCCTGCACTTCATCATCTTCTTTCAGAGAGATAGGGTGGAAAATGGTAGATCAAGCTATAGCATGTGAGGAACAAATAGGCAATTATCAGTAATTATCTGTACATGATATATGCATACATAAATTATACTCTTTATTCTAACTGAAAATTGACATTCGCTCATATTAGCTTTATGTGGTCATTGAAAACCTTTTAACTAAGAAACTGACATTTGTTATTGCAGGAAGCTCTACCTGGTAAAAAAATAACATTATAAATTCTTTGCAATGGGAAATATAACTCTGATCTGAAAGTACGCCAAATATCCTGAGGGATCAGAAATTCCCTCCTTAGTGGCAGTCTGCTTAACAGGTTTGAGTCTGAAATGCAAACTTTAGAGGTTCAGAGCTATACCCACAAAACCTTTGGACTCTTAGCTTCCCATCTGCCTGTCTGGGGCTGGAAAACAGTCACAAGTATGGAGGTCTGATGCTCTGTGACAAGACATCAGTTGGACATCCCAAGGGATGAGCTCCTGTTTAAAATGTCCAGGAGGTTTGGCTCTCTTGCAGCCAGCTGCCTATCTATAAATGGTCTGCCAGGCAATTTCTGATCATGTCTAATTCATTTACAACTCCTGCCTTGAAGCATAAAGGAAGTTAGTGTGTGCCTTTGCAGAGCTGAATTATGGCAGAGAAAAATGGTTTTAGAATATAAAAGAAGAGAATTATAATCTGAGAGCAAGCCCTTCCCCTACTTCATGCTTGTAATCCAAGCTTTGGCATGGCTCTCCTCATGCCAAAATCCAGAGCTGTTTTCAGAGAGATGTTTTAGGCAGGTGTTTGTTTAAGAGAAGGGAAAAAACAGTATCACAGTGGGCATGTTCAGCAGAGGCGCAACACCTGGCAAACACCTTGAAGCAACTTGTGAAAGAAACAACGAACCTGTTTCCCCACACACTTTTATTTTCCCTCTATTTGCTCAATACAGAGCAACATAAGGCATGATCTTCTTTCAGTAAAAAAAAAAAAAAAAAAAGTTAAATGGGCTGATAGAGATCTACACAGAAACATTTTTCCTGACATTAATCTGTTACTAATTAGGGCTTCCTCTTTGCACCAGACACCAAAGACGTGTTTTAACAGTGAACATGGTGGGATGCCAGGTTGATGGTTGGACTTGATTATCTTAAAGGCCTTTTACAACCTTAACAATGGTATGATTCTATAATTTGGTGTTTTGTTCACTTTTCCATCATTTTGTCTGAACACATCCTGCCGTCAGAAACAGGAACAAATTACTTACTTGCTCAGCACTGGTTTTTCATCATTAACTGGAATGACCTTTACTGAAATGGTTCTGAGGACTTTATGTTTTCCATCTGATAGCTGAATTTTAAAGCTGTCAGAAAGGTTTTCAGAGTTGTCATGCATGTACATCAGCTTCACTCCTATGTGAGGCAGAAACGGGGAGAAAAATAAGAGAGAAAGAGAGGGAGTGAGAATGGGTGAGAGAAATGGAAAGAACAACCTAATCTGACTCTTGCAAAATCCCTCTCATCATTTCACTCTGCTTCAATCACCTTTCTTCCATCTCCCCTCCCCATGTGCTAGGGTAACAATAAACTTGCCTTAGCCATCAGTGGATGGGTTTGATGAGTCACTGCTGTTCAATGATCGAACAACATACTATTGACTCAAGGTCACCAGCCTGACCTAAATAAGGAGTGACTCTCCAAAAAAGGCATCTCTGTCAATCTGAAAGAGATAAATTTCTTCTCCTCTCCTTATTCCAGACCACTTTGATGGGAACCATAGAGAGGATGAGACTGGAAGGCAATATTTTCCTGTGCTTTAAATAGTCCTGTGGGAGCTTTGAAGCAGCCTTTGGAAGGACAGCTGGCTTTGTATCTATGACCATGGACAATCAGAAGTTCTAGGCTGAAGGTGGCTCATTCACCATTGTAGATAACAAAAGGAAAAAGCCAAGAAAGAAAGTCAAAACCAATACTTGAGAAGGCAGAAGAATTTGGAGTGGACACCTGATATTTTTGGAGGTTCATATTAGACAGGCAGAGAGACAAAAAAATCTTTCCCTGGGTTTTGAGGGCTGAACTGCAATTTGAGTGACAGTACTGAATTCATGCCCCTCTTTATACTAATAGATTCCATGTTTCACTAAATAGGCACAGTTATCGGGAATCCACCATATTCTTTGCAGTGTTAAATACACTTTTTCATTACATATACTTGGAATAGATTTGCTGCTTTAAAGCAGGCTGACTGATCATGCTAAGCTGTGGAGTCCCAGTCTGTACATTTATTGCTAGACATATGGTATATTGCAGCCTTTCAATGTCTAAAGAAGGTTTATAGGAAAGACAGAGAGAGACTTTTTACCAATGCCTGTAGTGACATAAAAAGGGGCAGGAGTAGGTTTAGGTTGGAAATAAGGACAAAATGTTTTACAGTAGGAGTAGTGAGACACTGAAACAATTTGTCCAGAGTGGCTGTGGAATGGTGACAGTGTTCCAGGTCAGGTTGAATGGGACTTTAGGCAACTTGTTCCAGTGCAAGCTGTGCCTGCCCATGGCAGGGGAGGTGGACTAGCTGACCCCAAAAAGTCCCTTGCAGCCCAAAATGTTCTAGGATTTCGTAATAATTTGAAGAAATATTTAGCCCTATGATCAGTCAATGTGTTTTTAAATCAGTCTTGTCTCTCTACTGTAGGTGCTGTAAAACATTTACAAATCTGTTTGATGATGTTACATTATGTTACATTATTCTCTTTATTTTTTTTCAGGACAGATAATTTTTCTACTCATATAACTACCCTTTTTTGACATAGAGGTCTCTCAGGATGATTTTACCGACAGCTTCTAAAATCAATAGACAAGAATAGCAAAAAATAGACAACTTCAATTCCTAAACATTGTCTTGAGAATAAACACAAGGCAAGTGAATAAATAAATGATGATGATTTCTTTAGTATGCCACTTGCCTCATTAAAGGAATGAAAGACCATTGTCAGAAGAATGCTGCACCTACCACTCCTCAGTAGCTCCATGGAAAAATCATGAACAAGCAGCCCACGTCTGTGGTGATCATGATTAATTAACTCTTTGTAGTGTAGAACATCACTGCCATGAGCACCATGAATAAGGAACCCATAGGAGGGCCTCTCCACAACCCCAAAAACCAGAGGATCTTGAGGCACATCCAGATCAACCGCGTTGATAACAGACAGGTCCAGCTCCCTCATCTCCCCTTCTTGAACCTGAGCATGAAAGAAAAAACATCGAATCCTTTCACATAAAAAGAAATAATAGAATTCTCAGATGGTTTCATGAGTCGGGTGGTTTTGTGTACAAGTGTATCTCTTGATTCATCCACCCCTTACCCAGTAGCTTTCTAACCACCTACCGATTTCAACCAGTTTAAGAGACGTACGGAAAATAAATGGTAACAGTGATGAAAAGAGAAGTTGAGATAAGGAGTTCATATTTGCCCAAATTAATAGAAAATAGGAAAGTAAGCCAATGCCAAATCTAGTGCTCAGAAATGCACAAAGGAGATAAGCTTTAAATACATAAAGGTATCTAAAAATATGGATGCATGTAAATTTATACATCCAATTTTACTTTACAGTAAGTTTACACTCGGTGCTTACCAAGTTATTTATATTAAAAACAGTCTATAGAGACAGAAGGAGCTATGCCAGAAATATGAAAAATACTCTATTAAAAAATGTGAAAGCTCTTGAGAATGCAGAAGGATCTCTCTGCTTTCTAGATGACTTATTTGTTTAAAGATTTGAGCCCTTCTTTTTACTTAACTGCAAATTTCCAAGAGCTATGCCCTGCTCCTGTCCCACTGAAGATGTCTTACAGGTTTATATGGAATTTCACTGGGCTGTTTCCTGAAGTAGACAGAACTACACAAAGTAAGAGAAATACGCAGAAGAACAGGAATCAGGACAATATTCTTATTTCTATTAAAGAGTACTTTCTGGTTAAAGTAGTTCTATGACAGGCATTTTGCTTATTTCCTTACAGTAATATTCCTGGCTATGAATTCTGGAACTTCATCATTGGTTGGGCTGATTAGCACAAAAAATGGAGTCTCTGCTGAGTAATGCAACCCATCTGTGACATAAAGTACAAACTTGTCTTCTGTTGGCTCCATTCTCAAGTGCCTGGCTTGAACATAGTTTATATTCATGGCTTTCAGGTGCTTCAGCTGAAATGAACCTACAGATTTTAAAGAGAAAATGAGTTAGCACAATATTTTCATACCTTCTTGTCTTACCCGCCATTTTAAAAATTGAAACTGTGTCTTTTTTCAAAGAATGAGTAACTTGAATTTTTTAAGCTCTCTGTCACTTTTTGACGGTAAGAGTTACATTATATATGTTACTGTAGGACAAAAGCACTTTTTCCCCCCAAAAATGCATCACTGTGCTTCAGGTGATACTCTGAAGCTTCTCACTTTTCAGTTCAGACTGCAAAACTGAGCCCATATAAAACCAACTCAAATAACAGCTAGGAAAATATCTGAGGTCCGAGATTCCTTGATGGTGCTGTGTTAATCAATGAACTTGATGTTTTTTTCCAAGCTAAATGATTCTATGATTATATTATTCTAATTACACTTTATTGGACTGACAGACCACAAAAAT
This sequence comes from Prinia subflava, assembly GCF_021018805.1. Classification (NCBI taxonomy): domain Eukaryota; kingdom Metazoa; phylum Chordata; class Aves; order Passeriformes; family Cisticolidae; genus Prinia; species Prinia subflava. Next base: position 71,696,558 of record NC_086283.1, on the reverse strand, counting down.
GAGAAATTAAAGACTCAGTAATTGCATGTTTCCACCTGAAGATGCTAGTAAAAGCTGGTAGCATTACAAAGCATGTCACAGTCTGTTCTGCTGGTGGTGAAACTGCCTTACACAGTCAGAAAGTGGACAAGGGAAGTCACCATTTAAGTCAAACACCATCTCTATCACTTTTGTAACTTTGCCTTGGAAACAAATGTGGGTCCCAGGCTACTTCATTTAATTGACAGGTCTGTAGGTGAGGGGATGCTGAAGCCTTTAATGGGCCACTGAAGAGAAAGGCAGGGGGAGCAGATTAATATCTCATATCATGACTTCAAATAGATCTCAGCTGGATGCATAAAACAAGGCTTGCTTTGTTTACCTCAAGACCAAGTCTTCACATTTGCAGGGCTTCAATCTCCCTTTGAACCTCTGCTGTAAACCTCTGAGCACCTGAGTTCCTCAATAAGCCAATATTAATGCCCACACCTGCGTGTGCACCACCAGAGCCCAACTGCAGAGCCTTTCACAAACCCTCCAGGTTTAATCTGCTTGGTTGTCATAACTTGCTAAGATTTACCTATGCTTATTCCGATGTTGCTCTTCTCAAACCCAGGAGAAGGCAGTATATTTTCAATGTAACCAAACTGGGGAGGAGAAACCAGCACAAACTCTAAGTCATCCGCAGGGGTGTCAGGGTCAGTGGCAAACAAATGATTGGTAGTAAGGGCTGCTGAGGAGCCCTCCTCCACCACAAAGCTTGCACCTGTGCAGAAAATACATGTTAAGCATTACTGGTCATGAGCTCATTTTGCTGTTCTTTTTGTTAATAAGAATGGAAATAATCACTAAGTGGGGAATACAACAAATACTGAATTACTGAGGGGTTTTGTTTCAATGTTTTCTCCTCTGTTTTCACCAGTATATCTGCTTTTGCCATCACTGAAGTAGAGAAAAGGGGATAATGAAATTATTTTACTGGTTAAGTTATTAGGTAAGGTTTATACACTGCTCAAAAACAGTTGTTACCTCTGTTTGTCAGAGCATTAATTACATGAGAGCTGTTAAGAATTGCTCATAATGAACAATTTTTCATGCATCACTGCCTTATTTCCCTGCTGGGACAATGCCTCATTTCCAGACCATTACTTGGGTGAGCGCCTGCAAATTACAAAACTACTCATACATATGCTTAAATATTCTCTGAGATACATAACACATACCTGATACTTACAAACAAATGACATTGAAAGACATAAGCATATAGAAAACATACTTTTAATATGTATACCACAGGCTGCACTAAAAAGCCTAGGAATTTGACAGAAATTTCACATAATGGGCTCCAGGTGGACTAGATGTACATTAACAATTCTATTTCTATTTTAGCTGAGTTTCTTAGATTCTGAAACGTACTTGTGAAAATGTGGCTTCACATCTATTAATGTATAGCTTTTGTCTTTATTTGTTAAAAAAATTAAATATCGGTAATATCAGCAGCAATGATTCTATCACTTCGTGTAAGGCCCAAATTTCTGTTTTATACTCTACAGGCAAAGGTAAACAAATATCTCTATTTATGTTTATGTTTTTGTCCTGTATAAACCTGACACCTGTTGGGCTAAAAATTCAGTTTGGGGAGAAGATGTTTGATTACTTTCACCTAGACAGAGCTTACATATGCAGCAGTTAGCATGTAGACATGGTGGGGAGCAGATCTGAGCACTCTCATCTCTAACCACATGCTTTAAACGTGCAGCTGAAGAGCAACAAGCTCACACTTGCACTGGCAGACTGAGTGTCTGCACTGTACAAGCAAAGGAAAATAAAATTGATGGAAATTCTGATCCAAAACTTTTGTATGCTGACCTCAAGTAGCTATTTCTAATGCTAAAAATCAAACAACAAAAAAGCCACCCTGAGTCTTTAGCCATTACAGTACTGTGTAGCCCACTTTGTACTGCTATAGTGAGAGGAAGCTTTCACCAGTTGCAATTGATGGAGGCTGGTTGTCCACTGGAAGTACAGTGATGTTAAGGTCATAGACAGGAAATGGATCACCACGTGAGACTGGAGGAGAAGGAGGTCCATCATAACAGCAGTCTTTCACATCTAGGCCAGCCTCACCATCAGAGACAATCAAGGTTAAGATCTCAATGGAAGGGGTCAGGCCAATCTCACCACCTGGGGAAAAATATTATGTTCAGAAGTGATTTACCAAAATTTCATGAAGACTAATTTTTATGCTGCAAGGACAGTCTTCAGTACCAAGTTAGAAGAAAAAGAAAGCAGCAGTAAAATTACTAGAATTCTTAATTCTGGCTGGTGGGGGTGCTGTTTGGTTAGAGATTTGGTTTGTTGTTGTTTATAATTATTTTAACCAGCTCACTTCTATGATACAATAAGAGAATGTAGAAAAGAGTCTTAGTATTTTTATAGTAATTATAATGTTATAATTGCAATGTTATGATATTATACTGTAATAAAATGACTAATACTCCTCAAGATTCTGTTCTTTGTGCACTAATGTACATACAAAATATATACTGTGTAGAAAAAGTGTTTTTCTGCACTCCTTCTCAAGGAATGTAGGAAATCTTTCTTTTATATATATGTTCCTCTATGACAAATAGTAATATCCATGCTCTTCCAAAATAAAACTTTTTAATATAGCAAGTAATGCATGTATTCTTATGTGCATCTTATCATTTCAAAATGGACTATATAACAGGGGCTGTACTTTATTGCTGTACTTTATTATGGTACTGTATATTATGTGTCTATGCAATCTCATTTAAAATGTGGGCTCATACAGGACTGGGAACTGCCACCCCTTGCAAGAAGCATCTGTGGGTCAGAGCATTCCAGCTGTCAGGAATTCTGGCAGCCTGTGTCTTGCATTGCTGCAAGATATTATTAATAAGCAGCCTGCAAAGGAAAGGCAGTGACTCCCCAGACTCTCTTGCAATACCTACTGACAGCACATTTAATGTTAGAAATGAGAACCAAAAACACATCACTCCTGAAGGTAAAGCTTCATTGCCCCTGCAAAATATTGTCATTGAAATGCAGTTTGTGATATCTTTAGAATGCAGAGGAAAAGTTTGTTGTTGGTGGCCACAATTAAGTACTTCCTTTTCAAATACCAGCTGTTCATTTTAGACAGTGCCAAGATTGAAAATATCACATCTATTCTCCATGCTAACACAAAATTACAGAATAATTAAACAGAAAACCAGAACATTTGGGGGAAAAGGGACTAAAGCTGTCATACAGACATGTAGAAAGAGAGCCTTCCATTCCCAATGAAAGGATAAATTTAAGTAAGAAAGGGGATTAACCAACCCTTGATTTCTGCCAATAATTTTTAAAAAAATACTAACAATAAAACCACAAAAAAAAATCTTGTTAACGTTGTGCTTCTCATGAAGAAAGTCAGAACTTCCTTTATCTTGTTGTATGGAAAGACTACTAAATATCTGAAGCAGATATCCTTCTAGATTGGAGAGGCAAGCAAGAAGTACATAAGGGTTTTTTTACTATCATGAAATACATCAAAATGCTCTAGTTTGTAGCTGACTTAATAATTTTGTCAAGAAATATTTTTTGACAAAAAATATTTGTCAGCAAACAAGGTATTTTCTCAGCAACAGTGAAAGAGTTCTTTCAGAATTATGATGCTTTCACATTCTTGTTCAAATACAATTTTCAGTTCAAGCAGAGATTGGAGAACATACTAAAACATTTGGTAGTTGTCTATAATCAGCCCTCTTTTTTAAAGCCAGTTTAATTTTTTTCCCTAGTCGCAACACATGGTTCCTGAAAAGTTCTTCCTGGAATTCTACAAAGGCACGGATTCAGGTTAAGGTGGTTTTTTTTTACTAATACTTGTCTGACCATCTTTCAGTGTAACTCTGTCCTTTTCTCACTTACTAGTGTGCTTGTATGTGACTACACCAGCAATGACATCAGCTTGGGAGAAACGATCCACGGCAATGCCAGCTCTCTGCACTACCCCATGGCAGGGCTGGCGGGCCAGCACGAACACCAGTTCCGTGTCATCGCTGTCCGCGTCTGTGGCACGAATGTACTCTGAGGAGAGGACCACTTCTGCACCCTCCAGGCACTGGAGCATGGGAACAAGGCCTGTTTGCATAACAGGTAGTTCATCATTCACAGGCAACACCTAATCAGAAAAATAATTTGAGATTTTCTTATTGTCCGTTTCAGTGGAAGCCAGTTGATTCAGGACACTGCTTTGCAGCTCAAACAAACAGTATGATGCCAGTGTCAGAGCACATTGAGCTTTCTCTATGAGCAAAAAGAAACCAGCTGTATTAAGAACAGAAGACATAAGTAAACCAAACTGGCAATTACAGTTTAGGTACAAAGTGCAAGTCAAAGCTCCTCTTAAATTTGCCACATGAACCTGAAACCTAGGGTTGAAATGGAAGTCTAACATATCCATTATCTTCCCAGACTAAGGACTTTCCTAAGTCAAGCTTTGAACCATTTGCTTCCACACAGACAATTGCTCTCAGAAACACGCAACACACTGACCTTGACCTGCAAGATGAATTCCACGAAATGGATGCCGTCTGTGGCTGCAAAGAAAACATCATCAGTGAGAGTCTCAGAGCCATCATGACGATATCTGTGAAAAAAAGATTATAGAGCTACACAAACTTTTCACAGATAAAAAGAATCCATGCTTTCTGGTCATGCCCTACAATATGTATCCCTCCCAGTATAAAAAACTTCTCCCCCTGTCCACCTAACTGCTGATTCAGAATCAGAGTTTCTCCAAAGAGCTTTTGGGGTCTCCTACAAGAAGAAAATACCCACAGTAAACCATTCCTCAGTCAGGAAAAAGGTTTCCCTAAGGCTTTGTCATCTACGTCCTGGCTACTTGTGAGGTGTTTACCAAACACATAGGTCATCACTGTGGTAAGTGCCTACTTTCTAACAGATGGAAATAGAGCCAGGGAGCTCTAACTCTGCATGCATGTTGTGTCTTGTTCTTACCACAAACAAAGAAACAAAATTTTCATCTCTACATTAATCAATGTTAACAAAAGTTTTCTTGTACACTAACCAAGCTTAATAAACACACAACGTCCATAAAAGAAAAAAGCTGGTGACTAGTGCTTTCTTCACAGGAACTGCATGGCTGAATACAGAATTTGTCTTCCTACCTGCCTGGGGCAGTGCTTTATAGAGAAACCTATCTACAGCAGGCATGCTGACTCCCATTTCCTGGCTGCACAACAGCTCATTTCATGGTGACATTGCAATCCCAAGGTTCAGCCAGTAATCTTGTCCTGCAGCAGCTCTACCAGAGCTGTGGAGAACATCCCTAGCCTCTGCACCCTGCACCACTTCAGGCTTTAGCTCATTCAGCTGTGAGCCTCGGCCACCACAAAAGACTCTTCTAACCTGACTGCCAGGGTACGCAGGTCCTCACAGGAAAGCCTGTCCCCTCCATTCATGGGGATGTTGTCCTTTTCCATGACCCCATGCTGAGGCTGCCTCTGCAGGAGCAGGAAGAGATGCTCTCGTTTCGTGTCTGCATCAGAGATGAGAATGTGTCCCTCTGTAATAGGGGTCATGCCACCCTCTTCAACTCTCAAATGGGTTGTAAAAACCTGCAGGAAGGAGAAATGCTGAGCTGTCTGTGTGCTGCACCTCTAAACATACATCAAACAGGATTATTCCCATTTGCTCTGCTATAAGGATGTGTGATACGTTTAAAAAAATGCCAAAGGATATACTCTTTTCTGCTGTGTTAGAAAAAGCAAAGGAAATTACCAACAATGGGCTATAATATGTGCATCCTAATTCTCATCCCGTTCCTGGAGGCTTCCAACTGCCATAGGCAATAAGCAACACAAAATATAAAGATGCAGTTTTTCTAACCAAAATGCAATACACATGCTTCTGTACAGATATATAGATGTCAAAGGTAGTCCTCATCTTAGCACAAAAAAATCACATTGCACTCTTACCAGACTTTACTTTCTACTTCTATACCAATGCAAGTTGTGTGCAAAACTCTAAAACCCCGATCCCACAGAAAATTCACTTTTTATCTCAGTAAAATCAACATTTCTCTGCATTTCTGTCTCTACCCAAAGCAATTTCCAAATCTTTCCTTCTCACTTTCACCACCACCCTACCGCTGGGGCTTGATTGTCCACAGGAAGAATTGTAATATTGAAGCAGATCCCATACAAAGTGCCTCCATGCTGATTGCTGACAGAAAAAATAAACTGGACTTGCTGAGGCTCAGGTCCGATGTCCCGCAGGGGTGGCATATAAGCAACTTTCATATAGTTCACAGCATGCTACAAAAAGAGAAGATGGGTGCATGTAAGAGGAGATAATGGGGATATCCATAACCCATTAGGGACTATCCATAATGACAATAAGGACCATCATCATCCCCTATTCAGGTGTTACCCAGCTATCACAATAAATTTCAGAAATTTTGCATGTACTCTTTAGCTACTAGTCATACCTTGATTAAATGCATCTTTAGGCACAAATTAGGTGACTACAGGTTCAAGTACTCAAACCTGTAGCAAAAAATACATATGTGGTTTAGAAGTGATAGCAGAGGTGATAGCCTGTACTTCTTAGATATTCCTTAAAAAATACTTATTCAAGAACCTTTTCTAACTGTGACTTTAAAATAAACAATCAATAAAAGCTAATATCTCCCATAGCAGCTGAATTTGCTCTCATCAGTGTGAATAGTAACTGCATGTCCTGTGTTTCATGATGAGGACAGGCCAGTGATAAGAACACCAAAATCTTGCATCCAGATACCCATATTAGGCAAACAGTTTAGGATCTGTAGGGCCAGAACTCTCACTATGGTACTGCAATGATCATTATGCAACTTTACCCATACAGCAGGATATAAAACAGGACACTTTAGTAATAGTTATTTGTCAAACTGCAGAAGTATGAAAACTGAACTACAATATCCTGAAAAAAGCCTGTTCTGGTGTATTCCATCCTGTACTAAATCTTCTAGTGAAGACACTGAAATGAAGCAGGAAACTGATCAAGGTCTCATTTCCACATTTTGCATACTTTCTCATTCCTCTTACATCATGTGAAGCCAAATTCAACCTAACACAAGCAACTGTAGCCCCTTGTGGTTTCAGGATATTTGTGTTTACATATTGCAAATCTGAAGCAGGATAGAATTTTTTTTTTAAATCTGGTATTGCAATAGCAGAGTCTTGAGCTTCTTAAGCAGAGCTTGTGATAGTACTGCTCCTCAGTTTTCACTTCCTGTTTTCCTGTCAAATAAAAGCTGTATACTTGGACCTTCTGAAAATTATTCAGAACTCATTCTGGTATCAGGTAACATAGCAAACCTGAGTAAATGACCGCAGTGCAAGAGCAGCAGGATCCTTGACCAGTTTGGGGATGGTGTCCACCATAAACAGCTTCCCAGCATCTGAGTAGCTACACAAAAAATATGTGTGTCACTTCTTAGCTAGCAATACCAAAGAACAAGAAAAATAGCCATGTAGCCTAATCTTGCATTTTGAATTAGCTTTGCACTTCCCACTTGTTATCCATTTAAACATTACCAAAGAAAACTGACCAAAAGAAATACTTCTCAGAGTGATTCCGAAAAATCATCTCATAACTTGTAGGCAAGTTCTGTGATTGCTTCAAGTGTGTCTCTACACACCCTAGATACCATTTACACCACCTGCAAGTCTAGTCCATCACATTTATATTACTTGCAAACCTGCATTTATCCTTAAGTAGAAAAATAAACTATTTCTAGTTACATGAATCTTATAAACTCTGAGATTAACCAGTTTTCAGCAAGACAGCTTTCCAACAGCAGTAACTGGCAAACTAGATAACCATGTGGTTATTTGACTGACTAGGGAAACGGCCTTCTCCCTCAGCTACATAATGATCCTTTACTGCTTGAGGTCAAAATGAAAACTGTTGATCTTCAGCTTAAACGGTACAATGCCTGGATTTAAAACTTTTCATTTAGCAAATTGTTGCTTACACTCTAATGAGATTACAGCAAGAGTGATGTAAACCACTACTATACCCATTAATTCCATACCTCCCTTGCTCCCACAGCATGTTCTGCCTGTTTTCTGGTCCACATCTTCCTAGTCCACAACAAGGAGTGCCTGATACATATTCCTGAAAAAGCTGCAGCATCTCCTATTCTCAGTCTGGGACAGGCACAGGTCAGCCCCATTCTAACACTTAGGAGAGGTGTTGTGTCTTGTGCTTAAGGCTGTATGGGATCCCACAAGTCAGTGTAAAATGCACATCAAACAAAGGAAAGGAAATATTTCACAAGATGTTCTGCTTCTTATTTCCTGTTCAACTATGCATTAGCTATTTGTTGTTACTCTGTGTATTACTCTGTTGCTTCAGGCTCTAGCTTATCCTTAATCATCAACAGGAGAGCTGCTATCCAGCTATTGTCCCCTGCACTTTCAACAGATGAAGAACTTGAGGCACAAGTGTGTTACTGCCACTGAGGGTGCTCCTCTTACATGGGTTATTCCCCTGTCCCACATGAAAGGTATGTCAGGTTGCACCTACCCATGGGTGCAAGAGAAAAATGGGGAAGTAGTTATGGTATATGTGAGCTCCCTGTCCTGCTCTTCCACATCTGTGAAGTGGAGATGTTTCTTAGTTAGATAAGAAATCTCAGTCTCTTTAACAACCAGGTGACGTGTCACTCCTGGAGCTTCTCTGGGTAGCTGATCATCCACAGGGATAATGTGAATCATCATCACCTGGAATTGGGGAGACAGTAGAACCATCAGCCATTCCTTCCAGTAGGAGATGGTCACAAGCAGCAGTTTACCAACATGCACTCAAAAGTGGATCACTGGACCATAAGATACAGGAGGTGGCTGTCATGCCATATCATCATCACATGAGTAATGGAGATATATAACAGTTAAAGGCAAAGATTTTGAATCTTAGAGCTTTCGCTTTAAATACAAAGTTAAATTCAGTATGTTCGACTCTTGCATTAAAAAAATAGTCTATTCTCAGTTGACATCAGCAGAATTGTTTGTTTGTACTGTCTCCAAATACAATTTTTTTGCAACATTTCATTTTATAATATACGAAGAAGTCTTTTTGATTAACTTGTCTCTGTTCAGCCAGGGAGAAAATTATCCTGTTGAAAGCAAGAACAAGAAATAGCCCCAAAGAATGCTGTTTGTGATGATAACTGTCATCAGAAAAAGTCTATACCAGTTTCATTTGGAAGCCTGTCAGAACATGTAAGATATCAGCCTTTTGAAGAAAAAAATCAGGATACTGCAAACATGCTTCCATTTCATACCTGTGGCTCTGAGAGATTTGGAGGGTCATGGCTATCACATAGCACAAACTCAAGGGAATCTTCAAACACTTCTCCTCCCAAATGATGGTAATAAATTATTCCATTAAAAAGATCCTTCTGAAGAAAACTGTTGACAGAATACCCTGTTGAAATGAAGAATACACCTTCCATTGAACACTCCATGATTTTAATACTATGTTAAAGTTATGCATTAGCTGTGCAAGTAACTGGGGAAGCATAATGTCCTCTTTTTTGGCTTAACTGAAGCAAGTCCTTGAAATGGTCTCTCATTGTCTTCCACATTCTCACCAACAACAAGATCACCAACAACTTCTTTTCTGTGTCACTTAAAGATCATTCAAAAAACAAAGAAACACAGCAAACAGGCTGAAAGACCTGTTCAGAAGTCAGAAGAAAATTTGCAGGACTAGCAGCCTCTACAGCCTAGCACAAGAATTTCTGGGTTGTTACATGAAGAAAAGCTTTCTCATAATTTAGCATAATTAGCATCATGTATTAGCTCTGAATTTGTCACTGATCCTTGCATGTAAACTAACTCCTGACTAGCCCAATGATTTTTCCAGAGAAAAGTACCGTAAAGGAAAATAGACTTAGAATGGAAGAATTACAGGATAAATTGTGTACACGGGGACAGTTATCCTAGTGCATTAATTAAAGACAGGGTTTTACACTGCAATGAAAGAAGTTCAAATTTGCTATTATTTGTCCTGAGCCAAAATAACTGTAACTGTCTGACTGTAACATTTACTGTATTTTTAAAAGGAAGGGACAAAGAAAACCGTGCTTTTGTGGATGTGCTTCCTTACCTATCAAGTTTGGTCCTGGTTTCTTCATGATTTCTCCAGCTTGTGATGGCTTGGTAATATTGAATAGTATGTAGTCATCACTGGAATCCATGTCCGAAGCATGAAGCATGGAGCGCTGAATCAGGATCGTCTGTCCCTCGTGAACTTCAATGACCACATTGCTGATCAGAAATGGAGGGCTATCATCTTTAGGGAGGATATTTATTGGAAACTTATGGCGAATACTGTGGAGGCCATCAAAAATTCTAAATACTACGAAGTCCTTAGTAGAATCACTGTCATCATGATGGTAGTGAACCACTCCAGCCTGAATGTCAGAGACAGTGAACATGAATCCTTTCCCTCCTGTCAAAACAGTGGAAACATGGCAAAAATGTGTGGTTCAGCCCAGAAAAGTATCTTTCCACTAACATGAAGATTATTGAGGGAGAGAGATGAAAAACATATTGCTAACTAGAAAAATCAAATGTAACTTCACGTACGAAAAATAAGTTTGTAGGAGTTGGAATAGCTAACAAGAACGCAAAATTTGCAACTGTGACAGCAGAGAAAATCCTCCAAATGTGACTAAAGGTAACTGGAGACATCAAGGATTTTTAACTGTGATTTTTTCCACTTTAATTTCAACCTCTACTTTCTTATCAGAGCATTTTACATGCATTTTAGGCATCAAAGAATGTAGTATTTATAATTAAAGATCAGGATTTCATTGCAAGTAAAATATAATTACATGGGTATATTGAAGTTATTGTCTGCAATACGACAGTTGTATACCTCTGCTTCACTAAAAATGTTATGCATACAGACAAATTGCCTACAGGCAAACTAAAGGGTTCAAGAACTGCAAGCTGGTGCTAAAAAGTATGATCTCCCCAGGGCCACCAAGAAAAGAAGCCAAGCATTCCTGTAAGGTTTTACAAAAAAAAGACAATTGCCAAAAATTGTGGTGATGTTTTCCTTGGCATGTACCTATGCTGACAGACAAAAGATAGTAAGTCACTGGAGATAAAATGTCCACCCCTGGCTAGTGCATGGTAGACAGAGAAACTCTCAAACTCAGTATGCAGGGGCAGGACTGCCACGAGGAGATGGGTCCTGACTGGCTGCAAAGTCTTCCTAAGACTGGCTCTGGGGCTGAACCAGTGAAGGTGCCGTGACCTTCCTCGCTAGAAGTGTCTTTTAAAACACAACGAGATCAACGGAGGCACAGGCGCTCTCAGGCAGAGAGTGATGTGCTCTTTGTGCACTCTCAGGTGCAGAGTGATGAACTCTTTGTGAGGCTGCCTGAGCAGCAGAGTCGCATTTACTCCAGGCAATGCAGGAGTGAAAGCAGCACGACAGGGTCTTCCCAATCTCCAGAACCTCTCCATCCCACTCAGCCCAGAGGGAATGAGCCAAATGGGCCCAGGGGACAGGGATTATATAGGGCAGCCAGGGGCGGGGTTTCACAACTTGACCAATGGGGAGAGGAATTGGGAAAGGTCCCAACCAGGGGAAGGATCCAAAAAGAACATAGGGGGAGCAGAGGGTAAAAACCAGGAACAAGGACAATAACCCATGGGGTATGAAACACTGACGTGGAGCTGCAAAGGCTCATGGGTTGAAGTATTTTTTCTCACCTTGAGCCACAAGGAAAGCTCTCAAAGGGACTTCCCAAGGAGCGTGCCTGGGAACTGAGGCAGCCTAAGGGCTGCCCAAAGGTTGAAGCATTTTTGTTCACCCTGAGCTAGAAGCTTCCTAGAAAGCTTCCCAAAGGGGAGCCACTACGTGCAGAGGTAGTCTAGAGGCTGCACGCTCTCCACGGGAATGAATTGTCTTCTGTGGATAGTCCAGGGACCACCACATGAACCCACCGAACACTGCTGACACCACACAGTTCCTGTCTGTAGCTTTGCACGAGGGTGATCTTGCAGACAGTGATTGCTTGTCGGGAGTGTCCTGAATTTAAGTTTACTTCTGAACAGTTTCTGTGTTTGCTGTATTCAAAACACCACCTTTCCTTTTCTTTAAATAGTTTTGCGTCTTTAGGTTGTGTGTTTTACATGAACACACTCAACTTTCAAAAAACTCTGATAGTGGCAACATGTTCCCACCCTGCCAAGAGCAGAGTGATTTCCATTACATAACCTTTTTCCCTAGCACTGTGGTGACTTGTGCTGCAGAGCAAAACTAGTAATATTGATAATGCAGAAGGGTAATGAATTATAAGTCTAATTGATTTCACTTTTTGAAATAAACCTTAAAGCTACCAGTAACAACTTTATCCAAATGTTATCTGTATTTACCAACAAATCAAAATCACTTGGTATTCCTTAACATCTGCAAGCAAAAAGATAAGAATTAAAAATGTGTTGACTGTGTTTCTCCTAAATCATATTTCTCAATGAAAGCATACCTGATTTCTTTAAAATTTTGCCTTTGGAGTGTAAACATATATTAGCAAAGTAAAGGTTTGAATACTGAATTTCTGAAAATTCCTGTTTTAATAACCATGCCTAGCATAGTTGTAGCAGGGGAAGGCGGTCAGCAGAGGGAGCAGAGCTGTTGTTTTATGACCAAGGAGATTTTTCCAGCCTCTGGAGTTGAAATTACCTACCTCTCACTGACAGCCGCCCATGCTGTAAGCCATCAACTGTGACCAAGCGAACATTTTGGATGTCGTCATTGTCTACAATTTGGAAGTGTTGCCATGTGATGGGCCGGGATTGCCCCTCTAGGAGGTTAAGGCCTGCAAAGAGCACAGAGTTACGTCACTGTCAGCATTTAACACTAATAAAGGTGTTTCCATCCAGGAAAAAAACCCAGAATGTTTGATTCTATCTACACATCCATGTGTGAAAGACATTCCAGGGGAAGTTTGAATTGGATATTACAAAGTGTTTCTACATTGAAAGAGTAATTTAACTTCAGAGCAAGCTCCCCAGGGTGATAGTGGAGTCACCATCACTGGAAGTGTTCAAAAAACAAATAGACATGGACTTCATGATATAGTTTAGTGGGCATGGAGATATTCAGATGAAGATAATTTTGGAGGTTCTTTTCAACCTTGACACTTCTATAATACTATGATTCTAAGGCCACCTAAAGGTCTGATAACAGCTTGTGACATACTTGAATTTGTTCACTGTCTTTAAGGAATCTTTTTCAGAGAAATAACCAATTCAGATGTCACAGGACACACCTAGTGCAGGTAGCTTCATGTGCAAGTTGCACATTGGGCCCTGGGTGAGGAGAAATACCTGGAGCCCCAGGCAAAGAACCATAAATGGGCATAGACCCTTCATGTAAAAAAGGGCACAGGGTGTGGCTGTTCACCCAGAGACTTCAGAATCCAATGAGCAACAACAAATATCACCATTGGAACAAGTACACACAGACTGTGGGGGTGTAAAAATCAGGGATTCCTTTGTTCAGGGTCCCTCCCTGGAGACACACAGTTTACACTAATTTTGTGTTGCTGCACCACAGTTAAATTACATAAAGGAAACAGACAGCTAGGATTCTGATACGAGCAACTCAGATTGAGCCAGTCACAGAAAGTTGTCTGTTAGTGTGTGTGTGTGTGTGTGTGTGCGTGCGTGTGATAAGTGTAGGAAGTCAGGCAGGACATCCATCAGGTCACTGGAGCCACCTGCTGTGAATGGCTGCAGTCCCAGCAGTGAGTCTTGGGTGGTGCAGTTCTGGCTCACAGAGAGGGGCATCTGAAAGGTCAGGCAGGAAAGTTTCCCTGGCATCTGGTTCCAGTTTTCTGATAATCAAATGGGGCACATTTCTGGACATTTGCACTGACAGGAGCAGTGCACTTGAAATCTCACAATGTGTGAAACTGGGCTTTTAGATTCTTTAGTGAGTCTGCAGTTAAAAACACGTTGATCTTCCTAAGAGAGGACAGTGTTCCTTCTTACTTAGACCTTCATTTCAGGTGAGGTTTCTCTGGAAGACATGAGGTACCTTCTTCTCAGCTCCTTTTCTTTTCTACTGTAGGAAAACTGCGCTTTCCCTGGTGTTAATTTCTAGACATGTTTGATCTTATATATTTTCGTTTTGATGATTAAATATCAATGCTCTCTAGATGAGAGACTCTGGTCCCTTTACAATGCAAGCATTATAATTCTGTTATAATTAGACTTAACCCTGTAAGGTTTCCAGACTTTAAATGGCTGGTGGTATATAATGCCCTTTTTCCTACTGGTTCATTTTTGCACACTTCCACTTTAAACAACACCAAGAGGCCCTGATCTTTCCCACATGCTGCTCCAGTATTCCTATTCCATCATATATTTGCACCTAATATTCATACTATTTTATGTACAGTTCATTTTTCAAGAGAATGCTGTATAAATAAATCCCAGTTTTCCTGTAACTCCATTTTTTCTTTATTGTTTTATTCCAGTTAAGACATTAGATCCTTTTCAAGTTGTTTTAACATGTTCCCTCCAAAAGGGATATAAGGGAAAGTAGATTTATGCTCCTTCAATTTAATGATCCTTAGGCTCCAGGTGTAAATCTGAATTTTAGAGCTTTGTCAAATTTGTGTGTCAAAAATGTTATTAATTCTAGGTGAGAAGAGATCTCACCTGTATTCCATGAAACCCGAGGGGCGTTTGTATCTGTTGTTCTGATAGAAAGATGCACAGTGATTGGTAAACTCCTTTCAAAGTAGAAGTCATGCACCTCAAACACCACCTGTTGTGAAAATAGATAAACTGCTTATTGAAAACTGGAAATGAAATGTACTCCAAGACACACGTAGTGTATTCCCTCCTGGGAGATCTTACAGGCATCTGATAACAAGGTAATAAACAAAACTTGATTTAGCTTCTAAAAAGAGCCACAGAGGTTCTGCACAAAACTGAGTATCTGTGTTCTTTGCTCTTTGCAGTGAATTCTGTGAAGCTCAGTTTGTAATGTGTGCAATTTTCATTTTATTTGGGGTACAGTTAAATCATCAAGTAATATAGAGCTTTTTTTAACTATAAGAAGTGGAGGAGACATTTCTTGCTCTTTTAAGAGGTGTAGATATGTAGAAAAACAGATATGACAGAAAATATATGTTCTAGTATAGAAAGAAATATTGCTTTAAAAAAAAAATCAAACTCTTGAGTTGTTGGACTCCAGAGCTGCTAAATTCTTGAATGTGCAATCAAACAATGTTGCGAGCAGAACAGAGGTGAGGCATTTACAGAGCAGATATTTTGATAGCATTTTTGGTCCTCACATTAAGGAAACAGGGAAAGGAGGTTTCTGGGACAGCCAAGAAAAAAAAAGTGAGAGAAGCCTTGTCAGCATCAACTGCCAGTTACTGTTGCTGTTGCTCTGCTGTCTAGGCAACCCTTTCCTCAGTTTACCTTGCTTTGATTTTCTCTCCCTTCAGTTTTATTACTTTAGTACCAACCATTTTTCTTTGACTGGCTAATTCCTTAAGTACCTTATCAAACAGTTATTTCATAACTTATTCAAGAACCTGCGGCCAGAAGCCTGATCTCGTTCATCATTTACATCATGCTCCCTATGTTAGTGACATGCATTTACTACTCCCAGCAGGAACGGTTGGGAGCTCCTTTTTGTTATCCCTAAACCACCATTATCACAGCAGGTAGGCTGTAAGACCAAATAGCAATCTTGGCCTTTAACTAGTCCATCTTTCATGACTTAAAATATGTCACCTCTGCACAGGTTACAGGGATCAGTAATATCATGCAGGGATAAAAGCTGTGTGGAAAAGGCACCACTGATCTTTCCAAAGGCTCTTGGGTAGATATACAAGCACTGTTATTTCATTATTCCTCTTACTAAAAAAAAAAAAAAAAAAATCTAAAAAGAAAAAATCTAAAGTTTAGATATTTCTCAGTCAGAGGGACTAAAAGGTTTTCAGTACAAAGAAATTCTTATATAGTGAGCAATAAAGATGTATTTTGTGTTAGTTAAGATGTTGTGTCAGAGCTGAAAGTGGTAAAAGATTTTACTTCTGCTCCTGTATTGCGTATAGTTTAAAAACATTTTTCCCTGAAAAATATCCATTACATATGTTTTACATTTTGATCTTAAGGAGGTGGAAAACAGCAAATGTTCACACCCACTATTACCTCATAATTCCTCCTCTCTGTGTGGCTGTTATTTGGAGGCTGATAAGCAATGAGCATGTCATGAAGATCCTTCCATCTGAAGGAGCCAACAGGTTTTGTGTGGTCAGAGAGGTGAGTGATAAAACCCTGTGGAGGTGGCTTGGTAATGTTGAATATGAGCAGGGACTTTGGAGTTTCATTGTCTTCAGCATCAACGGTTGTGGAAGTAATAGGGGTTAAAATAAACTGATCTACTTCCAGGATGAGCTTTGCCATTGGGGCAGCTTTAGGTATTTGGTTGGGAGCAGCACCTCTAATCTGAACAGGGAGCCATGCATACTCCGTCTGCAACAGGAAAAAAGGAGACAACTGAAAAGGCAAAGGAAAGTGAAAAAATAAATACCATTTCTTTTCGTTTCACATAACAAATCAGGGTACATGTTAAAAGCAATAATTATTTTGAAAAGAAAAATTGAAATATTTTTAATTAGCAAATTCTTAGAGTAAATATTGAGACATCATGAATATGACTTTCAGGTTCACTGGTCTTATTTGTGTCCTTAATTTGGGGCTGAAATGACTTACTTAATTTGATGTGAGTTCAATTAATAACTTTATCTGACAGAAACATGCACACGCTATTATTTATTATTAACTGAATATGTTCACAGAGCTCTTAACTTATTAATTACCGTATATTTGAAGTCAGTGCAGATCATGCTGTATAAAAGTTGTGGAATTATGCCAGAATTAATTTTTCTCTCAGGATAAACTACTTATGTCTGACAGTAATCAACCAGGGGTGTTTCTCTGTATCCATAGTGGTCTAATCAAAGAGGCATGGAGATAATGCCTTTCATTAGCTTATCTGGCGAAGTTCTAAGAACTGTACAAATTTAAAGGCTCCCTAACTCTCTTCAAATGTGACAAGGAGTGAAACTACTTCTAAAAAAGAAACAACAACAGCAAAGGATGACAATCAGACATTATAAACTTGCATAAAAATCTACCTTATGCAGAGTTTTGCTTCTGCTGTCTGAGAGATCCAACCTCACAGGAATATAATCAGTGTCAGGTGAGGAGGGGTCAATGTGTCGATACTGAATGCCCATCCTCAGAAATTCTTCACAGCTCATGTTTTTGTTGTTAATAACTCCTAGTCCCAGTGTACAGCTCCCGTTTCTGCACTGTTGACCCAGGCTGTGTTCTGTAACCCAACAGCAATAATGAAACAGTTACCAGAGCAGAAACCAACACAGAAACCTGCCCATGTAGCTAAAGTAACCCTGAGAGAGAGCGTGTTGAGAAGTAGGGCCGCTTTCCTGACTTAATTTCTCCTACAGGATTTTGTTTTCAACTGACGTCTTTCAACTCCATCCTCCCTTGGTTGATGTCCTGGGTAGGTGCTGCCTCCAGCAGCTACCTGTGCTGTTTTTACTGAGTCTTGGCACTCTCAGAGCTGTCACATGGGTCCACATGTCTAGGAACCAGAAACAAAATCCAGTCAAGGAATTACTGACCCCGATGGGGTCTGTGATCTGCATGGTGCCTCACTAAAACTTCATGTCCCTTTCATGCCCACAGCAGCTCAAGCTGTTCATTAAACTTCACACAGCGCACAGTTACACAGCATGTCAGAAAGAACCTACTGCTGCAGACCTTATCTGCTGCGTGTCTTTGAATGCACTAATGCAAACAACAAAAAGCACATCATACTAGTGCCAGGGAAGAACCTCCATGGCTGATCTCCACGAAACTTCTCTTGCTGCACTTTCCTGGCAATAAGCTGTCCGTGAGCAGGCAGGTGAGTTTCGGAAGAGATTATGGAAATGCTGCAATCCAGGTTTATCTTCCTGTCATAATCAAAGGTGAGGAAGTTCTTGTCAATCACCCTAGACAGACCATAGTATTCAGGGACCTCCAAAGCATGGAAACGCATTTTTATGATGTTACAGTCTGGCTCAAGTAACTTCACATGAAGGGTGAATGTTTCTGTGAACGTTTCTGTTTCTGTAAACCTGCAAGTGACAGAAGAAAATTAGTTATGCATCTTCCCATCTTCTATTGCTCTGTGATTTGGGCATTGTCCTCATCGTCAAAACTGAATTACTTGAACCTCTTTCTCTCTTGTGTACTCAAGCCTTGAATCACCGTAATTCAGAGCCTGCAGCCCAAATCCCCCTATTTATAAGCGGGCTGTCTGTGTGAATGAAGAGGTTACTCTCTGTGTATGTTTGAAAGTGTCTGTCCCTATCAGCAGGACGGAAGAGAACACCCAGTACTCTGGAAGTGATGCCTTAAGTTTTAGCTTTCATAGTTTTCAGGTTCCGTACTGCATTGGTATATAACTCCAAACTTCATATAAAGGTTTTAGCAAGTTCTCTTCACAGTTTAATTACACAAAACAATCCTTTTTCCAGCCAGAAAACCAAGAACATAATTTCAGCTTCAGGCCCATGAAGTATAAACAACAGCAACTTGAGGAGAGCAATCTGAGAGGATGGGACTTCATAACATGAAGCTGTAATTGGACAATTGACCCCAACATGTAAGTAGACCAAAACTTATAAAAGTGTGAAAACTCATGACTCAGAACCCATCTTAAGGTCCATTTAAGGTGGAGCCATGTCTGGGCCCTTGTACTGCCCGAGGTGTATCCTTTGAAGGCCTTTTACTAAAAACTAGTTTATTCCTTTAACACTGTCCAGCCTCTGTTCCAAGTAGCCTCACAAGGCATTAAGAGTACTATTGTCACTTTCCATAGCATAATGAAAAATCACCGGTTTTGTGTAATAAGCCAGAAATACATAATCCACATAAATGGGCATATCTGCAATACACGGTGAGAAATGTTTCTGTAAACATTTGCTGACTAATGATGCAGCTACTGGATCTAAGTAGTTACAACACATACAGCAGAACATGATTTAACTGTAAAAAATTGACTACTTGCTCTATCTAAGGTCAGCTGGGCTCCTGGTAACAGTGAAGTGTGATCTGCTGGTGCTGCTTACCTGTACAGCCTAAGCATGACCACGTCTTCATCTAAAATCGGACATCCGTTGTGGGTATATTTGACTTCATTAGGAAGGAAGTGACAGTCAAAAACCTGTGAAGGAGAAAGAGTAGACTGGCACCACACTGCCAAAGATGTTAACTTCACAGCATCTGTTCCACTTCCCTCTGACTGACTGGAATACATCTGACTAAAAAACTTTTAGTATGTAGTTCATTTCTATGAATAGGTATTCACCTGTACTGTAATCTCCCAGTGAGAGTCAGAGCAACCACTTAAACATGGGGCTGCTAGCACTCCACAATTAGAAGGACAAAGGTCATATGTGATTGTTTCAGGCTGCCAAGTCCCTCCCCAGTACAACAAATAGTTTGACATCACCTTCTTTACCATTGCAGCCTGTGGAGTTAAGGGTGTAGATATATCTAGCAGCACATACAACTGCAGTGGCACTGAAAAGGCCAAAAAGTCCAGCATTATATTATTATTATTGACTTTTTATTATATTATTATATTATATTATTGACTTTTAAAGTTGCTCATGACAATAGCTTGAGTATATAGTAAATCTTGCTTTGTGGCCACTACAACTGTACCACAGAAGTACGACCCAGTGAAATTTCTCTCAACCCAGTGAAATTTCTCTGATAGAAACTTTGCTAACTCAGAGTTGTTCCCAGTTTTTGTGACACTGACTTTGTGCCAGTAGTTCTTTTCTAGATCAGATGTCATCTCTGCACCATACCAACATCTATCCTGAAAATCAGCGTAAGTCACAGCACAAAAGCAAGCAGATATCTGTATTTCTCTATCAGCTAATTCAAAATAGACTAATTCTTACAACATACCTGATACAGGCAAAATTTGTGAGTCTGTCTTGCCACAATTTAACCATCTAAGGCAGACACTTCTTTCAGGCATATTGTTTTATTTAATGGTTGGTTGACTTGGGAAAGCAAGGCAATGAGGAAACATGCCTGACACAAATAGAAAAAAGATTGCTTTGACACACCCATTCTTTGGAAAAAGGACTTGGATTACGGGGTATACAATTTTCATGTTCTCAAATACTGCAATTTGCAAGACTGGCAGTGTTGTTTCTTTACTGAAACACCAGCTGAAAGCTCCTAGCATTGACATGACTTTGTCCGTGTTATCCTTGTGATAACCCAGAATCCCTATGCAGTCCATGGAGATTGGAAGATGCTCCTGTTTCATATCTACAGAGAGAAAATTCGTATTCTAGCCAGCAAGAAACCACAATCACTGCATTTCCTAAGTCTTTCACTATAAAACTACTATATAAATACAGTTTTCATTTCATTTTTGGGGGATAGTATTCACAAATTGTTATGTGGACTTCTACAGACTAAAGTGAAATCTGTTCAACATTCACTAACAGACCTAATGAGGCCATAAGTAATAGCAATTAATATATGTAAATGGCTGACTGACTAGCAACTCTTTTTTTTTTTTTTTTTTTTTTCAAAAAAAGAAGAGGTAATTTCTTAATGGTGGTCATTTTATAAAATACGGCAAAAGAATCATGCAAATTAAGTGCCTTGCATGAACTGTCTTTGTTTCTCAGCCACTTTAGATGATGGTGAAATGGCTGAGGGACTTCAGTAAGACTCTAAAATGTTGACTGAAAGTGTATCTCATAGAGAAAAACTTTGGATGCTCTGACTTTTACTGTAAAATTTATGTAATAATTTAATTCTAAATTAATTTTAATGCATAGTTACCTGAAGCATGATCACCTCATGACTATCTTGTGGATTTCCACTAAAGGATATAAGAATTACTGAATTTTGTTTCTTTCTAGCCGTTACATGGAATAGAACTTACATCCTTCTATAATGGAAGAATAATTAGCTTTTCAGCTTTCATTATTAGTGAAAGAGTCTACTTCCACTGAAGTTATTCTCAAATGCTCAAGCAATGTGATAATTTTTCTATATTCCTAGCAATTTTAAAATTTATTGCCTGCTTTTAACTTTCATCAAGAAGTGCATTAGACAAAATCTTTCCTTTTCTTGGTTTGTTTGGTTTGGGGTTTGTTTTTTTGTTTTTTTTAAAGTGATAAGTTAGTTGATTTTCAGACATATATACATAAATTAACCTCTTGGAATAATCTGTGGTGTTTTGGAAAGTACGCTTGGTTTTATTTCTTGGGACTGCGTAGAAAGGAAGGACAAGAACATCTTGTGGAAAACAAAATTACTCTCATATGATGAAAGTTTTGACTATGTTGTGGCTATTCTGTTGTGTATTATTTTCAAATACTATAGAAATATGTGCTCTGATTTTTTTTTCAAACAAAGACAATAAATATGTCTTTTTCTTACTTAATATAATTTCTTTCTTAGAAAGATTACTATAGAAATTATAGTAAAAACTAATATAAAGGAACATGATACTTAAGTAATCAGTTGGTTAGTCTTATGTGGTATTCTACAAAAATGGAAAATAAAATTAAGAAGTAGTTATGTGGTATGTTATCTTAAGGAAAAAAAGTATATTATATACAAAACCCACTTATATTGTAGTTTCAGAATAATAATGTATATATATTGTACACCAAAAGTAAGATTCTTCACTAACATAAATCAGTGCAGAGCCCTCAAGTCAATAGGTTTTTTTGTTACGTAAGGGTGTTGTGGGGGACAAAACCAAAGGATTACAGAAGTCCAGATAAAAGACATCTAAGCCCTTCCCTTGTGCCCTGATGGAGTCACTCCATCACAGAAGCCCCCTGGTTGGTCAGGCAGGACCTGGCCTTGGTGAAGCTGTGCTGGCTGTCACATATCCCCTCCTTGTCCTCCCCGTGCCTTAGCACAGCTTCTAGGAGGATCTGTTCCAGCATTTTCCCAGGTACAGAGCAGAGGCTGACAGGTCAGAAATCCCCAGGAAAGGTCTGCCCTTTTTAAGGACGGACACTGTACGTCCCTTTTTCCAGTTTGGAAACTGGAATTTCACCTAACTCCCATGACTTTTCAAATATCATGGAATGTGGCTTCACAACTGCATCAACCAGTTCCCTAAGGACTCTGGGATGCATCTCACTGAATCAAATCATATCAAAGAATTAATGTCCTTATTTTTAAGACATCGTTAATTCCACATTTTCATTGGTAACAATGTATTGGAAAATTTAGAACTTCTCCACAAAGGTTTGTTAGCACTGACTGACAGTGAGTTTATATGTGTACTGAGACACAATCTGCTTTGCAGAAAGAAACATCTGGTTTATATTTCCTTGTATGTTTTCCTTTTGTATGAGCAGGCATCTCTAATTGTCTATAAATTCACTGGGTAAGACAAAGGAAATCTAAATCTTTTCCTAATTACTGTTGAGCTTTGGTTTTTCCCACTTCAACTGCTTTTCAATTACAATTTATAATTAAATTGTCACACATTCCTAGAACATTATTCACTTTAATGGTAGTAAACCAGATCATACCAGAGACATTTTGTGGCTGCAGAACTTCCTGTGGAAAGATCATGAGTGGCACAAGGAGATCTGGACTTCTGACTTTTTTCAGGAATGGTGAAAACTCAGGCAGCATTAGCAGGCACAGCCTCTCTCCACCCCTAGGGCCACCTGCCCAGCAGACTCTTCCCTCTACGTGAGGGCCTGCAGCTTCCATGCTCAGCTGCCTGGGCACACATTCAGGGCCATGAAGGGATAGGTGCTGGGGCTGGGATGGGGGAAGTCGTTTGGAAATTAAGGTGCACCAAATGCACATCTCCTGGGATCTCTTGAAAAGAGCCTCTAGCTGTGTGCACAAAAAATGTTGGGTGACACAGGACGAAGCAGCTATTTCAAAATACCTGGGTCCTACTGCACAGAGAGGCTGAGGCAGAAATTGAAAGCAAAGTTACTCTTCAGCCAGACAGATTGCCTACAGAAGAGGCTCACCATAGGTTTCACATGTAAGTCCCTCTTTTTCTCCTCTCCTTTAGATTGAATGTTGTGAAATAATTCTTTACTGGAAGGTTGGTCAGGTGTTAAATCAGGTGCCCCAAGGGAGTGGCGGGTTCACCATACTTGGAAACATTCAGGAATTGTACACAGGTAGGTCTTAGGGACATGTTTTAGTAGCACATGTGGCAGTGATGAGTTAATGGTTGGACTCAATGTTTCTTGAGGTCTTTCCAGCCTTAACGATTGCATGTTTGTATGAGTCAAGAACCTGTACTGGGGAAGGAGGGGTGGGGTACTATGGTCAGTGCCCCCATGCTGGCAGAAAACCAGCACTGGGTAGTTTCAATAGCTGCAGTACACTACTTGAGGCCAGTCTCTAGAGAAGATTTTCCTGTCCATCACCTCCTGTTTTGCCTGGTATGCCTCTGCTCCTTAAGAGTGCTGATTCAGCTGAAGTACTTGTTGGTGGTTTGCAAAAGTAATACTGATGACCAACAGGAGTTTTGAAAAATCTATTGAGAGTGGTGCTCCTTTACCTAACTTCACAGAAATCACCAAAAACCCTGGAAAGCAGGTTAAAAACTATATTTATATACAAACGCACAAAAGTGTATGCTGTGGCACAAACCAGAATTTTCAAAACACCAAAACCTGCTTGGTTATGAATCATTAAAACCATTTATCTATAACACTATATCTTCATGACAACTGCTTTCAAGTCCTTCATGCTATAACTCAGATGGGGCGATTTGTAAAGCAGATGAGTAGAAGAATGGTAATATGTAAAATATATTTAATTATTCCTACAATCTTGACATTTGAACAGAAAACCGGGGAGTTTTAATGTATTTACCATCTGCTAAAAATTTGGCTGTTGCAGAGCAGAACAAACAATGCTGTACACAATGTGCTTATTGTATGTGATTATTTTTTTCTTAATTGTTCCTTAAGTAGTGGCTCCGTGACTAGAATTCAAAATGCTGTAGCAGGCTATGCATTACTCAAGGGGCACTTATTACCCTAAGGGAGAAAAATAAAAAGCTGAGAAACTGGAGGATATCTCCTGACTGGAAGTTTTGAAATACCCCTACTTCACTTTTGAAAGGAGATTCTGACCAGACTCACTTCTGTGCACTCATGCTACTGAGCTCAGCTTTTGGATTTCAGGGTTGCAGTTTTCCACTAGCTGTCTACTTAAGCTGAATCTCACACACCATTCATGCCTTCATTTCATGCCTTTTAGTCACTACCAAAAAGATGAACAAAAAGCAATAAAGCAGTTCTTTTTAGTTTCTCCCAGACCTGCACACACTAACACTCAAAGCAGAAAAACAGAGCCCAAATACCTGCGGAGTAAGTTTCCCAACTCTCTGTGTTATTGGCTCATTAATCACAACTTCTACTTTGCAGACATCCTTCTCTCTGGGGATGGAAAACTTGAGGTCTTCTTCTGACAGGAAGACAGACCGTCCCTTCATCACTTTCATCCCAAGGTTCACACTAATAAAGGAGGAGCACACAACTCTTAACATGACAGACAGCAGTAGAAGCACCCAGGTTTTCTCAAAGGCCTTCATGTTGTAAAGGCGTGCCAGCCTTTTTCACCAATGAAAATATTTCTTAACAAAAGGAGTCTTCTTCCTCCACCAGCAGACTTTCACCATATAATGAAGGCATTATTAGTCACAGGTAAAAATGTATGACATGTTTTCTATTGATAGGCTCTCCTTGACTGAAATTTGGGCAATTATTGGACAGATATTTACAAAATATCCCTAAGTTTTTATAAAATTCATTGGTCAAGCCTGACAAAATGATGAACGTGATCTCAGAGTCCTTTCAAGGTTTGTCAATCCTGAAAAAAAATAAGAGAAAGAAAATTGCTTTAAGGTATCAGGCAACTATAGGGATAAAAACAAAAGAAACGTACAAAAAACTTCCACCATTTCTGACAACTGCAGTTCATTTCAAGCAGCAGATTGACTTCTCCTTTGAATACCATTCAGTGCACACATGCTCAGAAAATAGCAGACAACCCCAAAATCTGAGAAAAATTCAGTGGAAATAAAGAAGACAAGATAATATGGAAAACAAATTACACAAGTTTCTCATGCCCCTAGCTACAGTTAATATTAATCTTTCATGTTTATAACCTCATAAGAAAAGAACTTTTTTTCTGACATTAAACAAGCACTAGTGAAATAATTTTAAAAGCCTAATTTCTACTTTCTAATTTCTAATCCTCCAAAGTCACTGAAGCTACAACCCAAAGGATAGGAAGTGATATTGATTTAATTAAATGTGAGAAGATCATAAGAATTTCAAGAAGTAAAGTGCCAGCATTCCTTTAGTTTTTGTAAATATTTAATTCGCTGACTACTTATTTGCCTTATGACCAACAGCGAACTTTCCTGAAAATAAATGAAAAAAACAAATCCTTGTATGTCTTCATTTTCCATGTTGTTTTTAACAGGTAAGTGCTCACTCCACTGTTTCCACCAGAATGACCTTCTGAGCAGCCTATAACTGAACACATATATCCACCCAGTTTTAAATTTCACTGAAAAAAACCCCCAAACTGGCAGTTAAGAAATTCTGTTATAAAATTATTCACTTCCTAAAATTAAACAAGACAGATCAACTCGCCTCACCACATATATAAGATTGAAGACATTGAGACTCACATACAGTTAGATGTATGTTAACTATGTAGTCTGGAATGCAATTTTTAACTCTGGTTTTCTAGGTATTTATCTGAAAGTCTTTCCATTTTGGTTTAAAATATTGAATCCATACCAGTTTGAAGAAAATCTGAGAGAAAATGTAGGATTCTAGCTGGTGGGAAAGGAATGAAATCCATGGTAGAACATTCAAATAAGAAAATAATTAGAAATTTTAGATTCAGACTAGGACCTGACAAAGTGCTAAGAGGCACTATATGACTCTGGCATATAGACCTGGTGGTTTACATCTCATGACAATAACTCCCTGCTCCTTAATAGCAGGATGAGGTTTAGAGTTACGATGCAAAACAGCTTTATGCACCAGCACTTTTTCACATGGCACCTCATCAGAAATTATAAAATTAAAGCCTGGATAGTTTTGACTTTCTCCACTCCAGTGTGGATAGCTATCATAAAACAATGCTAAAGATGAGAGATAGCTTCATCACCAGCTTGAAAATGGCACTCATGCAGAGATGTCTGCATCTTGATTTGCTACAGCCCAGGCTGATCTGTTTCTAGTGCCTGCCCCATAAATCCCAGTACAGCTGGAAACCTCAGGTGCAGGCAGTGGTTTCTACGCTGCACTTTCTTACCCTGCATCAGAAACAACAGAAAGTGTACAAGAGGAATCTGGAGAACTTTGATCAGTTTCATGGTGGATGTATGAGACATTCTCTGCTATAAATTTGGTCCTGTTGTCACTGTGTATTACAGACTTGCTTGGACTACTTTAACTTGCAGACACAGCTCCTGTATCACTATGTGTTTGACCCACTGGCCTCTATTTGGATGCTGTAGGACTGCCTCCTGAGGAGGCCAAGTGAAGACCTTGGGAGGTACAACTTTCTCAATTACTTACACAATCATAGCAAGATGAAGTGGCAAGAGATTCTTTCAGCATGATGACAATAAAAATGAGATGTTTTGGGGTGAGTGCCAAGACATTAACATCCTCCCTATCTGTGAAGAAGGTCATTGCTTCAATGAAGTCGGGTGTGTGATACATGGTACTTACACTGATTGAAAGTGTTCTGCTCTTCAGCAGATATACAACTGCTGGTGTTGACACTGTCACATTTTGTGGCTGCTTTGGACTTTCTTAAAATCTCCTTACTTCTCTGCTCTTAATGTCACAGCTGAACCTGATTCACCTCTGCTATTCCATCCCATGTTACCTGTGTATCCGAAATGGGCACACAACTAAGGGACTGTTTAATTCCAAATGCACCATAATATTTCAGATATATTTAGTGGCCTAATGAAATAATGGTATTCACGAACAACACAGAAGGAGAATCAGTATTGTGAAATTAAGCTGTTTTCTCTTCAATTTTCTAGGAGTCTGTTTGTGCCAAAACAACTAAAAAAACTGAAACACCTGAACCACTCCAGGTGCACAAGCTTGCAGAAAGCTACCAGCTTTGGTCCCAGAAGTAAAACAGTCATGTCATTTCAGTGATATGTCATATACTAGCTGTTATCCCTTGGTGGGGATGGAGCACAGGATTTATGAGGAGAGGCCGACACAGCTGGATTTGTTCAGCCTGAAGAAGAGAGGCCTTATTGCTTATTTTTAGACTTCTAACAGAAGAATGCCTGGAGCACAAGGAAGAGACATACAAACCCACTAAAACCGCAAGGCTTATTTAATAAACAACTAATCAAGGCCTGAGCTGCTTGATGTAACTTTAAGCCAGATTTGCCATAGAACTGGCTTTTCTTGGAGAAAGAGGTGGTGCAGTTATCTGCAGAGGTCCTTTTCACCCTAAATCACGTATTGACTCTAAGCTGAAAAGACAGAGCCATCTGACTGCTAGGATCTAAATTAATTACCTGGTGTATTTTTGCAAAACAGCGTTATGCCTTGCCACCTGTCCAATATAAACCCATACAGGTATAAAAAAAAGGCAACAAGCAAAAAGACCTCCTTTCCCATAATTAGAGGCAGACTGGCTAAGCTGGCTCTGAGATCTGGAAGCAGGGAAGATCAGTCCTGAAGAGGAGCCCAAGGCATTGAACAAGGGATACTTGGCAAAGGGATCTCTAAGGAGCTACTCGTCTGCTGGCAACTCCTGCCCACTCAGCAGATGAGCCTGGGGGGAAGGCAGAGAGAGAAGGGGCCTCGGAAGAGGCAGTGAATGTGAATGTGACTCTGGGGAGTTGGCAGAGGGACATACCAAACTGGGGACTATGTGGAGGAGGGTTTCTGTTTAAAATTTCCTCCAAGTGCCAGAACTGGTTTTCCCTCAGGGCTGCTGGTGCACATGTGAGAAATGATACAATGGTTAATTGCAAATATAACAACTAGAGAGTCTGATTCTGAGCAGAGCTACATTGATGTAAGTAAAACATTAATACAAATTATTTAGATAGTTATCTACCAACACAAAACCAACTGATAGTAAAATCTGAAAGAGCACCAGTAAGTCTCAGCTTTAATTCCTAAAACTTGACTAAAATGCCTGTCATCACAAGTGACCTTGACCCAAGTCTCAATGACACCCAAAGCCTTCATTGGGATTTGTATGAGACTTCAATATTTTCTTTGTATGTGACAAAATCTCTCATTGCCTGTGATATTTCCCTGAACAAATGGATCAAATTTGCCCTATTCTTTTGCAGGACTGGAAGAAGATAATGAAGAATGATTGTGTGGTTAGAAAGTTGGATTGATTTATTTTAATGAATACCAGAAAAAGTTTGCAAGAAACAGAAAGAACATACAAATTTTTTTGAGGACAGATTAAAGAAAACAAGTAAGAGCTTTCCATGATTTCTAGGAAACAAGATGAATATTATTACAGCACTTAAAATCTAGCCCAGGGCAATGAAAGGATCATGAGCTATTAAATTAGGAAGCTGTCACTTCAGAATGTGCATTTAACACATGCACCCCTTGGACTGTTTGCTATTTAATGGTTTTGTTGCATGCACTACAAATAAGGATTACAAGTCACCAAGAAGCCAGGTATTTGGCAAGGTATTTGCTGAGTTAAGGAATGGCAGATAATACCCTGTAAGTAGAACACCTTGGATCCATGTCAACAGCAAAGATGCCTTTTGCCTAAGGTAAAGTGCAATCCTGGCTTAGCTGAGACTGTGACTAGTAGAATTCTCCAACTAGAAAATACGTAACCTGCCATATCCACTTTAAATAACCATTTGAAGAAACAGTGTATTAGTATCTGCAGAATTTGTTGGTATGTCTCAACAAAACAGTGAAAGCAAGCTATTTCTAAAAGGTCATGGTTCCAGATAAATACATAGAAATCAGAAGGAAATGTAAAACCTTTATAAGCACATATGTGTTAAGGAACACACGTAAACTTTCATGCATACAGATGACTAATAAACCTCTGCCTAGTTTAGATGAACTGAATCAGCTGTCTGAATTAACATGAAAATGTAAAAATGCTGACAGATCCCTACTGCAAAATAAGTGTACAATTTTATAACATACATTTAAAAAACAAGTTATCCCAACTAAATGAAATATATCCTTTTTAATTACTTACTAGTATCAAAAGTTTTTAGCATATGTTTCAGTGCTTTTTATTACATTTTTTCTAGTGTGTCTCATTAATAAGACAATTCTAAGAAAAAAAATGTTATTTAGTTTTTCCAAGATTTTAAAGCCACAAAGTTTTATTAATCTGATGGGGAAAAGCCAGCATAGTTGAGAAATCTATATCAGCTTGAATATTAGGGTAAAGTAAGTTGTTTGGAATCTAAACTTTCAAGTTATCTTCTGCTAAACCACTGGCAAAACCCAGTGCCTGCTTTCCTCGAAGTTAGAACTGAGCTTTCATCCATCTCGAGCTCAAAAATTACTGCCTGGCTGCTCTGCTGCAACATTCAGCAACAAACTGAACTCTGCAAGCTGTTAAGCACTATTACAACCACAAAAACAACAGCATTCAGTGTGTACAACAAACTTGAGTAAGATACTTACAGGTAGCAGTGTTTCTGCTGGAGGCTGAACATGAGATCATACTAGAAAAAGAGGAAAAATGTATGTCACTGACCCAGTAATTTCTGTTTTAAAAGGCTGGCAGAGAAAGAAATCCAATGAGTGAGCGACAGAGAGAAAGCGGAGAGGGGGAGGGGAGAGAGATAGATGAAATTCCAGTCTTTCTGGTCAGCTTGGCTGTAGTTTTCTCTGTACTGAAAATCCACAATAAACACTCCTTGCTTGCAAAACTGCTCCTGACTGCAGAGTCACAAATTACAAATACTTTCAGGCTGTGTATGATAAGAGCACTGAGAGATGCCTTGTAGTGTTTATACACAGCAATGCTTCGCTGCTAGCCAGCCCCAGATCTTCTTTTCCCCTTCTGCTAGTTAAGTCTGTTGGGACTAAAAATTAAACTGCTGTTATTAAGGTTTGCTCTTTTCTTGTTGCTTTTGTCTCCACTTTTGCTAGTTTATTCCCTTTGAAACACACACACACACCCCACCACCACCACCAGAGTAGAATTCAAATTTTAATTTTCTTTTTTCCCATTCAGAACAGCAAGAAAGACAAAGAGTACAGGCAAAATCTATTTAAATTAATAATTAACCAGTTATTAAATATCTCATAGGATTCAAGATATCTCATGCCTCCTGTCATGAGATTCACATCAGATTTAACTGTCTGATGGGATTCTAAGGAAAATTTGATACCATACAGCAAGTCATGGATGCACCCTGAGGAGTAAACCTGACAGCCCTACTTTTCAGAACACAGAAACTGTATTGCAAAATCACAATACAAGGACAGACTACCCTATGTCCACCTCAGCACAAGGACAAAAAGAAGTTTTTAAGTATACAGGAAAAAAGTGTTTTCAGCCCAGCACAGGGCATTGTGACAAGGGCGAGAGGGACAGCATGGGGAAGAGCTACTGACTTCCAGGAGTAAGCAGGAGTCAAATCCAGCACAACTGTAGTGCTGTAACATTTTCTCCCCTTTTCCTTGTTTGAATAAGCAAGCTTTGACCCTCATATAGAAACAAAGCCACAATATAAAAACGCAAAACTGAAGTCAATAGGAAGAAAGAAAATGAGCAGATGTTCCTGCGACATGACGTTTGTACACATGAAGAAAACAGATGACTGTTATAAGTTAAAATGTACTCATAGCTACTCAATGTGTAATATGATACCATATGGCCTGTATTTCCCTAAGAACAAAACACCACCCAAAAAACTTTTCCTTGAGGTACATTACTCGTATTAGGGTGGTATGCTGTCCTGGATTTCAGACTACACATTTTATCAGGTTTCAGGAAAACTTGCAATTAATACTTGTCTTCTCTGAGTTATGTAGATGGCTGTGGGTTAGCCTGTGTGTTTCTGTTTTTGCTTGCTGAAACATAGCTTCTAATTCACTGTGATGAATGGCCTGTCTGTATTGTACAGTGGTCTGATTAGGAGCATCAGCATTACTGTCCTTACAGGCTAATTAAAATAATGGCACCTTATTTTAAAGTTTGTGACACATTAATCAATAATATCATTGCAGAAGCTGTCTTCAAACTGGTTTTATTACTGCAGCAATGAACTTAGCATCTCATTTTTTATTGAATTCCTTAACTACAATTAATTTTTGCAATCTATCAAGGTTACATTGTCTAAAGGATAGGGCAAAATTACCCAAGCTTTTCTTGATAAATGCCAGAGCACTGAAGAGAAGACAAGCCTTCTGTAAAACACTCAATCATTCCAATTCAGTGTTTTACACTGAAAAAGAGTAGTTCTCTTTCCCATAGATAAAACTTGAGCACAGTATATATATTTTTTTAATCAATTATTAGTAAAATCATCCAGTCCAGACTGTTGATATGAAGGTAGTAAGTTAAAAGTTTTCTGCAAGCTTTTGTTAACAAGATGCAGGCAAAATCAACCCCTTTCTTTACAGTCCTTTATTTGAAAAATTAAAAAAAGCAGACCATATTTGAGGCACAAAGCAGGCAAGAATACACACACACACAGGCACCTCACACACACAGCTCCATCTCTCATCTTTCATTTTGACTTGCACTGATAAGCAATGTGGGCCTAAACCCACATTGTCTGGTATCTGCACATTCAGTCAACACTCCTGTAAGGAGGATGAGGTTCTCAAAAGAGCAAAAGACTTGTCCTTGTCCTAACCTGGAGGCTATACAAGAAGAAGATATGCTGCATCATGAGGGAAAAATTATACAATTATTTTCCGGGTATTCACTACATGACATAAATTTTATTATGTGAGCAACAATACCTGGTAGCAACAGTCCACCCTTCATACAACTTTTAAATAAAATATTCTAATGCACTGATGTCTTAGATGGAGCACAGCTGCCAGAAGATCAAATGCACTGCATCATTGCCAGCTGCTTCATTGGCAAATACATGCAGAGAACCGCTAATGGCAAAGTTCCTGACTAAAGACAAATTATTCAAATTTTTTGACTGCAGAAGAGGCATTAGACATAGAGAATGGCATTATGGAAGATACAACAAGGGAGCACAAAAATATTTGGCTTGTGTCAAGCAGATAAAAAGATCAGAATGTTGCCTGTATGTTTGAGTCAAATGTGAATGACGCTTCCATTAAAATGAGTGGCTTCTTTGAGAAATCCATATTATCTCTAATTTTAAAGACTTTGACATTTTCCTAGAAGAATTTGTATCTTTGGCTAAACCTTCAGGTATTGCAGAGGGCTGTCAAGGACATCTTCAAAGACTTTGGCATCCTGGCAACCCCTGCACTCCTTTGCCTGCATGCATCTGCAGCACGTCACCTCTAGTAAGGTTTCTGGAAATTATACCTCCATAGGGATTAGCATATATGCTGTAAATCATAAAAGCACCTCCTCATGGCCATGGTGCTCTTTTCAGAGAAGTGAGAGGGACTAGGCCCAGCTTGATACAAAGCAGTAAAATTTTCCCTCCCTGCCCTCCAGGGCAGCCTCACTGTGGCATGCATGGCCACTGGGGTTGCGGGCCTGTGTGAGCAGAGAGGCTTGTCCCTCACTCGACCAGGATAGCAGACACACATAATGATTTTGTAGGAAGAGAACATCCACCATTCTGCAGGACACTTTCTGCAGCACTAAAAGACATGTTTGTATGTGTAAGCTTCATCACAAGAATTCAGTTCTAGAAATTATGAGTATTTGTGCTCCCAGCACCTATAAAGGTATTGATTATTTGTCTTCAAAGCTGCTGCTATACCCTTCTCATCTGCTGTAAAAAGGTAAAGGTTAAGTTTTTCAAATCTTCAGGTAACATGGTATGAAATTAGTTGCAGCAGCTAAGATGACCATCAACATTTCTAGCTTTTGAGGGTAGCCAGGGTCTGGTCTGTCACACAAGTGTCACATATGAGGTCAGGATGAACCCTTTCATCCTAGTCACAGAGTTTCTAGACAGATTGAGCACCTTGGAAACCATCAGTTTGGCACCACTGGAGAGCAACACTTAAATGAAGACCTTGGAGGAATGGCAATGTCCCTGTGATAGAGAAAATAATTATATTCCTGCTTGAAAAGAGCTGGCCTGTTCTTTTATGTGCCTTACAAGGGGTAGAAAAAAAAATTTTTCACACATCAAGAAGCATAGGAGAAATGTGTTCAAAATGTAGGCTAAAAAAAGGCTAAAAATAATCCCCAAAAATATGAAGGATTGTCTCATGTTGGCAGTCTGCCCATTTCTTATAACAGTGCTCATAACTGGGCTTCAAAATGCATGTTTGAAATGCCCATGTTCTCCCTCTCTTTCTTTAAAGCCCTTTGTTCCATCTCCAATCATTCCACCAAAACCCACAGACCACGTGTCCTCATTAATGCAAAGAGGGAATCGCTTTTGTAATGAAACCACTAGCCAATTTCCTTCAAACTGAAAAACTTTCAGGAAATATTACCTTACGGCCATTAAAGGAATTTGTGCTCAGGAAAGGTTCCTTAGTTGTTTCAACTGAGATCAATCAAAGTGAGTTTAATGAGACTCTGGAGGTTTTTATCCAAAGTCCTAGAAAATTTGGCCTTTTGTGGGGTAGGGCCTTTATTTTGGCTTTAGACCATATGTGGATTTAGACCACAGCTGGTACAAATGGATTTTCATCTCACTAAATGTTTCTAGAGTTTCACTGACTTTCCTTATTTAGCTCACTTAGCCACTGACTATGAAAGGTCTGCAAAAAGAGTTTTCCAAACAATGTCACAGATTTTATTTTTGTATTCTACAGAAGGGTTGCAAAGGCAGAATACTTCTCAGAAGCATAATATGGTATGACTAACACATAGGAGATACTGCTCCTGACCTTAAGCAGTAGTTCCAGAAAACTCATACTTTTTAGAATATTGAAATCATCCTATGCTTATCCTTGCACATGCTATATGGAGCATGCAATCTGAAAACCAGGAATGCTGATCCTCACAAAGAACCTCCCTTGCCTCTGAAGTCTACATTTTTACCTACAGCAGTGCTTTAATTGTGACAACATATTCCCAAAACCATTGCAATCCCTAACTGTTCAGAAGATATGCAAAAGTCTTTAAGCACAGAATAGTGCTTTAATCTGCTATAATCCTCCAGGAAGATTACTTCTGAAGAATTTTTGTATCTTCACATTCAGCTAAGGTATTATTAAGACAAGAGGTTAATTAAAAAAAATTGATGGGAGCCTTCCAAGATAGAAGAAAAGAAACCACACTAGTTTGCAGCAGCTAAGGACAGCTTAATGAATTCTAGGAAGATGTGTTATTTTAATTCTAACAGCACCAGATCTGAATCTTGCTTGTGATGAATGAAACATAGAAACTGGAAAAATAAAGATTTCTCCAGAATATCCCCACCATATTTGTGGGTATTCCTATTTCTACTTTAATATAAAGCCCAGATGTGGCACAAGCAGTACCCACTGTTATCTGGGCAGATACAGACCTAAGGAAGGTAGAACAGAATGGGCAACGTGAGAGGTTCGAGAGGTACAGCCAAAAAGAAAAGGGAAGGGCAGAACAAAGACTGGCTTAGAAAGGGAAGCCGGAAACCTGGACGCCAGCTATGGCCAACAGCTTCACCTCACACAGCCCAAGGCACACCTTGTGTCAACATTCTCACTGAACAGCACATTAGAGTTAAGATATGATCTGTTGAGACCAGAGAAGTGCTTCCCCAGCCTGACACAGATCTGTATCCTTATGTGTACTAACAGATACAATTCAGCAAGAATTTTATAAGAAATTATGCAAGTAATGCAACAAAGTTTGGTCATTGAAAGCAAGGAATCATATTTTCATTTCCTTTTCTTTGTAATTCTAAGAACAATGCTCAGAATTACAGTAGGTAATACAAAAAGAAGGAAAAAATTCTTGAGCAGGAACCTCTAAATATCTGAGAAAGAATGTTGAATAGGTGTTTTGAGTTGTGTTAACTTCATAGGCTTCCATATCTGGAAAGTGAAATGGCAAAAAAGACACATCACATAACACCTGAACATACTATGAAGAACATAGGCTTTCTAAAAATTCAGCACCTAATCACTATAGTTGGTTGATTCTTCTTAAAAAAAACCAACAAACCAGCAGTTCTTCCTCCTCTTCCTCTTTCACTATTTTCACTATTTTTTCTCTTCTAAGTATTCAAATGACCAGATGTAACTCCATTTCAGTTTCACCTAGAAGTGCCTAGTTTTTATTCACAGTGTCTCTTTCTTGCATGAACCATCCTCCCTGCACTGCCCAGAAGATGAGCCTAGTAAAAAATTAAAGGAAGTAAATATACTCAATTTAAAACCACTTTCCAGCTGAAGTTCTTTACAGAGTGACAGTGAATGATAAGGAGAGGTATCTTTTCTCTTGGCAGTTTATCTGAACAGAATTTTAAATTAGCCAACCCAGGTCTGAATGAAAAAGCACAAAGTCTCTCGAGTAGTGTAGGGTGTTGGCCAGAAAAGCAGATGTTTGCAGAAAGAGCTGGGATATTGTGGAAGAACAGAAATATGAATGAGGGACAAAGAAAGCTGTCCCATTTTCTGACTTTCCCAAGCAAAAGGTACCCAAGGTTACCCAAGGTTAGATACAAACTGTGAGAGCACTAAATCACAAAAATTGAACCAGCTGCAGTGTTTCCAGGCCACCAACAAACCTCATTGAATCACAGAATGACAGTGATCTGGTTTGGAAGGGACCTTAAAGATCATCTATCCTAACCCCCCTGCCATGGACAGAAGTGTCTTTTACAAGATCAGGTTGCTAAAAGTCTCATTAAACCTCTTTTCATAATGTGGACTGGGGCAAACCTCAAGTGTTGTTACACAGAAATATACAATTACTTTATTAGTGCAGATAGAAGAGAAAGCCAAAGAGACCCTGGGCAGAATGATTAAAGACCAACTCAGCCTTAACAACATTACAGCGTACATAGCTCTAATTAGGAAAATAAGGGATGCATGCATCTAAATTTGGAATGCGTGTCTCAGTTTCTCACAGCTTTGGAAAATGGCATTTCCCAGACTCAATTCAATGTCACATTGAATGAGCTGAAAAAAATAATATCCCTTAAATTCAAGAATACTGAGTTCTTTGGAGATGTGTCACTGTGTCACTGCATGCCCAAAGGAAGCTTATCCTGTGGGACATTGCTGTGCTGAGAAAACGATGCCTGGCTGGTGCAGAAGGGGTTCACTTTACACCCACTGATGTGTAGCCATGTCAGCAGGGATCTTTGTGCTGGAGGATATAGCAGTACCGAGTTAAGGCACTACACTAACACCCAGGAGAGCTTTGGGACATCTGTTTGACCCCAGCTCCAGTAGACTGTAATTACCTCTGTCCAGAGCTCAGTGGCCCTGGAGCAGGGTCAGTAGAGGACGTAGCCTCAGAGCTCCTCAGCAGCTTCAGCACAAGAACTGAGATGGCAACTAGGCTGTTTTTGGTGACCAGCCAAAACAGATGAGGGTTTAGAACTGTAAAATGACATGAATTAAGCTTTTATTCAAAGCATGTAACTCTACTTGAATCTACAAAAACAGGGTTTTCATCTGACTCTGATTTAACTCTTACCAAAAACACCCCAAACGAACCAGAGTATATACAGAGTTTTTCAGTGGGTGTGTCTTGGTTCCTTTTCCAGTGAGATGGAACTTCTGAAATGATTTTTTTATAGCTTTTGAGGGGAGAGAATCCTTTCCTCTGCAGATGTAAGGACTGACAGGACATTCTTCCTAGGGATTTAACTCATCACTACCTGAAGCAACCCTACCAGATATTTAAGGAGATTTCAAAACCTGAAAAAGACATTTTTTTAAAACTACATCTTGGTTTAAAAAAAAAGTTTTAATGCCACAAATGTATAGACTGCACTTAAAGTTGTCTGAGAGCAGACAATTTTAAATAGTATATATATTTAAATGTGCATCATAGGGTCACCATTATAAAATGTACCAAACTCTTCTTCACTCCTGGTAAAAGTTTGAACCAGGACAAGCAAAAGACTCACCACTGGCACTTACTGAGCTATTCAGTCTTGCAGCAAATAGCTTTATTAAAACAAGCCATTGCAGATATCAACAAAAACCCTATTAAGAACCTAACCAAAAACTGTAGCTTGATCTTTTTAAGTCATACACTCAGGTCTGTAGTCACACAGAAGGGAATTATACAGGCAGTACCAAAGACCTCTTACCTGTGGTGACAGATAAGATCTTGACTCATAAACTTTATGATATAGCAAATTTCACTACACTGAGGCTATTGTAGTCTGCTAATTGCTCTTTCGTCCCAAGAAAAGGGAGAAAGAACAGTTTCAAAAAGACTTACTGATGTAAAAGACTTTGAAAGCATAACACAAGAGAAGTTGACCCTATTTTTAAAATAAACAAACAAATTTGAGCCTGCTATGTTGAGAAGAGGGGAAGTATGTTCATAAGTGAGGGGATTCCTCAGTTGAAGCTGCTTGCATGGCCATAAAGTTTTCAGCAAACACTGCTCAAGGATCCTTCTCTTGCTGACTTTAGACCACATGTGTGTATCCATCGTGTATATCCTCCAACACTGACTTCAGAAGGAAGTAGCACTGTTTGTTCCCACTGCTGGAAGACACTTTGTGCACTGCTTGAATCCTGGAAAAGCCCAGAACATGGTAGGGCAACACTTCAAAGAAATCAGACAGAACTACTCCTTCCACGTGCACTGAATTGGTTCCAGACCAAAATGGGAAATTCACAACCTCATCTTGTGTTCACCAGCTTGGACACAGAGAGAGCTAGGGGCTGGTGATAAATGCGGACATGGTGTCTGTTGGGTAGGGCCTGGGGGAGCTCAAGCTGGAGGAGCAGGATGCTAGCAGAAATCCCAGCTGTGGCAGACCTAGCTCCTGTGAATGACTGCAAACAGCATTCCTTCCTCACACATGCCTTGGGCTGGTCTGTCTCCCCAAAATGACAGGGAAACCATCCTCTTGTGAACTGGCAGGTCTACCTGGGAAGAGTATGAGAAAACAACTAACTGCACTTTTCTTTCCTTTCACCAAGCCTATTCCCTCCATTCACAACACTGCCATGGCACTTCTACACAAAATTGAGGTGTCAGCAAAACCTCACCCTACAAACACTTAGCTTAGATGTACAAGCCATGACATGATGTTTTGCTTGTGGCTAAGAGGACAATGACCTACATATGCTCTTAACTAGCTTGTGCTATGGTCTCAAAAAAATAGTGTAAATCAGCATGGAGTTTGGAACCAAAACCAAAACTACTACATGGAGAGGAGGGTCATTAGTACAATTGAGGGATCCAATGATACAATAATTGCA
Organism: Prinia subflava; assembly: GCF_021018805.1. Lineage (NCBI taxonomy): Eukaryota > Metazoa > Chordata > Aves > Passeriformes > Cisticolidae > Prinia > Prinia subflava. The sequence continues at coordinate 71,657,875 of NC_086283.1, read as the reverse complement.
ACTTTACATTAGCAAATTTTGGAGGGCTTCCATATTTTTAACAAAAATTTATTCTTTACATCTTTGATGTCTCTCTACTGCATCTTCCTAATATAGTAGACTTCCTCCCAAAAACAGGGACTTGTAGAAACAGGGAATTGTTTAGTCAAGCTTTTCTAGCCCTCAGGGAAATATAGCCAATTACATTTATAAGCAATGTCTGAAGTTTAAGGGCAAGTTCTTGACCAGACCTCAGTGTTTAATGTAAACTATATGTCGACTTCCGTATTCAAAGTCAGTGTTGGGCAGCAGATACCCCTCACTCCCCCCACATGCCTTTCCCTTTTTCCTGCCTTTCCCTTTTTTCTCCAGCACTATGCAGGATGTTGACCAACAAAACAATTGACAAAAGAAGTAGTCTGAGAGAAAACATCATTTCATCTCTAATACTGTGCCTTTATTCCCAAAGCTGACCTTATCAGGACTGTTATCCATAGGGGTGCAGGAAAGCTACAAAACCACAGAAAACTGGTTTGAGCTTTGAGATGGAAGACGATCTCTGCTAAAATCAGTAGGACCTGTGACAATTATATGAGTGTTTTTTTTACCTTTAGGACCAGGCTTTAATCCTTAGGATTCACAGATTTTTATTGAGCATAGAGAAGACAATTGTGCAAATAGAAGAAAGACCTTTTAACCTTAACCAGTATTTTTAAAGTCTCTTAAGACTTTAACCAGTCTCAGCCAAAACACATTTTAGACCTCTATTTTGGAACTATTTAGTTGAGTAGCCCAAACATGTTGTATTAATAACAGAAAGTCATGATGTTTCAAACCAAAAAGAGAAGGAGAAGGTCTTACTGAAGTTGTAATTTAAAAAATAAAAAAATATTAATCCAAATTGTTGACCTGTCTCGTCTATATTTATGTGTTGAGCCCATGTTTTTTCCTTCCCAATCTTCTTTCAAGTCATAGATTAAACCCTCTGGAACCTAATTTCTCTCCTGAACTTGTGTCCTGACACAAATCTTCCTTTTTGCGGAGGTCGGTCATAGTGAATCCTGCTCAGTTGTGTCAGACAGGGCCAGTAAATTCCCACATATGTGCCAATTGGCAGCCCTGTGTTTGGATATCCTCCTGCAATATATTGATTTGCAGAGGTGCTGAACATCTGGCATCGCCCCTTGCTAGTACCAGGTGTTAAGGATTTCAGGTGACAGCATCACACCATCAGAGCCTGAGAGTGAGATCAGATGTAGTATTTTTAACAGGATATTCATTTCAAACCATATTCTGTCAATGTGCTTCAAAACCAGAAAACTTCAGTTATCATGATTTTAAACACTAGTCAAAGAGCTGCTTATGCTGCTGGCCAGCTGACGAACCTGTAATCCTGCAATGGATGGTCATTGTCTGCTTGGATCTTTGCACCCCTGTGGAGCCTCACCGAAATAAATCTTCTCCCTGTTCAAATTTTATCAGGGGATTCAAAATTCATCGTTTATCAACAGTTCAGTAGAAATACTATTAGCAAACAAAGCAGAAATCCCACCAGTGCCAAAATCCATGCCAAATGGATTGTTGATTGCATTTAAAAATTGGATGCAGCCACGCAGCACTGTCAAACATAAATGTCTGCTTTCATTTTCACAGAGTTTTGAGGGATCTCATCTATCCTACCTAGCACTCAGCCAGGTCCCAGCAATGTGAGAGTGTATTCACTGCTCTCTCATTTTGCTAGGCAGGCAAAAACTTGAAACTGGAAAGGTCATTCCTTTCTGAGTCTGTTTTACAACAGATGGTTACAATCAGCTTTTCCTGGTAAGCACAAATGAAGAATGATGTTTAAATTCTTAGCATCCTCTAGATAACATCTCATGTAAACAGAAGTAAATTGCATATAAGAAATGTCTTTAAATGTATTTAAAGGGACTACCTCTATTTCAGCATTCCTCTCTGAAACCAAGACCATGATTTTTTGAATATCCACAGTCCAAGGGGCCCCAGGTTTGTGTTCTGCCGTGTTAGCCAAACCAGTTCTTGCTAAGAACACTGCCAAATTCTGGAGACAACAGGATATGGAGCAAGTATATCACCCTTCAAAAACAAAGTAAACGCCAGAGTTACTATTCATACTGGCTTTGCACTATATAATTTGATTCTATAATGAGAACAATCTCTCTTCACTACCTATACCAAATACTCTTAAAATCAGGAGGCTTGTGTTACATTTATATGACTACTTAGCGTGCCGTTCCCAGCCTTCCTAAAACAGGATACTATGATAATTAAAAGCATATTTCTGAAAGATGGGAGGTGGGAGGAGCTGGACAGGAATGTTCCCCAAAATAACAGACTGTTAATAAAGGCAAGAGCCAACATAGTTGACACTTGTTACATCATTTACAGTTTAACAGCAAAAGAAACTGTTTGTTTAGGAAATTAAACATAACGCTACTCACTGTGAACACATTTCATTGCTAATGCTGCATTATAACCTCCTGCTGGTTACATTGCTGAAGCATCTGCTTACTTTGGAAGAAGTTTGCTCCTTCCCCATGAGAAAAGTAAAATTTCCCATAATTTTTGCCCTGAGCAGAGGGATCTCAAGGGTCAGGGGCCCATCCAGAATATTTTTGTATGAAAAGCCAAGTACTATTTTTGCCTTTTAACTTACAACCTTATTTTGTGTGTCTCTTTGTTCTTGTCTTTTCCCTCAAATTTCCTTTAGGGGAATGTGGGAAAAAATAGGAATTTAAAAGTATAAAATAGGAGGTTTTGGATATGCTTTAACTAATGCTGCAAAGATGCAAGTGTACAAGAGAGAAAGAAGTAAGTCTATTGCAACAGAAACTCTTTTCTACTTAGGTCAGAACATTAAATCTTGACCACTTCAAATTTAAGATGTAGGGGAAACCAGGAAAATTGTTTTCTCACTGGAGTCAAGAAATGGAAAACCCAGGCAAAAGATATAGTAAAAAGAGACTGGGGAACTTCTAAAGTTTGGGGGTTTTTAAACTTTTGTTGACAGTTTTTATTCTGATTTTAATAGTGGTTTGGCTAACATTTTGAAATCTCTTCCCCTCAGTCAAAGAATACATGCTGAAAACACATATGTGAGCCTTCTTCTGTGTCAGGATATCCTTCACCTGAACCAGCACTGAGCAGAGCAGCTATTTCTGATGCTTATCAGGAAAGAAAATAAGTAAAGAGACTCTTCTTAAAATCAGAGATTTTAAGGTTGAGTAGAAAAGGTCAGTTCTTTCTAACAACCAGTAAAGTCAAAAATGTAGATTTAAAAGCTCTTTTATTGGTTATCTTTTAGTCCACCACAAAATAATATAATAATTGTACTAGCAGTTGTGGAAACAAATATTTTGTTTCCTGTTCAAAAGAATTAAATATTTACTAGTCAGATTTCACTGTATAGACTCATTTCAGTATATTTTGTGTTTAAACACACAGAAGTTTACTTGACTGGAAGATGCCTATTTTGGAGCAAGAAGAATGCAGGCTGATAAAGTGACATGTTGATAACATGGCATGATACAGTAAGCATATCTCCTTTGTGTACCTGAACGGTGGATGGATCTTTTCTCCTAAAGAATACGTGGAGTGGTTTTGTTAATTCAACACAAATGTGTAGTGTATCCTCTTGGAAAACAACAAAGAAAAACTACAACACTTGCTAATAAGATACCCAGTTTAAGTAGTTTAAGTGTTGTACCTGCATGGTGCATGTGTTTCTTTTTTCAAAATCATTAGTAGGTTGAAGGAGTCACCATGCTCAATTCATTATTTCTGTAGTAGCCCTGGAAGTTTGAGCAAAATGAGCAGGAGGACAAATCTAGATGTAGGTGGAAAAAACCACTTGTATTTCACTTCCAGCAATGCTATTAATTGTTTCATCTTGAGTCACTTTCCTGTGACTGGAACTTTCAGTTCCTGATGAAGAAAAAGACTCCTCCTATTTTTTCAAATAGTGCCTAGTTTGTGTGATGGATGTAGCTAGTCCACCCCAGGACCATGGTCTGTCTCTCAGGACATTGTACTGGCTGCAATATCCACATCTAGAGAAATGTTTTCCTGGAAAGTCTTAGCAAGTTTTAGGAGTCTAAACATGCTGCATGACTTACCTTGCCCAAAGACAAAACTGTGAAAAGTCACCTTATGAACCCTGAGCTACTAAAACTTCTCTGTGATTAGCATAGCCAGAGACAACTAGAGTTGAAGAAACTGCACCAAGACCTGCTCTCACAATAAGCAGCCTAATTTTAGTGTATCCCAGACAATTCCATGAAAGACAGAAAACCATGAAGCATCAGGCACATCTGCCTTAGACCATACCTTAATCTACATTAATTGTTTTAGTGAAAACTGGCAATTTTCTCAGTGTGATTGAACACATATGACTCCATCGTTTTTAACACACTGCTCATTCACCATTTTCTCCACAGGCAGAAGCAAAGCCATGTGTCTGTTAAGAGTGATAAAGCAAGTGTTATGACTTTTGGGGTAACTCAGCATACTAAGTCTGAAGGGAGTAAAAAAAGTTCAAATTCTTTGTTTCTTCTGACAGATACTAAAACTCCCAAGATGGCCAGAAAACTTGACAAGTAAAGGCCCCATTAATCATTTTCAGTGCATTGCATTTTATTAATACAGTTTTCTCCCAGGCAAGCATTTAAGTGCTGAAAAAAAAAATCACATTCTCCAAGACTTAACAATATTTGTTCAGAGCTTTGTGCATACAGAAAAAAAAGTTAAAATAAGACCAAACAGGAAATAAAGTAGACCACAAACCGTATTCTCATCTAGACATTAATCAGGCAGAATTAGTTTGAACCTTAATCCTATATTAATGAAGTACTGAGCGAAAGAAAAAGCCAACAGTGAATAAAATAATTAAAAATTAACCTTTGACAGACTTACAGAAGACAATTAGGGACACGGGTATGCTAATATAGAGCACATACCTGTGTAAACAATTATCTATTAAAAGTAATCCACAGGTAACACAGAGACAAAGCTGCAACATTAAAGTTGCCAGAAGCTGCCAATACAAGTGATCTTCAATACATGGTATGGTCATATCAGTGCTTAGACATGCTCAGCAGGAGGATCCTTAGACCTCATTAGCCTACATGAGCAATTGTCTCTTTTCCCAAACCTCTCTTGTGGTTAAACAATGGTACAGTGGCTGGTGAGTGTTCTACAAAACCATTACTGTTTTCTTTCTGAAACATTAGAATTTTTAGTATGTGGGATTATTTTTGAGATCTTAGCACTTTGCTCCCATGGAAGTGGCAGAGGCTACTGGAGATGACAGGTCCAAGTCACGGAGTTTGGATCTGAATCTAATCATGGAGGAATGCAAAACTCCCGGAGAATTGCAAAGTTCGTGAAGTCTCCAGCAATCTTTGACTTACAGGGCAGAGCCTGAGAAAGACAGCTGAACAGAGAAGTAGTCGACTGCTCTTCTGTCATTGGGACCTTCATATCAGTTTCAGAAGAGACAGCTGTTTTCCACACCAACAGAGAAATCTATTCACATGTAAAGATTTGCTATTTACTTCTATGCATGAAATTTTTAGTAATTTAAAGCTTAAAAGAGGAGGAAAGAAATACAGCAGAAACCTCTTAGTTATCACTGGGAAATGTATGTGTAAAATATGGCTACACCAGTACCTGAGCTGTGTTTTTAAGTAGCTGGTATGTTCCTGCCCTGAGGAGATCACCCCATGGGGCAAGCACAAGGGCTATATTCTGCCATCAAAAACTGCTAAGCTGCTTTGCTCATGTGCAATCTCAGTGTCTTCACTGGATCTCCGATTCTAGTGCTTTATGCAATAGTACGTGGATTTCTTACAGAGTTTATGCTTCTACAGAAATTCAACTTTTCTTTAAAGAAATTACACGGAATGTTGCCAGTTTTGGTAGTCCTCTTCATTCTGACCCAAAATTACTTTCTTCTACAAACGATGGTAAAAAATACTATCCACTCTAATAATAAAATGGATCACTGCTATAAAACAAAAGTTGACACAGACTTCTCATTAATAACAAAAAATCCTGAGTAAGCACCCTACCACATTCTATGTTTAATGATTCTGAAGGCCTCTAAATAAATCCTGTGAACTGGTGCATTTGATTATCTTTTGCTCATATTTATAATTTAAACAAATCCTTAGGTATACTGGAGTGAACCAAACCTGATAGTAGTAAATTGTCTTAGGGAGTTGTCTTTTCACCCCCGTTCATGTGAGTCTACATACACACGTGAGATATTTCAAGCATGTACAAGAGCATATCAGGTTCACATCTCTGCCCGTAGCTTGTCTGGTGCAGTGGTAAAGCAATTTGTTCTGTGTCAGTAACAGCATTCACGGCTGATAAGGGCGCCTAGGATGTGATTTATTCCTAGAGCAGCTTAAGATGAAATTCCAGCTGTGTTACATTCTCTTAGTTAAACCAGCTATAAATTACAGCCAGATCCCTGCAAAAGGCAGAGAGATACCAAGAAGATGAAAAAGGAAAGCATCTCCAGAGACACAGTGCCTCACAGGGTCCAGGACACTTGGCAAAAGGTTTGGCTTGGTTAATGGTCTTCTGTGTGACAAGAAACATATGGCTTTCACACTTAAAAATTAAGTTTTTGAAAAAGCATTGCAGAGAAGGGAATATTAAAACTCAAGCAACCATATTTGCTATTTTGTGACAAAGGAAGGCAAGAGCAGTATCTTACGTGGCAAGAGCTAAAAAATATCAAAAATTCTTAGTGGATCTGGAAACTGAAAATTATAGATAATGGAAATAAAATGTTATTGCAATGAGCCATTCCCACCAGGGGAGAAATTCTTCCAAGAGTCATAGAGTTAGCAGAAAAAAATGCTCTAACCTTGTGGTGTGTTTCTACACCTTTCTAACCCAGTGAACTCAGGTATAAAATGATTGTCTGCTTAGAAAAATTATATGGCCACACTGTCTTCAGGATCTGCTTAATGTAAGACAGAATTTGCAGTTGTCAATTGTCCATGGAAAGCTTGGACAGAAAAGAGGGCAGGAAGAGAAACAAAAAAGGCTGAAATGTATAGTTGCTGGTCTTTTCTACCCTTTTTTCCTCAGCATCCTCTTTTGAAACTGTGGGAAGTGCAGATGAAGATGGAATCCTTTCACAGATCCAATCCAGATTTACTATATTTTTGCAATCTTTTGGAAAATACACTTTTAAGATGAATGAGAATGAGAATGAGAATGAGAATGAGAATGAGAATGAGAATGAGAATGAGAATGAGAATGAGAATGAGAATGAGAATGAGAATGAGAATGAGAATGAGAATGAGAATGAGAATGAGAATGAGAATGAGAATGAGAATGAGAATGAGAATGAGAATGAGAATGAGAAAAATAGCTCCCAATAATGACATTAATAACAGCAATTCAGTTCCTTTTTTATTAGGGTTGGTGTTTGTTCTGATGTAGAAAGAGAAACTTCATCCTGTATCTTTTCTGAATAAGTCTTCTCATTTTTATGGAGATATTTTACATCTGGAGCTGTAGCTGCAAAGCTACATAAACATTGTCTGGTTGCAGTAGTTGTCCAAGGCAGAACTTAGGAATATTTTTAATCTCTGAAAAAAAATACTTTGAACAAACAAACAAATTAAACAAAAACCAACCAACCAAACAAACAAACCTACCCCCAAATGAACAAAAAATAACAACACAAAAAACCAGCATCACCAAAAAACCCCCCCAAAACTCAAGTAAATTGCAACTGTGTTAATCTAAAACACTGCTCTTGTCAGTGTTTAACTTATTATGCCTATATTCAACATACTTTTAGAAAAAAACAACCTTTTTTTTCACAATTTCTTGTTAATCTACTTGCCTTCATTCTCCAACCCCTGTTTAGTTTCAAATAAATATCTATTGAGGGTAATAAAAAGCAAAATCTAACTGACAGAAAATTGCTGAACTGGAACTAAGAAAGATACACTTTTGCACACCAACCTGAGTGTTGTCTCTCACCATTATTTGACCACTATGTAGACATGTACATTTGCTAGAGCTGGCAACATATGCCTAAAACTGCTCCTAAACAAGAAGGATGCAGGAAATAAATGCAAGAGAAGATTCTGGAATTTCAACCCCAGCCCACCACTCTTGTTCTTGGACATGGCCAGGCTCAGTGGTAGATTCCAGTACTAGTTAAGGGCAATATTTTTACTGTGATAGATTCAAACAACCCCATGTATGTAATAAGATTCAGTGTTATTCCCTTAAGTATTTCTGAACTTTTCCAGATAGGTATCATAGTCCAGGCTCTGAATAACAGGTACTGTGCAAATATCTTGAAAATTCCAGCTGCAGTTTTGCTGAGAGACAACTAAGAAATCGACACTGAAAATCTTGTCCTGAAAATTTCTGTATGAAAACTCCAGTTGTCACTTCATCTTCTGAAGTCATAAGTGAAAATATCTGCCATAAAAAAAAGCAACCATCCGTGACAGACCTTGGAATGAATGTGTTTTACATAATACCATAAATTTTGGTAGACCCAACAACAACTTCTGTAAAAGTCCCTCATTGGAGGACTAAGCTCACTGTACAGCACAGATTTCATTAACTGATGAACAAATCCAAACAGAATTACAGTGCAGTTGCAGCACTTCCTAGAGGCATGCAGTGAACAAAGCAAGAACTCCCACAGAGAGGGCAGTGATTCCCACCTTACACTGGAATTGGGAAAATGTGTGAGAGAATAACATCTCTGGGTTGTAATGAAAGAACAATGCCAACAAGACTCCCTCCTCCTCCACCCTGCAGACCAGAAAGCCCTTTATTAGGTAATCAGCAAGACCTGCAGCCATGGGAGCTGAGGGAGTAAAATCTGCAAAATTAGATTGCCAGTCTTCCTGGATGACTGAGCTTGACTGCTTAATAGAAAATGGAATTCTGATTAAAAGGAACAAAAGACTTATGAGTAAACAAGTTGAATTCTGGCTAAACACAAGGTTCATTGGCTATAAATTTTGTCTTCATATCAGATCCCAGGAAGTGTTAAGGCAAATGCAATGGCAAGAGGTCAGAAAACCATAAGCAGTCAAAGCTTACAAAGTCGTTATCCTCAATTTTACCATGGCAAAGTGGGTGCTTGGTCTTTCTTCTTAGCAAATTTCAAGTAAAATACACTGGTCACAATCAGAAAGATGAACAACACTGAAACATTTAATCTCACCAAGGTGCACAGGTTAAAAGCTCCTAAAAAGTGTTTGCATATTGAGTTTTAATTTACAAAACTATGATTGTGAAGTTGTTTCTCGCAACAACATCTCAAACTGAAAGTGCAGCTGGCTCAATCAAATTAATACTGTAATGTGCCAACACTGCTTTAGCATTTTGTCCCTAAAAAGCACCTGTAGAAGTCTGCCTTTAGAGTAGTGATCCCTTCATCCCTTCATCCCTTCATAGTGATATACTTCACTCCTAATATACCTCTAGTTATGAGCGTAACATTGGCTCTATTCCCCAGGTCCTTCCATTCAAACCTGCATATATTTTGAATAATTACTAATTTGAATAATTACTAATTATAAAATATTTTTTTTCAAATTATCTAAGTTATCCTAGGAAGGGTAACAAGAACTGATGCAGAGAATGAGCACAAAGGTTAACAGCAAAGAGAGCAATACAGTGGAAAACCGTAGCTTTTACAGAGTGTCTGCTGAAAAAAGCCATTCCAGGGAAATTAAAAAAAGTTTTTAGAACACCTGTTCCCTAGTGGAGAAATTACTGGTATTCATGGTAAGACATTTCATGATGTTCTTTCTGAATTTATGTGTAAGTCCTAATTCCTCTACAGATTTTCTGTAAAGTGACTTTTTCTGATCTGTGTGACAGAATGAAACAATGAAATCCCACAGGCAGCTAAAAATGTTGCTTAAGAGCCTTCTATCTTAAAAATGACCAGCCAGGTGCCTTGTGAATAGTTTCATTACTTGAATGATGCATCTCTATTACTAATGGATGAAAAGCAATCAATTGAGCCATGGATAATAACTACAAGTCACAGGAGAAATTACAACCAGACTAGCAATAAGTTACTGGCAATTGTGCTTTCATGCTTTAAATTCCAACAATGTAGCCAGATCAGATATCCAAGTGGGAGAGGAAACCGGATCATGAAATCCCAAGAATGCCACAGCAAAGGGTAGGAGGCATGCTTGATATTCACAAGGAAAATTGTTAATCAGTTGATTGCTACTCTGAATTTGCAGAGGCTGCACAGCTAATAGATAAACTGAAGGATGAGATTATCTATTAAAAACAAACTAGCAAATAACACCAAACACAATAATCCAAACAAAATATATCAGAGCTTCTGAAGGTCATCTAAATTAAGAATGTTATTTTGAAATTTATTTAAACAACACCACAAATGGTAAAAGTTAGTCACAGGTATATGAGTGTATTAATTTCCACAGTTTCTCTTATACAGTAACACACACAGTGGAAAAGAAGACTTAAATATTGGGATACCACTGAGACATACCTGAAAAGACAATTTGCATCAGAGTCAACATTCATTCAACTGCATGTGACATTACACACTGCAAATCACATGGCCATAATAAGGCAGAAAAAGTCCTCACTGTGCTGCTAGTTGCATTTTCTATGTTCAACCCCCATGGAGCCAGGGCTAAGCATTCCCTTTCTCCAGCAAGGAGACCATCAGATTGCACAGAATGTCAGTAAACACTCATCAGCATTTCTCAAACTTTCCTTCCTTCAGTAAACACATTGGCTTCACCAGGACAGGGTACAGGGAAGCAGATCCTGGCCTGTGAGAGCAGTGTATATTGCTCCAATTTCTTCCAGCAGGCACAGATTGCATGGGCAGGGCCACGCTGTTGCTGTCAGCTGTAAAAATCAGCCCGAACCTGTGCCACGGTAAATGGAGGCCCAGTCAAGCCAGCACCTTGTGAAGCTCTGGGTGTCCTGACAGAGGAGCAGATCACAGTCAGTGTGACCAGAGACATACCTAGACCCTTGAAGCCTGATACAGCTTTTCATGGCAGGAAACATGGGATTTCAAGGCTGGTGCAGCCTGGGCGGGCTGGTGGCTCCTGTAGACACAGGACTGTGCCTTGGGGAGCTGGGGCTGCAGCCTCGGCACAGTGCACCTCCCCTCGCTCCCACCACTGCCCCACAGCTGCCGTGTGTGCAGCTCCGTGTAGGCACAGGTGGTGACAGTGGACGAGCTTGGGTAAACCTCTGGTCAGCACAGTTCTCAGCCCAGCCTCTGAGAGACCTTGGGTTGTGCCTGAAGGGACTAGAGAGGGAAAGAAACCAGTTACTTTTGGTTGGATATCAATGGGCGAGTGAGTATGCTTCAGCTAAATCCTCAAGAAAATGTTTTATGTTCAGTCTCTCTACTTCCCATGGTCCCCACCACCTTCTTCCACCCTATAAATCATACTGTATTTCCCAAGATGCTCACAGCTGGGCTTCCCACAGGGCATGGTTCTCTCCATGACCTCTACAATGGATGTGCCTCTTCACCATCATCTTTCTCAGTGTTCAGTTTGACACATGTACCTCAATCTTTTTCCACCCTTCCCTGAAATTTACCCCAAATATTTTTGCAACTCTTTGGTTTTGATGTCCATTTTTCTAATGCCTCTAAGTGTCTGCTTCATCTTGCCTGACAAACTGACTTGCAGGAGCTAAGCTGGAGCAAGATGGCCCTTATTCTTTCTTCTTCTAGAGCTGACTGCAAGGGATTGCCCTGAAAGGACCCAGTCTCCCTTCTGGCTTGGTAACCCAGAAGTCTGTGGACATACCAAACCTTGATATCCAGGCATCATCTCTGCTTTCCACTTTTTTCCCCCAGGTGGTGAGTTATAAAGGTCAAGCTTTCTCGTTCTTCTTACAACAGTCAGAGGCAGACCTTAAGGACCATGATTTCAAAACCTCTCCCCATTTCTGTGCTTTGAACATCTTTTATTGATTAGGAGAGGAACATTTTCCTCACACTAGTGTGCTGCACTTGTATTTCACATGGAGTACAGTTTATTCCTTACTGGAATGCATCTTAGTCTTCCATTTTAGCCCCAGCAGAGCTAGTGTAAAGATCCCTGTGCCTCATAAGGAAGGCTGTGAGCTCCTAGTGTTTTGTTTTTCTTTGTTAGGAAGCAGTTTTCCCCCAGGACATAAAACTGCCACATCCTAAACTGAGGGCATAGATGAAAATACGAGGAGTTGGCTGCATGCAGAAAGTACGTGGGGAAAAAGAGGAGGAAACAACAGGGCCAAAATATGGAGAGAAAATCCCACCTTAAACCTTGGGAGATCACATGATTAAGATGAACATAAATTCAGACATAATCAACAGGTTACACGAGAGAGCACAAATGAGGAGATAGAAAATTGGGGTATTGTATCACGAATATGATCACACCAGGTGATTATGTTAATAGATCTACTGAGCCTGCTGGTTAAAGGATGAAGAAATACAGGGCAGGGGAAAAGGAGGGGGTGGGCAAGGGTTGCAAAAGAGAGTAAAGACTTGATCTAAGGATGAGAAAAACATTAACAGAGTTCTCCCACAGAAAGACAATATGTGTTTTTCAGTTTAAATGGATGCTGTAAGTTTGGGTCCTCCAGTTCAAAAGGCAGATGTTAGGTTTTAAAACAACTCCTATCATTGTTTCAGGATCTCATGGTTGGAAATGCAAACAAGCAAGCACAGAGTAATGAAATGATCTGCCACTGGATGCGTGGCTTGTCATCATTACCACTCAGAAGAACTGAAATTTTAGTTCAGAGCACAGTTCCCTTCCAATCTGACCGGTTTCAGTTTTCCCCCCCAACACACTTCATTCTTGCTAATGAGGAAGCAATCTCTTTTCACAGACCCAGAAACATTCCCACAGAGGAGTTGCTTGCAGTGGAATAGAGGGCCTTTGTTCTTTGTCTAAATTCAATGTCGTTAAAAACAAGCCGAACAGCTGCAACAACAGTTTAAACCAAACAGTCATCTCAGGGACTGAACCTCCCTGTTTCTTTGCAAATCTTTGTTAAAATCTCTCCTTTGCTTGTTTCATTCTATGTTTTTCTTCACTGCCTTTTCCTAGTGAAGGAACACCACAGAAAAAATATCCACAGAAAAAATATGCACATTACATGCACAATGTCTTATACCGTGATTGTGATCACAAACATTTCCAGGGTTTTTGAAAAGAGCCAGGTCACAGCCTCTTATGCTTTCAGCTCTTTTCTTAGTGCCCATGTGCATCAGAAACCCACTCTTTTCCTTCCAAATTCTGCTGAGACGTAAGTTCCTCTGCAAAGCCCATGGAAGGTTAGCAGAAATGTCACTGGCCCACCCCAAGGCATATCCTGCTCTCTGTTTTGCCTGCCTGCTTTCTGTGTGCCACTCCTTGAATTGGATTCCACAGTTCTTGAAACAAAGAAGCAATTTTCGTTGTATGCCAGAAGGACCCCTTAAGTTTCTTCAAGATGATCCTTGTTTCTGTAATATGAAGGATGCCATGTGCTCCCTCACACTTCATGATACTAAAAAAATGGTAGCACCAGAGGATACTTATTATTACCAAAAAAAAAGGCAGTGCTTTTTTCTTATTTTAACTAATACTTGATTTCTCATATCAACAAACCAGGCCTGTGTTTCATGGATACATTTTTTTTTTCTTTTTAAATAGCAAAAAGGGGATATTTTTCCAGCTGCTTATTCACTAACCTTAAAGAGCAGTACAAACAGAGAGTAAATACTCCATTGTAGCAGCTATATGCTTTTTCACAGATCAGTTCAGAAAAGAAAATGTTTGAATTAGGAGCAATAATGGCTCTTTTTTGGCAAGTGAAAAAAGGCAAATATTATTTGGATGAGGTCCAAGCAAAGCTTTCCCAGCACATGTTATTCTATCTGAGGCTAAAGGCCTGAAAAAAAAAATCCACCCAGCTACAGCTTGTGAAGTTTGCCACCTACTGAGGAAAGCACAGCACAGCAATACCAGAAAAAGCAAAGTGAAAAAAAAAAATAATTCTGCTGAACTTAATAGATGTTATAAACATGTTTCCTCTCATAGACTCTCCGTAAGGGCTTCTGGATACCTCTATACAGCTTTCAAAGGACAAAATAAACAATAGAAATACTTCTCCTCTTTTTCCTCCTTGGTACGTAAAGCCTTAAAGGCAGTGTTTTACCTTAAACCACTCCTGGATTTTGCCTTACAAACCTAGAGATGCCTTTTGCCTACAAACTGAAAAAATACTCCCAGCTTCAGCAAGGAACATAATTTCTCTGTGATCTGAATTGTTTAGATGTCCTAAGTCACAAGCTGCTAGGTAATAAAAAGTCACGCTGTAGCCATTTCTAAAATTATATTGTTTATTTCTATTTACCTCACAGCCCCATTAGAAGTACTGTGTAAGAAACTAAGAGTCTGCCTTTACAGCGGGAGCATTGAGAAATACTACCTGTTAAAGTTCAGACAGATCTGTTGTGGTCTGGAAAGATCTCTCAGCATGCTATAGTGTGAAATGCATAGAATATAACAAACCCCTGGAGCAAGGCAGAGGATGCTTATACAGGCTGTAGAGACATCACTGAGCATGACAGGGTTGCTTTCATTTCACATTCACTTAGGTAAAACAGGTATAAACACAAAAATGTTAATGATAACCTTAATGGATCCATGGGAAAAAAAATCAGAATGTAAAAGGTGAAGAAGACTCAAAGTCCATTTTTGTTTTCCTTAGCTTGTGGTCGTAAGGGTAGAAATAAAGCCTCATCAAAATGCTACCTCCTGACTAACAGATGAGTTTGCTGCCTGGCACAGCAGAGGGCAACAGCTGCACAGCAGACTTCATCAGCCTCCCATTGGAGCAAAAAATCACTGGCCCTGGCTGCTCACAGGTGGGGGTTGTGGGTGAAGTGGGAGCTTCAGTCAAAGTCTACTAAAGAAGCCCTGCCACTGAGTCACGAGGTGCCAAGAAAACTCCCTTGCTTTCCAAACGCCTACTCAGAGAGAGGAGTCTTGGGGCAGCTGGATCTCATTTTAGCTTCAGACTGTCAACAGTTTAAATTTTCATAACTATGTCCCACAAGTTTTAAAGATGCAAATCAGATATATTTATAAAAGAGGAGCTATTTATTAAGAGAAAATAACAGACAGAAGATTTGTATCAGAAGTACTAACAGTACAAAAGCCAAAAAAGCTAGTCATCTATGTCATAAAATGGCAAAAATGGACTATATTATAGCAATTATGTATTACAGCTATCAAAAGAAGAACTTTATCTAGAAGTTTTGATGTATCTCACTACAATTTTTTTTGTGGAATACTTCTTCCTCTTTATATCAATCACTGGGAAACAACCATGAAGAGGTATCCCAATCCATGGGAGAAACTCCATATACTTCACATGGAAGTATCTAAGTGAATGAAAGCATGCTGGACTTTTATAGCATAAAGAATTTGGCTACCAGTCATATGTCTTCAGGCCAGTGTAGCATCTTATCTGTCAAACCTTACTTCAAAGGGACAGACCTGTGTTCGAAGATGGTAAGCCAAGGAGGGCTTTTAGGACATCCAACACCAAAAATTACTGGCACCTCTGGCATCTCACCACAAACGGTTTGCATTTTTTGTATCTTCTGACCAGATTCCAGGCCAAGCAGCAAAGCTTTGTCAGGGTGAAGTATTCTGCCCCTAGTGGGCACCTGTTTGAATCTGGAAATCAGAGCTGCAAGGGTCATCCTGCACCAGAAGCAATCACACCACTTCTACAGCAAGTGAGTATCTCTGCCTGAGCCTGTGACAGTAACCCCACCACCCTCTGAATGAAGGGTGTCAGCTGGGCTCACCTCCTGCAATAGCCCTCTCTGTGCTAGCGCCTGTGCTGCAGCTGTAGAGCAAGCATTAACACAGGGGAAGTGTTCTCCAAGCACAGAAGAATTTATAATCCTGAGGCTGACACTGCTATGTGAAATGATGCCTAAGTGGAATAATTATTATTTTATTTAAAATGCATGTTTAAATAGCACGTATGTACACATTTTCTGTGTATGTCTGTATCTGCAAGGATGTGTATATATACCCCATGGCAACCAATGTCAGACAAATACATTTTAATGAAATACATGTACAATACAACAAAGATGCTGAATAAAGTCCCAGGTTCTAAAGGGTAACATCATTCAAAATCTTCACCTCTGACAGAAATGGTTCTGCAGAATAATACCCACATGGATAAATATGGAGATATATTTCATCCTACACAGATAGAAAATCTGTGTTTGGCTGGTACAACCTGAAACTCAGAAATCCTTCCTAACAACAACAACAACAAAAGTTTCTACTGCAAGGCTCTGGGAATGGCATATGAAAACTTACCAATTACTACAGACTCAGTGTGCTTCTAGCCCCACACTTAATTCACTACTCACTGAGCTGGTGTCCACTGCTGTGAACCTCTGTGTCAGTGTTTTCAGAGCCCCACACTCAGCAGGGCACTCAGCAGGGCTGCACAGAGCCCATGGGGCTCTGACACATGCAAGGCAGGAGTGCTCTGCTTCCCGGAGCACCAATGGAAAAGTGCTGGTCTTCCAGCATATAGGTTGAGAAAGTGACTGGTTGAGTGAATGGCTCACTTTTTCAGGGCGCAGATTGAGTCCCCTGCTGAGATGTTCCTGGTCAATCAGATTGTAATGCCAGAGCAAAGCTGACATACTCAGTTCATACAGTGATGAAGATAGCAATGGCTCCTAGAAAACCTGCGCTAAGAAAATCTTATAAAAGTAATTAATTTTAAAATTATTGTAGCCAATGCAAGATTATGATATACATTTGTACATGCTCTACTTCTTTGGGTTTCTTTCTGGTGGGCTATTTAAGTTAGGAGAGAAAGTTTTGGTTTTTTAAGTGCATTAAAATCTTTATTTACAATTGGAAGTAATTGCCACACAGTGTCCCATAAAATCAGCTGCATGCCCATCTGACTCTGGTGCTTTATTAGCTAATATTTTTTTCAGGTCTTCTTTATTTCTTCCAAGCCACACACTTTGGCTCATAGCAAGAGCAGCAAGGAGCTTTCAGGAGATACCACCTCGCTGGTTACTGCTATGCTGCCCTCCATGCTCACAGCATGCACAGCTCTTTTCTCAGTAGCCCCTGATTTATTTTCCTCTCTCATTTTCAGCATCTATCTGCAATCCCCTAGTAGTAAAATGGCAGATTTCAAGTTTTACAATGTTTACTTCCTCTTCTACAGGTAGAGAAGGACATCAGTGCATCAGGAACTTTAAGTGCAATCACAGCACCATGCTCAGTCTAGATCTATCTGCCTCCCACAGTTGGGCTCCTGCTCTTCTCCAAGATGGGAACAGAGCCCAAGAGTAAATTGCACGAGATCCAAATGGGCAATGCACAAGACTCAGAGAGGTCTGAAAACAACTAACATCCGTCTGTCTCAACCCCCCTCTCCGATGTTATTTCAGATACTTCTTTACCTTTCCCACCCTAAATGTCCAAAGAAGGCTCTCCAGCCCCCCATAACAGCTCCCTGCTTTGGATCTGCATGTACTGTACCTACAGACCTCCATACCAGAATGTCCTCTCAGCTGGGATTTTGGCTGTCTGCCCTGTCATGTACTCATGCATCTGCAGGCAATGCAGCCAAAAGGGCAATGACCAATTCATCAGTTTCTGGAACCACAAATCCACGACATCCGTTTTTAAAGAAGTTTGACCTTGGTGATACCAATAGCATTTTTTTAGTCTCCAAATCTTGCTTTCTGCCTTTTAGACTACTGTTTTCTCTGTGAGAAACCTTTCTCTATAACCTTCAGATGTCTGTATTCAGTCCTCTGATTGATTCTCCAGCAATTAGAAGACTGTCCTCAGTAACATTGCACACATTTCCAAGCTTCTGCTAATCTTATTACAGCTACAGCTATTTCTTTCATATCCTGGCAAATAACTCCCACAGCATTTTGTATTCCCATTGCCAATTCGCTTCTGTAAAGAGCAACCCTCCTTTTTTCCCCCCCCCTGTAATTTCAGAATCCTTTGTTGTTTGTGTTGTCAAGGGTGAGGTTAGCTTCTGGCAGCCAATGCCCTCCCTGAGGAATAGAGTCTTCCCCTTCCAAGAAGCGCTGATGTGGTCATTTAAGTTATTTTCTTGGAACAAGATAAAGATAGTAGAGGGGAAGGAAAAAATCAAGCGGTTGCAAGATCCCATGACTGGTGTTGTTCCAATGTCCCTGCCCAGTCACTCTAAGTCTGGGGCAGCACAACAAGCCTGCAGTTTCTGCTGTACTCATATTGACCAGCATGTTAAGAGGTCTGGAACATCTCAAACTCAAGGCTCTGTTTTCACACACATGAATGTGCATGCCACTTTCAAATGAACATCAGTAAATATCCTGATTACAACCAGCTCCACCTGCAAACTGTGAGCAGGGATCAGCACGGAGAAACATTTGGTCATTGAGAAGGACTCTGAAACTGGCACATCCCAGGCTCTGCTGCTGTGTCTCACTGTCCTGAACACAGAGGTGGGGGGCTGTGACTAGGTTACTCTCACCAATGGTGGCTTGTCTCACATTCAGCAGAAAAGCTGGTTTTCTCTGCTGACCTATGGTTCTGGCTATCCTATATCTCGTGTTCTGCAGTTGAACAAGCTCACAGTGACATTTTTGCTGCTGCAGTCTCATTTTAAATGCTCTGAGTGTGAGAAATGGCTTATGAGGTGCACCTCATGTCCAGGAAGTTGTCAAAGCAGCAGTTCAAGCCTGGAGAGACTGCTAGCCTGGGGTGCTCTGCTCAGAGGAAAGTTTCACCATAGAAACTACTTAGCCCAGTTCCCAGTGTTCACTACCTGGCCAGCAGAGGTGACTGTGATCCCCCAGCTGCTAGAAGGCTCACTCCATACTAAGGTGTGCAGCAACCACCCTGACAGATCAGCCTAAGGCCTGGTGAGCCTCCAATCCCCTGTACACATGTTGCTGCCAAAAGCAGGTCTGTGATGGAGTACATAGGGTTCTAGTTTGCTGGGCTTTTTCTTTAACAAAGGCACCTTATATGCATCCTCTTTGTCTTCTCACTTGTCCCTGCTCATGGGCATTATGCATGCCTGCCATTAACCAGGGTCATGTGTACACACAGCCAAGCCAGAGGGAATGTGAGGCAACAGCAGCCAAAGCCAGGTGGGCAGGCTATGGGCTGCTCCCCTGGCTGTACGTGGTACCCCTGGTGCTTCTGTTGTCAATACAGAGTGCCATTTCCCTGCTCTGCCAGCCGCTGGACTTTGCCACTCTATCTGCTCACCCATTTACCTGGCAAAGCGAGAGAGCTAGGCAGAAACCAGCTGATGTAGCCTGGAGTTTTCATGGAGTTAGGAGAAGAGAGAGAAGATAAACTAGGTCTTGCTAAGGGTCCATTGAGGATGGACAAAGACTGTGGAGCATGGGAGCAGGAAATTTTCTTTGAGCAAGACCACCACCCCTCCCAGCTTCTCTTTTCCAGATCTGAAACCTGGAAGATCCACAGAAGGCACCAGTCACAAAAGGAGGGTGAAATCTACAAGTGATGAAGGGCCTGTTGTTTTCAACAGAAGTCTGACAAGATGCCTACAAAATAAGATCGAGTAAACAAAGTTTTGTTCTGTAACTATTATTTCTCTGCGAAAAACTTCTGTTCTCTGTGCATTCTAGTTGGACTGAATTGCACAGTGCTCAAACTCCTACCTAACGTCTCAAAAAGAAAGGACTTTTTTGTGGCATGTGTTTGTGATCAGATACCACTCAGATACCACATCAGATACCATCAGATACCACTATGGTATCTTCTTTGTAATAAATAAGAAGCAATGAACACTATTTCCATCGCCGTTTAATCTTACTTAGTTTAGAACACGCATGCCTTTTTTGCATCTATGAGAGCCCATTTTAGCAGTTTTGAAGGAATCGATATGCATATAGCTGAGACTTGAATTTGGTCCGTAAAACAGTCCTAACTTGGCCCCTGAAAGGCTCAGACAGAGTACCATGACTGTTAATAAAGAGCTTTTATTAGATGTTCGTTTCCACAAACACGGTTGGAGTTAATCCAATATAAGCAAGCTTTTGCTGATGGTGTATTGTTTCCTAGAGCCTGACTGCCAGCAGGGTACTACAGGACCAGAAAAAATCCTACACTAAGAAAATGTTAAATGGCACAGCAGGGCACTCTGGAGCTCCATATGATGCCACTGCTTCAATGGAAGCTCCTGGTTTCTTCACAAGACATTGCAAGGTACTTCCAAAGCCTCTTCCGTAACCAAAACCACACGTGTGTTTTCCAGTGATAGAGTACAGCTGGTCACAGCAGACCAGTTAACAGGATACCCAGCACTCTAGGTGGCACAATTCACCTAGAGCTTTGGCTGCTGCAACCCATGGAAGGAAGATGGACACAGCAATTCTTTTGGACTTGGCCAGTGAAAAATTCCTGAATTACAATTTGGGTTCAAATTGTCAATGCTTCTCTTATGAAGAATCTGCCTTGCGATTACCCTCTGTGATCTCACCTGGCAAATCGGTATGCGACTTCACCTGCATCACATCAAATGGGTGCTCTTGATAAGAAACTAAATAAATTAGTTTTGAGAGCAGCCTGAAGAGACGCTCGTTCTCGATGTCTTTGAGAACTGCCTGCTCCACCCTAGACACTACCCCCGCCACACAGGCTGAATCGGTGACCAAATTAATTGGCTCCGAGAACTTCTCAAAAGCTCTCACAGCTGCGGCCAGTTCAGCGACTTGGGGCGATCCCTCCACAAACTCTACATCAGCTTCCCAATGCTGAGTTTGGGGGTTTCTCCAAGTCATCACTGACTTGTAGGATGCCCTGGACACGTCAGTGAACACTGAGAACTTTGAGCAGCCTACCAGTGAGTCCTCGTTAAACAGTTTGTGTGACAGGGTATGGACTGATATGTGTCCACTGTAGATGTCTAGGGATATCTGGAGGTTGGCATTCCCCTGGATCAGACACTGGAACATGTCTTTGGTCAGCCTCTCGGGAGTGTTTTTTCCCTCCCCAGAAAGCATGACCAGGAGGTGAGTACACGCAAGATCACAACCAGCCAGCTCACGCAGTCTCAACATGGCTTTCTGGATCAGCTGAGCTAGAAGCTCTTGTGGGCTCATGGTAGTCTTGGGTCGTTGGCAGGAGAGGAAAACCCACTCTATTGTTAAGAGTGAATTTCTCTGCCCTTTGATCCACTGGAATATCAAACCATGCAAGTGTGGCAACTTTCCTAGAACAATGAATTTGAAAAGCAGCTTGGGCTGATAATGGTGAGCCTGCCTCTTGGTCAAAGCTTTTTGTGCTTTTTCTATTGTGGTTTTTGCCTCTGGGGTCAGTTCTCTGGGAGAGAGCAGCTCTCTCTCCCCCCTCAATAAATTGTTGAGGGGATCTAGGTCCTTGTTGGTGAGACCTAGCAAGGGCCTGACCCAGTTCAAAGACCCACACAGGCAATGGAGCTCTGCTAGGGTTTTGGGATCACTTTGGATTTCAAATTTTTGTGGAACAATAGTTCTCTCAGTGATCTCCAAGCCCAAGTACTTCCAAGGTGGCACCCTTTGAACTTTTTTTTCCTGCAGTTGCAATCCAGCAGAGGTTAAAACTTTAACCACTAGGTCAAGTGTTGGAGTATAGCGTCACGAGGGGCACACACAAGCACATCATCCATGTAGTGGAGGATGATGGCTTCTCTTCTTTTGGCACATACCGCAGACAGCAATGAAGCCACGAACCACTGGCAGATCATGGGGCTGCATTTTAAGGCCTGAGGCAATACCTTCCAGTGGTAGCGCTTCATTGGGGCTTCTCGATTAATGGTAGGAACTGAGAAGGCAAACCGTGGGGCATCTTCTGGGTGTAGTGGAATTTGGAAGAAACAGTCTTTGACATCTAGGACAGCCAATTGTTAATTTTGAGGGAGCATTGTTGGGGAAGGTATCCCTGGCTGGAGTGACCCCATGTGCTCAGTTACTTTGTTTATTTCCCAGAGGTCGTGGAGGAGCCTCCACCTATCCCTCCCTGGCTTCTTTATTACAAAGACTGGGGAATTCCAAGGACTGGTTGTCTCTTCTATGTGACCTTTGGCTAATTGTTCCTCTGCAATTTTCTCCAGCACCTCAAGTTTTTCCTTACTGAGTACCCACTGATGTACCCAGACTGGGGTGTAATCCAGCCACATTACCTTTTGTGTAGGGCGCCCTACAGTGGCCGCTTCTAAAAATCCTGGGGATTTTTAGGGCCACAAGAAAGGAACATGCATTAATATGCAAAAAAAGGACAAAATCAGTGAGAGGAAGCAAGAAGACACAGCCCCACCCCCTCCACCCCCCACCCCCCCGGCATCCCACAAAGCCTGAAAAACATATAAAAAGGGACCCTGTGAATGTGGTATTTCATGAACTACAGGTGTACAGAACTGTGGAGTCTGGACCTGGTTCAGCCAATGCCGATTGCCTGGCTGTTTTGCTTGTGGCTTTTCCAATTTTACTTTGATTATTTGTTGCTGTTTGCCACACTTGAAATGACCACGCAGAGACTTCGGAGTTGTGAAAGAAAAGCAGGGCAGAGCCAGTCTGACCTTTGTTTACTACATGCTCTTAAATACTATTTGAAAGGTGACCATGGGTTGGAGAGTGGACTCCCCACCTCTCAACCACATTGGTCAAAAGGATTGTCACGCAACCTCTCCTCTCCTTGGAGAAGAATGTGAAAACAATGGTAATATTTACAAGCACCATCTCCTTGTTTACATGAAAGAGCAGGAGAACGTGAAAACCTTCTACTTTAATATGAACGCTCAGAAACTAGGAAATCTCACGGTGACAATTATTTAATAAATTCCTTTAATTATTAAATTGGCGGACTCACTTATATCATCCTGGAAGACGCAAAATAAAAACTGATCTTTGAACAGTTAAATTTTGATGGAATTGAAGAGTTGTTTATATTGCTGAATGTTAATTTTGCCTGTCCAGTCAGGATGGAATGAGGAATGGGTTGAGTTGCTGAGAGTGCTCAGCTGGTTATTGCAACTTGCAGAATGACTCGTGAGATGAGAGAGCAAATGTGTTTACGTACATAGACACAGGTACACATAGGTACAACAGGCTTCTGCTGCATTTTATAATTCAATAATTCAGCTTACAATTGTTTCCTGTTACATATATTTTTAGGCTAGGTTTAATGGAACCCGCAAAGTAAACATGATTAACTCTGCAGTAACCTTACTTGGAAGGTGTCTCCCTACTGAGAAAAGACAGTTGTCATAGTTTGTGAGGAGTTTGTCTCCTCAAAAATTCTAATGCAAAAATTCATTTGGGATATCAGTAAGCTGTGGCAATATAACTGTTTTAAATTCTTACTCTAATTTCTTTTTTTTTTAAACCTTAAAAATAATGATGGATCGATCGATTGCAGAAACCTTTGACATGCTTATCAGACTGGCTGAGAATTCACAAGCACACTTTACTGCAATGTGTGTACAAACACGGCTGCTGAAGCTGCTGTGAAAATGCAGGAGGTTTTCACAGATGTGGCACTCTTCCTATTCAGCACAGGCATTAGCACAGAGGAATTTGTGAATGGATGTTTTGACATCCTGTGTGCAGAAGTCTCCAAGCCTATGATTGACCCTGGTCCGTCTGGCAGTTCCCTGCAATGTGCTTATGCCTCCAGGTTGGTAAGAAGAGACGTCGGGCCCTTTGGCAGCGTTCCCAAAAAGGCCACAGGACAAATGGGAAGATCACTCTCACCCAGCTGGACTTTCCTGTGGGCTCTCAATTTGAGGGGTTGCAGGGATCAATGCAACAGATCACCCTCACTTCTCCAAACCCTGCAGCAGAACCTTGCTGAGAATGCAGCAGTGCCCACACTGCGTGGGGCTGACGCTGAGCGAGCCCTGCATGGGCTGCTGCCCCAACACCACGCGAGGCTGCGTGCCTGACACAGCAGGAGCTGGTCCCCACTGGCAGGGCTTTATCCCTGCAGGAGCTCTCACGAGCCCTGAGCAGAGCACACGACATTGAGCACATGCTGCTGAACTTCCATTCCCTTGTTCATGACGCTCTGGGACCGGCCTGGATCAATGGGCCAGAACGGTCTGAGCACGCAAGACACACTTGGGGCAAACAGGACCGCAGGAAAAGTATCGCTGGTAGCTATAATTTCTTTGGCCATTTTTATGGTGAGGAACACACTTGCATCTGAGTTCAGCTTTATTTGACTGTGCAGTTTTCTGGGAGCACAAGAAGTCTTTTTCACGAACATAAGATGATTGGTTGACTGTTATCTGATGAGCACATGATGCTAAAAGTGAACAATCCTCCTTTTAGATACCAGTGGCCTGCCTTAAAGAAAAGAAAAGCAAGAAAGCAAGAAAGCAAGCAAGCAAGCAAGCAAGCAAGCAAGAAAGAAAGAAAGAAAGAGAAAATTATAAATAATAATAAAAAAGAATCAGAATTCCAAAACCCATGCACCCACTGCAACCACTCCCCAAACCCAAAAATTTCCAAGCAACCAAGCATCCATACTCAAACAAAACCGAAAAACTACCCACTAAGAAACAGGGACTAATATAAAAAGCTTTACAGTAATATATTTGATCCCTGTCTTAGCTTAAAGCAGTAGGTTACACTTCTGAAAGAAGTCTGAGAATATTGCTGTCAGCAGTTACTCCCTGTTATGTTTACAATTCAATATTGTGGTCCTGGCCTCCAGAAGCTGTGCAGCATGGAGGGAGGTGCTGTCTTGGAATCCACATGCAAGTGAGTCTAATTGTTTGAAAAGCAGACCTACTTGCAGCAGCAGCAGCAGCAGCAGGAGGAGGTGCATGGGGTGAAACCTGAGGCTGAAAAATAAATGTTGAGAAAGAGTCAGTTTTAAGAAACAAATCTATGGAGAGAGTGCAAATAGGTATGAACGAAAATAAAGTCTATTGGAAATGTTAAGTGTTTGTAACAGAAAGGAAAGAAAAAGGGAAAATGAAAGGAAGGCGCGGAAGGAAGGAAGGCACGGAAGGAAGGCGCGGAAGGCGCGGAAGGCGCGGAAGGCAGGAAGGCAGGAAGGCAGGCAGGAAGGCAGGCAGGAAGGCAGGCAGGAAGGCAGGAAGGCAGGAAGGCAGGCAGGAAGGCAGGCAGGAAGGCAGGCAGGAAGGCAGGCAGGAAGGCAGGCAGGCAGGAAGGCAGGAAGGCAGGAAGGCAGGAAGGCAGGAAGGAAGGAAGGAAGGAAGGAAGGAAGGAAGGAAGGAAGGAAGGAAGGAAGGAAGGAAGGCGCGGAAGCAAGGAAGGCGCGGAAGGTGCGGAAGGAAGGAAGGCGCGGAAGGAAGGAAGGAAGGAGGAAGGGAGGGAGGAAGGGAGGAAGGGAGGAAGGGAGGAAGGGTGGGAGGAAGGAATTTAAAAATAAGAATAAAAAAATTAGAAATCGAAAACATACCCACCTGAATCACTCCCCAAAACTAAAAATTTCCAAGCAACCAAGCATCCATACTCAAACAAAACAAAAAAATACCCAACAGGAAATAGGGAGTAATGGGGGGAAAAAATACAGTAATAAATTTAATCCTTGTCTTAGCTTTAACCAGCACGTTACTCTTCTAAAAAAATTCTGAGAACACTTCTGTCAGCACCAGCTTTAACTTTCTGTTATGTAATTCAATATTGTGGTCCTGGCCTCCAGAAGCTGTGCAGCATGAGGGGAGGTGCTGTCTTGGAATCCTCATGCAAGTGAATATAACTGTTTGAAAAGCAGACTTACCATCAGCAGCAGGAGCAGCAGCAGGAGCAGTAGCAGGAGCAGGAGCAGCAGCAGGAGCAGAAGGTGTACGTGCTGCTTGGGGTGAAACTTGGGGCTGCAAGATATCTGTTGAGAAAGAGCCAGTTTTAAAAAGCAAACCTATGGATAAAGTGCAAATGGTTATGAACGAAAGGAAAGGCTATGAGAAATATTTAGGTGTTTGTAACAGAAAGGAATGAAGGAAGGAAGAAAGGAAGGAAGAATGTAAGGAAGAAAGGAGGAAGGTGGGGAAGGTGCAGAAGGTGCGGAAGGTGTGGAAGGAAGGTGTGGAAGGAAGGTGTGGAAGGAGGATGTGGAAGGTCTGAAAGGAAGGTGCAGATAGTGTGGAAGGAAGGAAGGAAGGAAGGTATGGAAGGAAGGAAGGAAGGTGCAGAAGGAAGGAAGGAAGGCAACGGTAATAAAAATTAAAAAAAAACCAAACACCCACACACTGCACTGACTCCCCAAAACCAAAAACTCCACCAACTAAGCAACCAAATCCAAATTCAAACTTAAAATAGCCAAGCAGAAAGGGACCAATAGAGTGAAACATTACAGCAGTAATTTTACCATCCCCTTTCTGCTCTAAAAAAGCTCTCAGAATGTTTCTGTTTACTTTAGTTAGATTTATATTTAATTGTTGTTGTATTTGCCTTACAGAAGCTGTGCAGTGTGAAGGGAGGCAACAGCTAGGAATCCACATCCCAGTGACTATAATTGATTGAAAGGCAGACTTTTACCATCACTGTCACAAGCATGGGAAGGAGGTGTTTTGGCCAGTTGGTGTCCAATGCAACCCAAAAAAGATTCTATGCAGATAAAGTAGTTTTAAAATTAAAATTAAAATGTTTTTAAATTTTAAAAAACAAGGAAAAGCACAGCACAGAAATTGTGGCTGCCATCAAAGCTGTTACAAAAGTACTATTGGTTTATACCAGAATGCACGGAAAAGATCTGTGGCAAAAAAAAAAAAAAAAAACAACGAAAAAAAGAAATTTAAAAGAGTGAAAAAACCCCCAAAAAACCCATAAACCAAACATGCACCCACCCACCACTACCACTGCCCAAAAACAAGAATCCAACCAAGCAAGCAACCATACCCAAACTCAACCCAACTAGATCTAAAATATGGGGATCAGTAGAAAAAAATGGCACTGGTAATTTTAATCCCTGTGTTAGCTTTCAGCATGCCATTTCTCTTCTGAGAAAAGTCTCACAACATTTCTGTTAGCACTAGTTTTTCTGCTTCACAGTGTTTGCAATTCAGTATTGTTGTATTTGCCTCCAGAAGCTGTGTAGCATGAAGTGAGATGCTGGCTAGGAAGCCACATACAAGTGACTATAATTGCTTGAAAGGCAGACTTAGCAGCAGGAGCAGGAGGTGGACTAGGTGCTTCAGGGAAAACAGGAACCCAAAAAGAGTCTGTTCACAGAAAGTCAAAATTACCTCAGTGCAAGTAAATTTCAAGAAACAAGGAAATGCAGTAAGTGTTGTTGTGTTTGCCTCCAGATGCTGTGCAGTGGGAAGGGAGGTGCTGGCTAGGAACCCACATCCAAATGGCTGCAAGTGCCTGAAAAGCAGGCTTACCAGCAGGAGCAGGAGCTGGAGAGGGAGGCGTAACAGCTGCTTCGGGTGCAAAGTGAACTGGCAAAGATTCTCTTCCTGTTGTTAATGTTCCAACTCGGTCAGCTGCCAGTGAGTAGAGATCCATAAAATGTCTAAGCAGGTGCTTTAAAGAAAAGTAAAAGGAATCATTAGTTCCAGGCAAGCTACACTTGAAGTACCAAATAGCATACATCCAAATTTGTTACCAAAGACTCCATTTTTTTAGTAGAGAAATCCAATACCATTTGGAAGCCAGGCAGAATTTCAGTCCTAGCACTTAAACATCAAAAAGGCCATTGTGTTTCTTTTAAAATCTTGAATATTAGTATCATCGAGGAAAAGGAAATTTCACAATCCACACCCTAGTTAGAAGATGCTTTGATGAGATGCTTTCAAGTATGCGGTACAGCACTGAGCTCTTGATACAATTTTTTCATTTTATTTCAATACAAGACTCAGTGCAGGTTCAATTTCTGTTCACAAAATTTACCATGCAGTTTCAGGCTGATTTTCCCACTTCCAAAAGGAGTCAATTTACTAATCCTTCCACTTCACAGCAAAAACAAAATAAAACAAAACACCTGAAAAAAACAACCAAAAACACATGCAAAACACCTCAGCAGTAATAAAAGAAACCTACAGTCTTCTAAAAACAAATAATCTGATTGCAATATACCTGGAAAAAAGGTAACTGTTTGCATGTATGTAGTGGAAGAGTTTTGTTATATTGTTTAGACTGATGATAAAGTTAGCAGGACAAGACAGCACAAATGATTTCGCCATATTGATAACTTTATATCCAAGTAGTCTTAGCTAACTGTTGAAATGACTGGTCTTCTTTACAATGATTCATCACATTTTATTTGGTATATTTGTTCCCTTCAGATCGTATGAGACTGGTCTTTTGAATGTAAACCTGTGGTATAGATAAAAATCGGGACCACAAAAACTTAGTACGACAAACAGGGATTTAGAAAGATTTTTGAAGTTTTCCTTTCCTTGGTTTCACACTGCTGCTTTTCAGAATAGATGTTAACACAGCTAAAATCAATCAAGTTCTTTCATTGTCTAGGAAAGGGCAGTGGCAAATTAACCCATATCACATCTTTTCTCACCAGAAAGAGTCTCCAAAAGGTCTTGGTGCTGTGGTTCTAGTCCTAAAAGAGGATCCTTGCAGACTGTAAGGCCTTGAATTGAAATGTGCTAGCCACAGACTGACTAAGGCAATTCTAGAGGATGTGCCTGTAAGCAACTCCACTGCTTTTAGTGACAAGTGTCCCTAAAGTGATTCCTAGCCGCCTACTTCACCTCAGATTGCAGGATTGCCCTTAATACAGGTTGGCCTAGAGTAAAATTAAAATGCATGATGTAACCGCTGGCTATAAAAGGCAATTTTTATAAGAAAACCTCAGTAATGTGCTTGGAAAGGAATCAGACAGGAACCAGAGATGAGGGCAGGGCAGAGAGAGAGGAGAAAGGGGGAAAGAGAGATGGAGAAAGTGAGAAAGAGGAAAAAGGAAGGAGACGAGGAAGTTCACAGTGACACAGACTGTGAGCCATTGGTGCTGTTTGCATATGTCTGGAGTTACCAAGTGAACCTGAAGCTGCCAGATGAACAAGAATTTTACAATTCTGCCTCGCCAGTGAGTTCCCCAGCACCTACTGTACTATGTGAGTTATACCAGAAGCACTTTGTGCAAATATGAAATGCAACGTTTTGTATTTCTGATTCTCTTCCACAAAGAAAGAGGGAACAGGCTGCCCTGCAGATGCTTCTGCAATCATTGTCAGGTCAAACATGAATGGGAGTTGGGATGGGATTCAAAGAAAAAAGAAAGAAGAAGCATCTGCTACCAAATTAGAAAAGCAGGATTTAAAACCTGATTGCCACAATGCCTCCTGTGAAAAGATGCCACTCGTGGGACCTTTTGTGCAGTTCTAAAATAAATCATCACTGTCCTGGGTAAACATTTGTAATTGTACCCCTTGATGGAAAAGTTCATCTGCACTAATTAAGTTTCATAGGAATCTCATGGCATGACATGTTACATATTTCCATATTTTAGTGTGCAAAGATGCTAATGCGTGCAATAACTTACATCTTTATCCTATTGAAACACATATATGCAGGCAAGAAGGCAACACTGGGAAAGTTCCAGCTTAGAATCTGCCTTTCTTGAATGCTTGACTTTGTGACCCTGACCCTGCAATTATATACTGCATGAGAACAGAAAACCTACAACAAATTGGAAGGAATTACTGCAGAAATGTACACACTGTATGCAATACTTAGCTTGGCTAAGTTCCTTGCCCTTTGCTTGATTACCTCTCTAATTCAGACAGAAAAGCACCATGAAAGAAATATGTGCTCACTCTGCCTTTTGTTCTCTCATTGGGAAAAAAATTCTTTCTTAGCACGAATATATTCTGCATAACTATAAA
Organism: Prinia subflava; assembly: GCF_021018805.1. Lineage (NCBI taxonomy): Eukaryota > Metazoa > Chordata > Aves > Passeriformes > Cisticolidae > Prinia > Prinia subflava. Next base: position 71,627,983 of record NC_086283.1, on the reverse strand, counting down.
GACTAAGGGATAATTTCTCTAGAAGACATCAAACTTAAAATCAATAAGGAAGCATTGTACTGAACCTATCCTCAGAACTGAAAATATGGCACATTTTCAGATAATTTTTCTTGTTTTCAACTCATTGTTTTGTCCTAACAAAATCAGTATTTTGAAATGTGCAAATCTTTGCACATTTCAAACAAACCTACATGAGCAAAATAGCTTCTATATTTAAACATTCTAAAGAGCAGTTTCTTTTAAATGAGAAATGCTCAAAATGTTCACAGTTAGTTCTAGAACTGTGGGTTGAAAAAAACCTGATACTAACCAAGAAGGAGCATGAAAATCTTATCTTTTTTGTTTGGTTGCGTTTGTTTGTTTGTGGGGATCTCACTTGGTTTTGGTTTTGTTTGTGGTTTTTGTAAATTAGTCTTGTGTATATTAAGGGGAAAAGAGAAGAGGAGAGAGGGGTATTAATTTTCAGGTAGGTATACTTTTGTCCGTGTTTGTATTCCTATCAGTTATTTAATGCTGTAACTGCAAAATTAAAAGTTGACATCATCTCTGAAATACCATGTGCAAGAGTATCAATGGAAACTGTCTTTCAACTCTTGACTGCAATACTTTTGACGCTTTTTGCTCTCCACATGCTCCGAGCAGTCTCTCTGCTCATTTTAGCTCAGAGGCAAAAAATGAAAGAAAATGATAATTAAAAAAAATGAAACAGGATTGGTTTTAGACGAACCTGGAATGCTATAGCCTCTGGCCTGTCCCTCACTGCTTCCTCTGCGAAGATCGGCAGCTGCAGCTTGGGAAGCACTGTGGCTGCTGCAGCACCTGATGCCACAGCCTGGTCTGTGACCTAAAGGAAAAAAAGCACAGAATCAATGGTAATCCTCCTTCAGACACACCAGCTGGGATGAACTGAGTCCCCTTGAGCCCACTGAGTGGACTTGCATTGATTGCTGGGCCTAACCTCCATGAATAAAGTACAACTGACTGAATTTTCATTGGAAATAGATCTCTAACTCACAGTGCTGGGAGAGAATGCTACCCAAAAAAAGCACCTTGCCCTGGTCTGAAAAGGGAAAGGCCAAGGATATGGCATGTATGTACTACTGTAAAAACACAGCACTTGCTGCATGACATCCACTTCCAAAGTTTGAAAGAAGCCAGTAGGAAGAGGGTGGTGGCACAAAGAAAATTTTTAATCAGCACAGTTTGCTGCAGGTGAGACACACAGTTTAGGTTGTGTCATTTCCCATGAACATTAAAGGAAAGAGACTTGAAAAAGAGATGTGAAAATTAAATGAACAAAAGAAATTTTGGTGAATGCAGAAATTAAAATAAAGAAGAGATTCCCATGTTGTTAGGAATTAAAGATGTAGTAAGGGAAATTGACACTCCAAGGTAATGAAAACACTTTTCTTTACTCTCCGCTGCTCTAGATTGAAAACAGGTATAAAACCATTGGCCATTAGAGCTGTAGTTGAAAAGAGTCCTTCCTCCTAAATAATTCATATAGACAGCTTTGTTGGACCTTTAACTAGTCCTATACCAGAGCACAATTGTACACGGCAGAAAGAAAACTCGAGATTCTTGTTAAATGTTAAATATGCTTTAAAAACCCACTAGTTTCTGATGACAGATTATGACTTGCTGCCTTTTCCTATTGATGATGTTTCAGAGGTTAAAGTAGCAGACACAAAGCCAAATGTTTTACAGCCACCAAGTATGTGACCTCTCATTACTCAGTAAAGGGTTAACTCCACAACAATTACCCCTTCTTTGTGTGTTCCATTAGTCTTCACGTGGCAACCAGAAACGGTGTTCAACGAGGGAAAGAAGGTGAATTTTGTCATAGGTTCTACATTTAGAACAAGTCGTTTGAGTACTACAAACTTGCATTTTATTTCACTGTGGTTTTTGAAGACGGAAGAAGTTGAGGGGGGAAATTTCAACTCCAAGGAAAGGAAGGTGCGTTACACCAACTTCTCCCCTGAGAAGAAGAAGTTCTCAGGCTTTGGAATCTTTGGAAACACAGAAAATCAGAAGGAACACTTCAAATTCTTACCGCAATCAGTGTGGCGTCCACAGCTTTCATATGATTAAGGATCAACTCTTTGTCTCTGTAAGAAAGAAAAGAAAAGAATGGAAAGAGGAAAGGAGCAGCAAGGAAAGGAGGGAAAGGAGCAGCAAGGAAAGAAGAGGAAAGGAAAGGAGAGGTTCAGAGAGGTTTGGAGAAGTTCGGAGAGGTTTGGAGAGGTACGGAGATTTGAGGAGAGGAGATCTGAGGAGATTTGAAGGGAGAGGAGGGGAGGGGAAAGGGAAAGGGAAAGGGAAAGGGAAAGGGAAAGGGAAAGGGAAAGGGAAAGGGAAAGGGAAAGGGAAAGGGAAAGGGAAAGGGAAAGGGAAAGGGAAAGGGAAAGGGAAAGGGAAAGGGAAAGGGAAAGGGAAAGATCAGTGCAATAACTTTATAGAACTGAAGCTCTACCAATGTAGAAATTTATCTCCTGCTACTTTATGGCTACCATGTCTTGTAAAATATTTGTTGGTAACTCAGACTGTTAGGGTTTTCCTTTCTTTTTCATCTCTCTAATGCAAACCCTAAAAGTAGTTAATGTACCACTGTTTAGTGCATTCCCATATGAAAAATGCTTCTGTTGAAGATAAGCAATTGAAATGGATGTAATTCTAGGCCTACCAGTTAACACCTATCATAGTTTGGATATGGAGGTCAGAAAAAGACTCTAGCAGCATGGTATTATATTCTTGTATTGGAAAACACTAACAGATTCTGCTTATTTCATCTGCTCTGCTTATATATTCCAAAGGGAGAAAAAAACTCTAATTGTTGTGAAGAGTTGTTAGAAGGAAGGGAAGGGTAGTTTTCTTTGTTGATACTCAGCTGCTATATACAGGGGGAAATAAGCCAGTTTTAAAGCCAATTCCCATTAAAATAACCCATTCCGGATACATGTATGGCCACAAGAAGGGTCTTGACTAAAATATCCAAAAGAGCTTGGAGCAGGACGAAAAGGGCAAGCTTTCTAGAACAAATCCTTCCGCAGGTCACACCTGCTTGGATCCAATCATACTAAAGAACATTTGGCACTTTATTCAGCTTGCTAAGTATTTCATTGGGGACTCTACAAATTGCATTATTTCCCTGGGGCATTTCCCTTTAAAACCCTTAAAGCTTCTCAGGTGTTGCTCTTCAGAGAGTGAATGATCCCAGGTATGATGAGAAATTTTATTTAATTAATTTTTTTTCAGATCCTACCCACAGGACAACAATATTCATAATACATAATTCATACTCTGAGGAACAAAGTTTGCAAAGATTTATTTTTTTTAATCTGGCCCTATGACTGTAAGAATAGGTCAGCAATAAATGCCTTCAAGTCAAGGGGGCTTCTTTTGACTACCAGTCTTTTCAAGACCAGTGCCTGAGCCTTTCTTTCCACTCCAGGTTATGATGTGAATGTTGTGGGGTCGAAATCCAAAACTCCCTGGAATCAGCTGGAAGATCTATCTTGTCCCACAAAAAAGGCTCAGTCCAGAATGGGTTTCAGTCCCTTTGGCAGCTAAGACCTGTCCCTTAGCTGATGCTTCTGTATTGACTATAAATAAATGGTATCTGTCTATAAAAAGATGGTGTGGAAACACAGAGAAGAAACCCACATTTCGTAAAAAACCAGAACTTTAAGGATCTGCCAAAGATGTTGTCAGATCCGTAAGAAAGCACAGGCATTTTGTTTGCTGGTTCTTTCAGCACCCAGAATTTGGAGCACTATTAGGGGATAACTGCAAAAACTGTATGACCTAGTAGTTTGAACTAACAATTTTGGTTTTCAAAGACTATCCCTGAATTTTAAAAAAAAGGGGCTGATGTACTTTTCTCTTCTAGCCTTACACTGGCCAGGTCTTGGAAGGAGGAATTGAAATTTTTGTTCATTTTGTGTGACATCCCCCAGGCCCCAGGGCTCACTTTGCTGCCTCTTGGAGGGCATATTCTGCCTTCTGGAGAGTCTCCCTCAGCCGCTGCCAGTCCTGCTCCATGTCTTCCAGGAGTCTCTCCTGGTGATTCAGAACTTGGTCTCTTCTCCTCAGCTCCTCTGTTGCTTTAGAGGGGCTCTGCCAGCAGACAGAGAGTGGAGTTACTCATCAGCCCCAAGAAATGCACTTTATGCATTGCCTACTGACCAGCGTGGAAGACAAACTGATTGGGAAGTAGATTTGGACCACTGCATACTAAGGTTTTATGAATTTCCTAGCAAAAATATTACTGGCTCAGAACCCCACTCCCCCCCCCAGTTTTTAGTATATTTGCTAGGTACCAATGTGTTTTAGAAAACAAAATGATTGTAGGCTAAAAAACCCAAAACAAACCCTCATTGAAGACTTTTTCTTACATTTTTAAGAATAAAACATCCATCACTTCGAATTTTAAAAAAAAAAGTCTTTGAAGTGTTTTCTCGGTGGCCTAAAAATCCAGCAGACTGAGAAGTGCGTATGTATTTACTCCTGTGTTTTTTTATTTACACAAGGACTGCACTATTTGGCTTGTTTAACAAAAGGTGAAATTCTGGTGCTCTTCTGTTCCAGAAGAATAACCTTACTGTCAGAGATACATTTGACTCTTGGCATCTACATGTGTCTTCACTCGAGTGCAATACCAGTCTGTCACTCAACTCCTGAAGCTGTTGCCCCAATTCTTGTAAAAGCAATCCTGTCTCACGCTCACGCTGCAAAGCGTTATCTAATTCCTCTTGTATATTGTCTTGGGTGATTAGTTTTTGGAAAGAGAAATAAGTTGTGTCTGATTCTGTGACTATATTCAGTGGTTTCCCTGCCTGACTTTCTGAGTCCCACTTGCAAACATACCAAATTCTAAAACAAATGCATGTTCAGGATTGGTATTGAGGTTTTTTAACACAAAGACAGATCACTGAACAATAAAATGGCAGACCAATTAATGACTGCGTTATTTATAAAGAACATTCATCTAAAGTCCCAGCATTTATTATTCTAGTCAAATAGCACCTCAGGATGCAAACCTTCAATATTTAGAAGGAAAAATATGCAGATCAATGTTCAAATTTTTAGCAGATAGCTTATTAACCCTTGTAGACCCTTAGTAAGCCACAGTTCAGTTTCAGTAAGTCAATCAGCAACAGAAAATTTCCGTGGTCTTAGTGGATGCAATTCATTCACCCACGTTAATACTTTCCGGTGCATTCAAACTGACCCAACACCTGCACAGCCCACAGAAAATTGTCCAGTTGGCTTGGCAGCACAACACACTCAAAGTTATTTTAAAAATTTGTTTTGGGTGGATTAGGTATGATTAAATAGCTGGCCCAAAACAGGCCTACAGCTCCAACCCTCAAACTCCACAAGCCATGCCTCATTCACTTACAGTGACCTGAATCAGTGGTATAACAAATTGATTCAGGTTATAAATAAATTTTAGCAACAACAGCATGCAACCCTGTCCTGAATTCTTCTCATATATAACATATATTTTACTAAGGAATACAAATAAAAAGGAAAACTCTTGCCACAGTAACAGCTAGCAAGCACTTAAGGTTTCTAGTAGAATATGTTCAGCTTGTAATTTTATTTGGTAGTTATAAATAGTTATTTAATAATTTCAGCTAATTACTATCTGTAGTTAGGGCAGAAAGTTGCTTTCCTCCCTTTGTACTCCTTTTGTACAAACAATAAAAATAATTAAAAAAAAAAAAAAAAAAAACAAAAAAAAAAACAACAACAACAAAAAGCACACCACCAAATAACAAACAGGGTAAGAGAAGGGCAGAGTTCTTCCACAGCTCAGCACAGCAAAGGCAGGAAATCCTCAGCACAGTAAATATTTTGACAGTACGTTAAAGAAAACCTAAACAATGTGTGCCATGGGCTTTTTTTCCTTACCAGTGGGCTTTCAGACAGGCTGAAGCTGGTTGCAGCATTCACTAATCTCCCAGAGGGCTCTTCAGTTTCCTCGGCCCCCTCTCTCCATTGCACATTTGAATGCTGTCTTTGTAAGCTGGAAGGTTTCCACAATAACATACTTCAACCAAAATTACTTGTATTAAATGCACTATATTCTTTTAAAGGATAATCAATGAATATGGCAGATACCACGTTAGCACACCACATAGCTTCTGAAGTTGCTTGTCCTTTTTAAGTGAATGAAGAAATTTGTATTCCTTCTGAGCAGGACCTTTCAAGTGGTTATGTTCTCAGTTATCAAGTCTCATGTCATGAAATTCAACTGGTTTTTTGGATATCGCCTTGAAATTGCACATAACAAACAGAATTCTTCATATCTGAATGAACACCGTGGCTCTCTTTAGAGAGACCATGTCACATCTTGCATCATCAACCCTGACTTCGAGTACAGTTCTTGCTCCTAAGGTTTCTACATGCTGACTCTACTCTGACATAACTTCTAAAGCAGACTACCCAGAATTTTAATCTGTTCTTGTCTGTCAGGAAAACAGATCTATCAAGAGCCTGGCATGACTAAACAGGTAGCTGATGAGAAAACTACAAGGCCAAACAACAGCCTAACGGAGACAGAAGCGGAGACAGGAATCCAAGGAAGAACTTAACGAGATTGCCTGAGTATTCAGGCGTGGTGTCAGGAAAGCCAAAAGCTTGCTTAAAATTGATGTTTGCAAAGGATCACAAAGGTGTTTACAGCCCAAGTTTTGAGCTGTAAAATGATGCACAGGGACAAAAGTTCTTTTTCTTCTGTAAGTTTTAAGTATCTTACTAAAAACAACTCCATAACTCTTGAATGAGTTGCTCAGGCCACAAACATCCTTTCCTGCAGGAAAGCCAGTTTCTTTCATTCTCCACCACTCCTTGTGTGAATAAGTCAACATAAACACCTGTGTATAGAGACCCGTCCAGTTCTAGGCTGAAAGAGAGGTCACCCAAGTTCTGTTACCACAGACACAGTGGACTGTGCTGGGCAGAAAACATATCCCAAGTGATTTCCTCTGCTCTCACTTATTTCAATATTTTTTAACCTCTTAAAGCTTTCTACAGCCATTCAGAAGTTGAAAACAAAGATTACCCACTATAAATGATACACAACTTCTTGACAAGAGTCTTGGAGATTCAGCTGGCTCACTGAAGTGGAAAACAGTGCTTTCATCATAACATAAGTGCATATAAAAACCCCATCTTTTCTGGACCTGTTGCAGATGTTTTCCTACACTCAACCCAACCACTGCTGGAAGATGGACCCTACCATAACTCTGAATTTCAAAATTGTTGGTTTGGCAAATAATGTGCAACAGACCAGTTACTCTCCGTGCCCATTCACAATAGCTTTGGTATCTGATATGGGCCTGTTGTCAATGGACTGCCTGGTTCTGAACTTTCGCTTCGGTTTGGCATGTTGCACTAGATTTTATGCTGACTGAAAATTGCAGTCAATGTAAACTGCAAGTTCTACTCAAGCTGTTTATTCCCATTTTACAATGGCTTTAAAAAGAAACTTACACTTTTTTTCCTCTCTCACGTGCATTTTCTGACTCTCTGAAATCTTTCTCTCCTACCACTGAGAAAGTTTTTCTCCTCCTGCTTTGCTCTTCCTTCAAAGCATCTTCAAGCTCTTGGATTCTTAACTACCAAGTGGCAAGAAAACAGTTAAGGGACGTTAGGCAAGACTACCACGGTTTTTAATGCTGTTCGCTGTTTTGTTCGGCTTTTTACAGGTGAATCTATTCTATTGATTCTACATGGAATTCGAAAGCACTGAACACATTTAAAAATGTATTAATACCTAGAGTTCAAACCAGAGAGAAACGGATATGCTGACCAAAACCACATTTTGTTGTCCTTTCACCGTGTTTGGATTTTCCCATTTTCAATTACTTATATTACTGAAGTTTTCCAGGGGAATTCTATTGCCTTTAAGTAGACTCGCAAAAGGCTGAGATTAACAGGAAAAGCTACACTTGAACTCAGAACAAACCTCACCTGGAGGTTGTTCATGTACATAGACAAGGAAGAAAACCTTACCAGTTCTTCACTCATAAAAGATAAAGCTCTAACTTCAAGTAATGCTACTCTTCTAGTTCCTTTGTATGTTCTAAAAGTTGAGCAGGAATCAAGAAAACTAAATTATCACTGCTTACTTAACCACCACTTCAGAAATCTAAGCGCCTGTACTTAGGGCAGGTCACAAGAAAAGAACTGACAGAAGAAGGGCCATGCTTATTTGTGTTCCTCAGAAAACAAGAAGAAAAAAGATGAAATTCCTCTTTGTTTTCTCATTTAATTTTTCAAAAATCCAGTGTGAAGGCTTTGTCAGTCAGTACGAGATCTTACTGATTTTTCATCTTACAGGTTTCTCACCCTTGCTTTTTAAAATAAACCCTAACTGCTTTAGTGGATTAAACCCTGTTTGATAACATTTAAAAATACAAGAATTTTATATTCAAGTATACATATTACATTTTTTCATATATTCTAACCTCTCTGGTAACTGCAGATAGAATAACTTTGAAGCTGAAATGTCATCTGAATAACTACGTTTGGAACTGCAATCTCAGGATGCATTAGTATCTCACACCTTAGAGACTCTGCTTGTATTCACTGTATCTCCAAAATCACCTAAGTGCTCATTCCAAAGATATAGGACAGGACATTTTAACTGTTTAGCTATTGTGAAACCTTTCCTTTCCTCTCACCATTTCAATGCTACTTTGAATACTCCAACATAAGAATGTGACTTTTTAAAAAATATTTATTCTATTAGCTTGATAATTCCCTGAAAAAAAAGCAGGTATTTTCTATTATCTTTTACAGTTTTGACACCCATTGCAAAACATCTACTCAGTGTTTTCACTGAGGCAAGGAGGCCTTGACATTTTTCGACGATTGTACCTACACAAGTTCATCTTCTGTTTTACTCTAAACTTCTACCAAATATTTGATAAAAAATTTACCTGCATGATTGGTGTCTTTTGTTCACATTCTATCTGTGCTAGTCTTGCAGCTTCAGCGTTTTCCTGAAGTTCCTTTGTTTTCTCTATAGCTGCCTAAAAGTACATTTTAAAAATATTTAAGTCCAGAAAGATGATAACATCATGCAAAGACAATTGTATTTCTTCAGTTGTTTAGGCCAACCTAAACCATAAACCAGCCTGTGATATCTGAACTACTTGCACTTAGGAACTGGGAAAACTCATGTCAATAAATAAAGAAAAAGACCTATCCAGAATATTAAAATCATATTTTCTGTTTCGTTAAAGAAATCGAGGTCAGATTATGTTCTCGCTGCGTATTTTACAATCACAAATGCCCATCTCCATATAAAGGTCTGGACATGGAATTTCAATTGAAAAAATGTTTTTAGCAAAAGCAGTAACTACAGATTAGGAATTCACATGTAATTTTAACTACACTGTTTTCTATCAAAAAAATCTTTCCACTAAGCTCAATGACTGATTTGAAAAGAACAAGACACCCCAAAATGATTCCTGCCTTCAAGTGATGCGACAAAGATCAAGAAAAAGACATGACTATTAAAAGTCAACTAAGACACTGAAGGTTACATAGATACCTGTGAAGTCATTGATTTTGGACAGCTAAAGCAAAGTAGCAAGTATGTGAGATGTGAGACTGAATCCTGACTCTAAGCACTTCAGTTAGGGAAACATTACCAGAAAAAGAAAGAAAGAAAGAGAGAATTTAAAATACAAGCTGTTGGCAACAAAGTTCAACTCTGTAGAATCTCACACATTCACAAAAGGAAATAATCTTGAGAAACAAAGATCTGTGCAAGGCCGATTAAAGTCAGCAACAGCACAGAGCTTACCAAACCTGCTCCACAACAACATCAGCCAAAAGGCTTCAGCTCTGCCTCCTCCCACAAGATTTATCTGCTTAACATGCTTAATTAAAAAATAAAAACCACAAATCCTGCACAAAGACTCCCCCTATACCTCCATATTGCTATGAGTATTTTCCCAGTGACATAAACCTCTCCCACCTGCTGCTCAAACACCAGTCCCAGGTCAGGCTCACAGCATTCACCTGTGAATCTACCTTTCCTGCAAAACTGACACTTCGCATTTTGTTCATCAGACACAAGACACTCATAGCCTAACTCAGAGGTTCCACCCCTCAGAAATGAAACTGCTCAGTGCCTGCTGAGACTCCCAGCAGCAGGCAGAGAGCTTTACCTCCAGCTGCCCGACGAGCCTCTCCTGTCTTTTATTCTTGATATCCAGAAGGATGGTCTGGAGCTCCAGCATCTCGCTGCAGTCATCGTGCTCTACCTCCACATCCATCAGCCGCCCGAGCACGTCTTGCCGGGCAGCATTCATTTCCTAAAGATAAATAGGTAAATGGACAAATAAATGCATCTAGAGCTACTTTTTCCAAGATCAAGTATTGCAGTAGAGAATTCAACAGAGGAGTGGAGACTGCTTCAGAAGAAGATGTTAGAATTTTAGAACCTAAGATGCCAGCCCATGTCAACAGGAATGTTTACCCAACAGCAGACACACTTTTAATTCACCACCAGGAAATCTGTGTTGGCTCAAAAACCACTGTGAACATGACCTTCTGTGGTAACACTAAAATTGCAGTCAGATCTCCTCAGGAAATCTTTCCCTAAAAGACTACAGCCCTTCCAATCTCTTCTGTCTCCCAACTTAATGGCAATGATAGAGGGTGCATTTGGTGAAATGATGCATACGGACAAAAGTTCGTTTTTGTCCTGATTTTCATTGCTAAAACTTCAAATCAGATGTTTTCAGAAACAGTTAATCCTACCGACTAAAGAATTTTAATGTCTGCTATTCTGAAAAGGATTTTTCTTCCATCTAGAAACTGAATTACTTCAAAAACTCATGAAATATGAAGTCCTCAGTAGAATACAGTCAGCTGGTCCTCACGTCATTTTCGGCATACAGAAATTGAACTAAGCTACAAGCTGGGAGAATTACCGACATTACTGGACTCTGCAGCTCCGTGAATTCACTGCTGCAAAATCCCTGTAGTCCATATGAATTTGACTAAATTTAAGCTAATCCTCTTGCTTTGCATGTCCAGCAAGACAGGTTTCTTCCCTTCAGAATGCAAACAAAGTAAGTAAATAAATAAATGGAAGAAATCCAACCATTACAAAGCTTTTCCTTGATACTCCTGCGCCAAAGTAGTACCTAAAAGAAATAGCAGTGAGAAAATACTTCATGAAAATTTCCTTTTGTTTGAATTATTATTATTGCTCTAAGTAACAATTCTGCTCTTAGCAGTTTGTTAGGGGCAGCTGATGTGGCTGCTCATTCATCTGTTCTTGATTAAATACAGCCAATAAGCCAAGTTTGTTGCTCCATAGCTGTTGATCTAGAGATTCCTGCTTCTTATGCAATGACTTGCTCTTGTTGTGCTCCCATTGCTCCATCAATGGTGGGGTGATTCTGTAAAATGGGTCCCTGGAACTACTGGGATTCAAACACTCCAACAAATCAACCACATCTTACATTGAGAATTCCAAAGCTGGGGGTGCAAAATATTCTTCTGCATGACTTTGCTGTTGTGCAGTGCTCAAGTTTCCTACATGCAACTTTAACTATTAGCAATGACACTAAATGTGGGATCAGTTCCTGTGCACTGGCATGAGAGGTCTGTACAGTGCTACTTCTTTGTTTTTTCCCAGCTAGTGACTGTGATTTGGAGTCACCCGACGAGAGGATTATTTCAAGGAAAAAAATTGCATTTAAGGAAGCAAATTACATTTATGGCAATGATAAAATAAAGCAAAGAAACAAGCAAAGTCCTTAACTCTGGCTTGTTTTGACTGGTTAATTGCAAGTATTTTTTCTCAAGCTCATGGTGTTTTCCTCTCAAATATTCAGCAGCATCCATTTCTGACGGATTTCTATCCTGAGGTAACTGTGACTCCTATATATCACTACCTGAGCTGAAAAATGTGTTTTCAAAAACCTTGAGTATTCCTTTGAAGTCTGAATGCTTCTCTACTTCAATTACCCAGTCATGGGCCCAGAGTTTTAAATATTCACATAAGTAAGTTTACTTTGTGCAGTTTTCATCTTACTATTGCTCTCTGAAGAAAGGATTATATAGAATTGCTTCTTGTGAAAGATACGAGACATGTGGCAGCAGGAACTTAAAAGAGAGATGCGCTTTGGATTAACAAAGTTGATTTAAGCATAACATATTCATTATCATTTTTCAGTATCTTTATTTTCAATCATGAACTTCCATCATTTTTGATCATTAACTTCCAGGAGGCTTAAAAGCATTGTTCCAATCATTTAAGTTAAAACAACCAACAAGCTTTTTGTCTCCACAGTAAGTCTCATTTTTTAATATGAGTTACCATCTAAAAACCATCTCTGTCATGAAACATATGCACAGATGTGCAAAAAACCTCTCTTTCACACACTTTGTGTTCAGAGATATGTCCACTCAAACTACAGATGTGCCACAAACACAACACAAACTAAAGGTTTAGTCCTCCAAACTACCCTGTTTGATCTTAATTTCCACTACTATTTCAGTTAAAACAGAAATCTAGTTAGCAGAATCAGCCCTTGAGCACCACAAGCAATAATAACAGAGTCAAAACAAGGTCTCTATATATAAAGTGAAAATTTTATACATAGAATATGCAAATTTTTATATACACACACACACACATAAATATGTACATATTCATACATCTATAAATATGTATATAAAATACATATTTATTAACTAGTTATATAATTTCAATTGAAATTATTATAACTGTAAACTGGACAACTTTTAAGTTATTTCAGTACTTGAAAATCAGTGTTCACCTTATTTGATATATGTTGGTTTTCACATTGGTTAAGTATGTGAAACTGCAATAATTATTTTCTCTACACAAAAGTGCAAGAGTTTGTGGGCAATAAATGTGAAATACACCGATAAAAGGAACATGATTAAATTAAGCATTAAATCGACATCAGATAATACAGAAATGTAAACACTAAAATACCATACCTTCTTCTACGTGAAGTATTTTTTACAGAAATGACACTGTACTGGCATTCAATTAAGAGATCTTTTTAAATAAATAAAAAGTGACCACTTTGCCCCTAGATTTGTGTATAGGCACAATAAACACTTTTCATGGACAAAAATTCACCTGATGACACCTATTTTCTCACCTTTTTTTTTTTTTTGACTGGCAAAAAAGACAAAAATGCCATCAACAAGGGGATCGATAACTTAGACTAAATCTTGCCTTTAAAGTCAGCACTACTATTAAAGGATGCAATTTCAGTTTCTTAGCTTCAGACTGTCAGTATTTTATAATTTAATAAAGACTAAGTATATTCCCATTTAAAAAGAAGACAGACTTCATCTGTGAGGTCAGAATAGCGCTATGTCCATCAGAAATTGTTCTGCAAGTTGCCCGGTTCCTAACACATTTTATGTATTTAATAAACGTAGGAGGTAAGAATCACTAAAAATTGCATGCACTAATGTTAATTAGTAATTTTCCATACTTACTACCAGAGTCATACCCAGAGCAAAGCACATGACTCAAAGAGCAAGAGACTAGCAACAATTAAAATCACTTGATTTAATGCAACTCAGTTCCTGCAAGAAGAAGATTTGGAAATAAGTAGAACCTTAACAACCAGAGCAGCTGCAAGCTGAATAAAACCTTGTTGGTCATTTGAGAGAGCCTTTTTTCTCCCTCTCTGGGGAAAACACAGAAGAAATAAAGGCAAATAATTTTATTCAGACATGATGAATGAAGTATCAATCTCAGCTGAAGACAGCTAAAAGCCAGACAGCACCAAGGGGGAACAAACAAAACCCAAACCAAAACCTGGGGAAGACTTGGTCCAAGAAACACGGGTTATGGAAAGGGTAACCATTTATCTGGTCTCTAGGCAGCAGAGGAGTCATTTGGCTTCTTCAAACCTGGTGAGATTTAATATTATTTTCATGGAGGCCACATGGAATGAAAGCAAGAGAATAACCACTTTTTCTAAAAACCTTTAAGGCTTTAATTAAATTACATTGCTTTGTACGGCACTCAGAGCCAAAAAAATCTCTTTCTTCCAGCTCTCCTATTAAATATTCACCAAAAAACATAATGGAAACACCTACACAAGAAAACTTAGAGGAGAAACTAATTATGCAATTAACTCTTCTGCTTAACTGATTCGGGGGGGGCGGGGGGGGAGAGGGGGAAAATAAAAACCAAAACCATACCATGCACAAATTATAGAATGCCAGAAGCATTAGCAAATTAGCAAAAGGATGCTATGGCAATGGAAAATGTGTATTAGAGTATTAAAACAGAGAACAGAATATTAAGTACTGGCAAAAAAAAGGCATTAGACACCTTCTTCAAGCAGCATTTTATGCACAGCTTCTAAACTCACAATGTAGTTGGTGGAAACTTAAAAATATATATCAGAATATATCTATACTTTTTTCTTAGTATAGAACCAAAACCACCCAAAGCAACAAAAATGAACAAACAAGTATCCCCAGCCAACCAGTGACAGAACTGCTGAACTATTCCTGTGTTAACCACTTTGTTTTGGCTGTCTCCTTAAACATCTTCAAATAAAATAGGAACTAGCCTTAAGAATTTTTGTTTCTGTCAAACTTTCTTTAATTATCACAGCATGGCCAGCAAATGCAATACTTTGTGAAAGCTTCCTACTACTACTTGTAGGACATTTTCCCTTCCACCTTCATCTAACATCCAGAAGTGCTACAAGCGTAAAGCTCTCAGAAGATTCAATCAAAACAAAACCATACAAACTCCCTGGAAAGTTTCAAAGCATGCACAATTTGCAGTCTAATAAAATTCAGACAATGTTTTCTACTTCCATTTTCATATATTCCTAGTTCGTTCATCAGCCCTTGGTTTTGAACTAAAAGATGTTGTTTGCCACCTACAGCTTTTATCTAAGACACCATTTTGGGCAAGATTTTAAGAATCTTCAAGAAACTATATAAGCAGGTGAAATAGCTCCCAAGTTCTACATTGCAGAAGGTAGTTTGTAGCTCAAAACCTAAATTCTTGGTGTTCACAAGTCCTCTGGTTACAGTCAGCGGTGGCCTTTGCAGAAATGCAGCTGTTCACTAGCTTCCATTCCAGAGCTGACAGAAAATGCAGAGTAATTTTGCAACAGAAAGCAATGTTTTTTCACTTATTACCTGGCAGTGTCATTTTGCTAAACTTGTGCAGCTAAAGGAGCACACTGTAGTCTGATTTTTTAACCAAAGTCCGTATTTGTGGAATTTTGCTCTTCCCATGTAACTGGCAATTTTGTACAGGCTAAAGAGACACAAATAGTTTGTGCGAAAGATCAAACTGGTATCAAGTTATAAAGCACAGGTAAGACATGGTAAGACTTAAAGCCAACCTCTGCCATGTCAATGAATGTGGAAAACCCTCCTGTGCCTCCTAGGCAGTGCTCCTACGTGCTGACAGAAGGTATCTCTACCTCCTGATGACTCTAGGACAACTTTCATGGGTAACACCGTATCCGGTTCTGCCTCAGCCTGAATTGCATCATTTCAGGCATCTAGACAATAAACAAGCCACAAAAGCAGGAATTAAACTGCTAGACTTAAAAATACAGAACTGGGCCTCACCGATTAGCTTCCCTGGAAGAGATGTTGCCTGAAGCGGGTGAACTCCTGGTGGCCAAAACACAGTCTTTTAAGTCTAGAAACTGTGGAGAATTAAGAACATAGTTAACCACACATACTTTGGCTTGATGACCATCAAAGATTCATCTCTTCTATATCACAAAAACATTAAGGCCTCTAGCAGAGACATGCTTTACTTTATTTGTCAGCCTACTGAAATACTCATTTTTTTAACCACATCTGAGCAGTTACACAAGTGTTACTACCATGTCATGTGAGCAATTACCACAGCTGCAATTTGACATCGTCTTTAGAAAACAGAATTGTACTGCTAGTCCTCTAAGCCTGAATATTGAGGAGAAATAAATACACCTAGTAGAACACATGCAGTAGAATAGCCACTTTCAAAACACCAATAAAAAAATATTGTTTGCGTAGATTGAGCTACATTCTCCTAAGCAGATTACAAATTCCATTTCTCTTCAAAACAATCTAAGGGAGATAAATGAAGCTAGTATGACTTTTTAAGTAGATCAAATATTCAAGATTGCCTGTCTAATAGAACACTTGCTACGTTAAAGGCTGCTAAGTCTTTCACAAATTGCACAGAATTTTTGCATTAAGATGTAGCCTTGAGAACTAAGAATTCAGCTTTTCATAACACCATTGCAACTTACATCAAAATCTCATAATGAACAGAAAAACAACCAAACAAAATCATAGTTTCATAACAGAATCAGAATGGTTTCTGTCACATCCACATCATTCTGAAGTTTTAAAACTTCTTTAAATTACTCTGAACTCACACAGAGTAAAAGGAAACACTAAATCTGGAGTGTCACTTGCAAATGCTAAAGATTTTGTATGTGCAATATTCCTCTGTTAAAATATGCATCGATAGCACACAAAGGGATAAATTCAAAAAGCATGCTATTTCACTTAGGGGAAAAAAAACCAAACCAAACCAAAACCAAAGCAAAAACAAAACCAAAAACGGTGCCATGGAGTACCTTGTGGGAGCTCCATAATTAAAGCTCCATAAAATTTTTGTTTGGGGAATTATGTTTGATGTGGCATTAAGAACTTGTGTCAATTTCTTCCTGCGAACTTCTGAATATATGCTGAATACTTCAAATAGGCCACCGATTCAGAATCGATATGAGGAAGAAATTCTTCTCAGTGAGGATGGTGAGGCCCTGCCCAGGTTGTGCAGAGGAGCTGTGGCTGCCCCATCCCTGGAAGTGTCCAAGATCAGGCTGGACAGGTCTTGGAGCAGCAGCTTGGGATAGTTAGTGGAAGGTGCCCCAGCCCATGGAGAAGGGTGGAACCAGGCGACATTTGAAGGTCCCACAACACTTGAAAGTAATAGAGACCACTCAAGAATAAATCTAACCATGATCTTGAGGCGCACTAACACAAAACAGGCAAAGCGCGGAGCAAGGAACAGCTCCGCAGTGACTACAGAAACTCACCGGACAGTCTGCCGCCGATGCCGGGAGCTGTGGCGATGCTGCTCCTCCTCCTGCGTGACGAGCTGGGACCGTCGGAGGGCAGGGGCTCCCGGCGCCGCAAGAATTCTTGTTGTGGGAGCGGCTGGGACGAACGCGGAGCCCCAGACGGGCATGCGGGCATTCCGCGGTTGCCATGGACGAGCGCGGTGATGCCACAATGCCTCGAACGGAGCGCGGGGCTCGGCTGGGGTGCCCGGAGGTCTCTCCGTCCTCCCAGACATGTTTTAAGGCTTAAGGTCTCCCGACAGTAAAATAGAAATGCAGGAAGTTGGAAGCACCGACTGACATGAAAGCCAGGCTTAGATGTGCGTTTCCTCAGGGCTGGGCACTCTTCCCCCAGGTTATAGAGAGGAACAAACTGCTAGGAAGTTTTGAATGTCTGTGAACAGACTCCAAAGCGGGGGGCTTTCTGGAGCACAGGAGCACATTTCCCATGATGAGGTGGGAGCTGGGTTAGGCAAAGGTTCTTATGAAACTTTAAAGCCGAGAGATTTCGAGCCCCAGGTATGAGCATGTATGTCAAAAAACAACTGAATAAAACCCACCCTACAATGTCCTGGAAAAGCACTTTTTCCTTCTCCAAGCATTGCTTTACTTTCTGTAGCTCTGGTTTTAAAGTTCCTGTTAAATTCTCTCTGCCTGCACGCTTAGCGTGCAGATGATTTAACTCCTTGTTGGTATCAGGCATGGCCCCACGGTATCCTGAGCTTCTTCCAGGTTCTTTCTTACAGCACACATCCATCACGATACCCAGGATACATCCTTCAAGAATGAAGGATTTCAACTGCAAGAGATCAAACTCCGTAACATTTTACACTCTCTGCGATAAGTCTCAAAATGTCATTTCGCATTTGTGATCTTATCTCTGTAAATGGTTTCAGCTGTGGTTTTGCTAATTCTGTGTCATGTAGTTATTTGAAATAGATTCTACCAAACAAAATGGGGAGGGTGGAGGGTGTGTTGCACTATTTCATTCTTTCGTGATTTCCAAGAGATTTTAATGCTGAAGGTTGTGATTTTAAAACAAAATAAGAGAGGATAAGACAACAAACCAACTCCATGGACAAATCACAGAAAAGTGAGGTTTAAGTTTGCATACCTGAAATAAAGACTGAGCTGTAAAATGCAGACTTTCTTGTCTGTTGTCTTCTCTCTCCTTTTGTGAAGAGAAGTTGCCAGGTCCAGTCCATGGCCAGATGCTCTCTCTGATGCTCTCTCTTTGTCTTCTTTTAGACAAAGCTTGGCTTTTACCTGCTTCTTCACTGAAGTGCAATTCGAGTATTTCGTTTGGCTCCTGCAGCTGTTGCTCCTGATCATTCAAAAGTGATTGTGCCTGATGCTTCCTATGTAATGTGTTATTTGATCTTCCTGCACTGTCAAACCTCTCACGGGTGATGAATTTTTGCTGAAACTTTTAAAATTTTTCTCTCACAGTCTCTGGGCTTTGTCAGCTTTTTTTTTTTTTTTTTTTTTTTTTTTTTTTTTTTTTTTTTTCCTTTTTTTTCCATCTTACTGAAATTCCATTTGAATTCTGCAACTTGTGGGTGCAGTGTGGTGTTCCATCTGTGCCGCATGAAGCCGTCCTGTAAATTCAAATATTCTGCAAGGATGCTTTATTTTTCATACTGGACAGTCTGTCACAAAACCTACACTCCAGACAAGGAGTCTTTCTGCAGATCAGGGGTGCACTTGCTGTGGAGTAGTGGAACTGTCTCGATTGTTACATTCAGCTTGTCCATAATTTCTGATAAGGAATTTCTGGCTGTACCTATTTGTACGAGCGCACAAGGCCAGGGCTTTGGTTTGTTAACAACATTCTGAAGTTTAGTGCTAGAATGGATTATTGCAGCACGGAAATTAACTAGGAAATCAGATGAGTGCTTCAAAGCACTCTTCCTCTTCACAAACTGGCAGATTATGCCTGTATTTGGATTCTCCTACACACATTTGAAATCCAGCGCCTCCTTCTGAGCCCTTTGTCTGGGTGAAAAGAGAACAAGAAGACTGGGCTAAAGCTTCAAGCCTTTTAGCTACCAAAACTGCAATCACAGCTCCTCCAAGCATATAAGCCAGGCCTTTGGTTCTTCCTTTCCTCAGCCTTGCTTCCTCTTGATTGTTTTCCTCATCAGCAGAGAGAGCATTCATTAGGCTCCTGGTTTTCTCTTTCACTAATTTGTGGATGTTGTCCTGGTCCTGGAGACAGTCTCCTTGCGAAGACGCCCACATCTGGCTGTAGAGAGGACACAGCCATACCACGCTCCTTTTTTCCTGCTCCCATTTGTTGCATTCTCTAAATCCTTTTTTAAATTGCTAATATGCTGGAGATCGCGCCATGTTCATAGGTAAGAAGAATTAGAAGCTTATGGAAGTTTTCTAAGCATGGAGAGAAGTAAAAAAATGCCACTATTAAGCACAGGTGCAAGTAAGGAGGAATAAAATAAAGACCAGCTGCCGCCAGCCAGTGTTGCATATCAAATATGTGAGATTTTGTTTCCACAGCAAGACTCAGCTACTGAGGATTTGGAAGTCAGCAGATCTGTTTATGGCAGCTCACCATTACTCTGGACCCCAGCAATCACATGGCCTGACTATCACACGGAGAATATCCTTCAGAAAGAAAACATGCCAGAAAAAATCATCTTCTTCCTGAGGCCACACCACATTCTGCAGGAATAATAATGATTTGATTTGATTCTGAGCTAGTTAGCTAGTAGGAAGAGAAGTCCTCACGCAAGCATGGTCGTTATAAATTGGACAAATTAGGAAGGATTCTAGGAAGCGGGGTTTGAAGCATTCAGCAGTTTACTCTCCATTCATCAGCTCTTGAGGCATGGACAGTGCATACTTAGAGACAGGAGGAGAATTGGGACAGAGAGGTTGGAGATTTCAGGGTTGTTACAGCAAGCAGAAAATACTGGAGAAGTTTTAGCCTTAAGTCCTGCTGCTGGGAGCAAAACCTCTTCCTTAATACCTCTGTTATTATCTGTTGCTTTTGGGGGTTAAACCTCTGTTGCAGTCAAAGATTTGAGAGATATTTAAGCCTGACTTCCATTTCCCTGGTGCATAAGGGGAAAGGAGCTGTTTTCCTTGCTAAGAAACATGCCCTGCCTGCTAGCCTGCTGTCATCACTATCACAGGTGCTGGTATGGGAGAAGATGCCTTTGGGTTTGATCTCATCAGCCCAGTTTTCAGCTGCAAAAAGGCAGCTTAAATGTCACTGCAGAAATTCCAGATGCAATTTTTTTAATGTAAGCAAACGCTGTAAGGTTTTTTGTTAGAAAATAATTTCTCTCTCTCTGACTTGGGATATGTATCTCCTGTAGGATAAAATATAGCTCTAAGAAACATGAGTGTTTCTAATATACAATCTTCTGCTTTCTTGCCTTCCTTGTCCAGGGTCCCACACAGCTGATTTGATTTGGGGTTTAACCAGAGGCTGGCTTTTTCATCTCTTTTCTTAGCCTTGTAGTTATGCTCTGAGCATCTCTGGAGCATGAGAGGCTGCTCTTTGTTCCCCAAAATGTTCCACCTGGTCCTGCACATCCACAGGTGAGCCTGCTTTGGGGTGATGCCAGAACTCCTCCCGCCAAGACAATGCAGGTCCGTCAGGAGCTTGGTGCACCAGAAGCCAGTCTCCAGCAGTGCCTGAATCAGGTCCCTGAGGACTAGCTCTACTGTTCCCAAAGATCAGTGATCTGGAAGTACAGGTATCTTGCCTCTGCAAGGGTCAGGGCAACATCTCAGCTCAGAGATGACAGAAGTTTTCCCATTCACTGCTGTGTGGAGACAAAGCAGCCCTGAGCCATGACAGAGCAGGAGGAACTCACAGACAGCCCTGCCAGACATGCCGGTTTGTCCATCAGTGACTCCAATGTGGACATTTGAGAGAGTTTCAATGGCACCCACGCTGCATTCCTCGGTGTTCCAAAGGAACAGTAAAAAGGCCGCCAGAAAGTGTGTCTTTGGCCATGGCTCTGAGAGCCCCACTGAGCTCCAGATCCCCAAGGGATTTGATGTCCTCCAGCCCCCTTGGTCAGCGCCCATGAGATGGGACTCTGAGCCTGACAATGAGCTGGGTGAGCACAATTCCTCCTGCTCTTTGCACTTGTTTTTTCCTTTCTTCCCTCCTGTGGAAATGCGGAGCTGTGGGCGTGTGATCCATTTTCTTATTGAATGAGTGCTTATTTCAAATGTCAGTTTGAGGTTTTTCTCTCCCATCTGTATCGCTGATTTTTCTGATTTGCTCTCTTGTCCAGCCATGGGCCCTGCTGGGCGAGAAATACCAAGCCACGAGTCTGAGCAGAGAGTGGGGCCCAGCTGTGAACAAATATCCTGCCAGCTTCACTCTATTGCCATGCTGAAAGCTGTGGAAGGCAGGGACTATGGGTGGACTCAGATGGTTGGTAATGACCGTGAATGGGGACTGACTCAGGCAGAACCATGGTCAAGAATTGCCAGGGGTTTGCTGAAGATCTTGGGGTAATTCTACCATTCTCCAGTTTCTGTAATTGTGGCAGGACGTTCAATGTCCTCCCTGCAGCCACAGCACAGACAGCTCCCAGTATCTTTAGAGGCCTGGAGACCAAATGAGTCATCAGAATGATCTTGCCCACCTTCACAAGGGATCACTTGTTCAGGAAAGGTTTTTCATTATTTTTCTGCTCAAGTAGAGGGCAGCAGTGCTGATGTCATGCTGATGACATGGAGAACGGTCATGATTTAATTAGAAATGAAGGATACGGCCTAGACCAGCTGAAAACAAAGGTGCAGTGTTTTTCCTACAAGTGAGCAGTTCCTCCCAAAGGTCCCAAGGCAATCTGAAAATTACAAAGCATCTTTTAATTTCTTTGCAGTAATATTGGTTTTTTTCCACCATTTAACTGATTGCAAACTCAAGACTACTGTTTTAACTTGTATGCTGCAATGGTTGCATGAATAGATAAGATGATTTGGTAAACACAAAGAGCAAGAGGTTTGCATGCTGATAACACATCATTGTTATTGACAATTTGAGGGTTTTATCAAGTAATGGTAATCAACCTTTACTTGCTTGATAAATTCCTAGCCCAGAATGTTGATTTTTTTCAAAATTACCTTTGCAGTTAAGGGTGTAATTTTCTGCTGGTAAAATGAAGGATGTTCTCAGTAATTTGTAATTGTACGATTATTTGGTACAATTTTTTATGTTTTAACGTGTTCCCTGAGTTGCACGGTGGCTTGAGTGCTCTGCATGGTGTGTCAGCATGCTGAATAGGAAGGCACCTGCCAGTGTCTTTATTACACACAGTCTTCTTGCCAACTAGGAAAAGAAGGCCTGAGGGGGTCTTTTGCAGATTGCTGACTGGGAAAAACACATCTCATTTTCTCACACCAGAACACAAAACAAACATTACCCCATTCTCCTTCCACTTCAAAAGCGATGTTATTTATTAGTGCCTACCTGTTGCAGCCATGAGGCCTAGTAGGCCTCTCTGGTGGTCAGAGAGGCCTGAAGGCAGAAATGCCTAGTCACAGTGACTAGGCCAAATAACCCCTCTTCCGAGCTCGGACCCTCTCTTATCTCCCTGTAAGACAATAGGTCACTTTCTACCCCGACTCATACCATTGGACCATTTCTCAAAACCTCGGTACCCTACAAAAACCCCACTTTTGCCCAGCTCAGTAGAAGAGCTGTCCCTGAGACCCTTCACAGAGGATGCCAATAAAGATTCATCTGTGGAACTTCATACAGCGCTTCTCCTCTCTCTCCCTGCGTCTGCCAAGGCGCTTAGCAAGCTTATGAGCTGAGAATCACTGCAAAGAGCTAAACACTGCTAAGAGCTGAATATCACTGATAACTGAGCTTGCTAAGTATTGCCTGTGCCTGGGAGCTTCGCCTGGGTTTCTTTGGGCAGGAGGTACTTAAGTGTATCCCCTATCCAGGAACGACCAAGGCAGCCGAGACCGACTGAAGCTACCGGGAGGAAACAAAACCTACCAGGGCACAACAGACCGCCCAGTTAAAAGAGTTTTGTGTCACTCAGTGGGGACAGCTGCCACCAAAAAAGTGATGATTCTGGGTGCAGTGTTGAATCTGGTACCACTGACACACTGCGTACGTGTCTATCCAGAAAGAAAGACTCTACTGATTAAGGCTGCAACCCCTGGGGAGGCTGGTGCTTCCCCAGGGCAGGAGGAAGAATTTGCTGGCAGCATGGGCACTCCCAGCAGATGAGCTGCTGCTGAGTTCAGCAGCAGCAGCAGGACAAGAAAGGAGCTGGCTTGCTACAGCCAGCTGCAATGCACAAGGGGACAAGTAACACCAGCAGGACCAGGAAACCCTTCAACCAAACCTGAGCTGTGAGCTGAAAAGAAGAAACCTTTCTTAATTTACCTCTATTTGCCAGCTTCCTATACTTAGCAGCCACTTTCCAGCCTGCATTTCTCCATTTCCACCCCAGCCATTTTCTTGCACTGTTACCTGAAACAGCAAGGAACACATCTAAGGGTTTGCAGCTGAACAAGATGAAAAGCAAACAGCTGTCTGAAATCCATGTTTTCCGCTGCTCCCATGCTTCCTTGAAAATTTTACTCCTGTAGTAGGTTATGCTTAAGAAACAATACCCTATTGCTGATAATTGTAGCAGATGAACTTTGTCACTGAAAAGATTGTCTGGGTCTTAGCAGAGAAGTGAAACACAGATAACAGTTTGCACCACCAGGAATTCAGAAGGCCAAAAGCCCCTGAGCAGCAAGCAACAAGGGTTTCCTGGCAGTATTACTGACCTTTTATTCTGAAAGAATCCAAGCCAAAGAAAGCACTAGAGGGCACAGTTGCTGGAGAGCAAAACCAACCAGGTCTGGACTGCAGTGAAACACTTGACACACTGATGAAATTCCTCTCTGATAAATTAATGTAAACCAGGCTTGGAAGGAACAATCTCATTTCAAAGTTAGCTGAAGGATCGGAACAAAATGATGGGAGACAGTATAGCAAACCGGGGAGTGTTTGTATAATACGATGGCACAGGGACAGGTGTCTGGAGTTGTTCTATTTGACACCCTCATTGCTGATTCAGAAGAAAAAAGCAAGCAGAGAATAATGAGATTTGATATTTTACTACATTTGTTAGAACTGGTGAGAGCTGCAAATTAATGCCAAGCAAGAGACAATTGTCAGAGAATTACTAGAAAAGTAATGAGCAAAATACCACAAGGTAGGAGAGAGTTAGCTCAGAGGCCCTCCTAGAATGTTCAAGTAGACTTCACAGAGCTTCCCCCAGTCCAAAGATCACTAGCAATAGTAGATCATTTAAGCCATTGGTTGAAGCGTTTCCAAGCAAAAGAGCTACAGCAAGTGTAGTTAGTAAGCCTCTACTTGAACAGATAATGCCAAGATATGGAATTGTAAATATTATTGATTCAGACAGAGGGCCACGCTTCACAGCTAAAATTCTACATCAAGTAGATGAAGCACTAGGATTTACATGGAAACTCCACAGCCCGTGGAGATCCCAAAGCTCTGGAAGGGTAGAAAGAATCAAAATTTAAAAATAACACTCACCAAATTAGTAGAAGAAGCCAAAATGAACTGGTTAAAGTGTCTCCCATTAGCATTAATGCGAATAAGGACAAAACCAAGAGCTGACATGGGCATTTCTCCCTATGAAATGATGCTGGGATTACCATTCCTAACCACCTCAGATCATGTGGGGCTTATGAAGAGGGACAACAAAGCACAGAGTATATTAAAATTATTACAAGCACTCTAGAAGAATTAAGAAAGAATGGATATCTCCCCCAAAGTTCTCCAATTGATGTTAAAATTCATTCATTCATTCATTCATTCATTCATTCATTCATTCATTCATTCATTCATTCATTCATTCATTCATTCATTCCGGCCAGGAGATTGGGTGTTCATGAAAATATGGAAAGAACGACCACTAACCCCCAGGTGGGAGGGTCCTTTCCAGCTCCTTCTAACCACCGAAACTGCAGTAAGGACACAAGAAACAGGATGGACTCATACCACCAGAGTCAAAGGTGCAGTGCTAGCCCCTACCGAATGGACAACAATCAATACAACAGACACAAAGTTAACCCTGAAAAAGAAGACCCAAGAAAAGTAGAATAAAGAAGACAGAATTTTTTTTTAACCTACTATGAAATGTTGAAGTTTAAGAGTTGTTTATGAAATGTTATAGTTAAAGTGTTATTTATAAAATGTTATTATATGGTAATGTTGTGTATAGATTAATATTTATAAACTGATATGTAAATATTTATTATAACCTATTTCTGGTATTTCTCATTACAGATCAACAAATGCGAGATCCCAAAGGATAGAGCATCCTTCCACCCACTTAGCAATCAGACTCCAAAAAGAGAAAAATGCAAGTCAGTACAAGAAAGGAAGTGAGTCAGGGCCAAGCAAAGTAACAGGTAAGAACACGCTGCGGGGGGTGAGACCGGATCAGGTTACACTCTTACCACAAGAAGGTTCTAAGTCTCGGACACTCTGTAGACAGTCCCAAAGAGAGGGAGAGAACATGGGAGCTGGGAGAGTGCCCTGTACTGCACCTCTGCTAATGTTAGCACTGCTAACAGTAACTATCCAGGGAAGTCAGATAGACACCTGGGATAAATGTTACTACTCCCATATGCAGGGGACTCTCGGAGTGCCATCCTGAGAATTCACACAAATCCAAATCCTAACTGTATTGACTGTTTACAATTAAAAACATGTTTAGAAGGTGGCAAAATCTATTTGCTTTCTGAAAGCATAGAAAATCATAAAAAAAAAACCTGTTGGGAGAATGCCCTACAAGGGAAAAATGGATATGCTCAGAAAAGAAACTTGAGGGAAAAGGAGCTAAAATGGAAGTACACAAACCAGACTTAATAAAAAGAAGTGAAAAGGGTAATTAAAAAGGGGACAAGACTGAAAAATCTCAGGAGGGAAAAATTTGGTTTTAGATCTAGTTGAAAGGATAAGCTATGAATTTAATATAAGAAACTGTTGGATTTGTAGAAATACTAGAACAGCAGAAATCTGGCCATGGGAGAGAATAGCTCTAAGCCCACAAGAAATCCTAAAGCTGATGAAAACCAAAGTGGAATACCACAAGTCCCCAGCCGAGAAACACAAGCGGAGCAATGAAGAAGTGTGGAGTTTAAAAGCAGAAGTAGCTGGTGAAGAATGTCTATGGAGAAGGGGACCAAAATATATCTCATATGTTGGGTGAGTTATCTCGCAAACTATGTCTAGTAACAAATAGTATTCATTGGTGGTGGATTGCCCGAGCTACTCGTTTATATTGGTTCAAAAAACAAAACCAAGGATGTTCCTATATTAAACAAGAACAATTCTATGAATGCATTACTAATGAGCCCAACCCTTTTTATGATGAATTCCAAATATCTAAATTTTGGCATAAAAATGGAATTACTACTACAGAATCCCCAAAATTTTGGAGAGTCGCAAAAGAACTGTTATGGCTTTGTGGCAGAATGGCTTATGTGATGCTACCTAAAGACTGGGCAGGAAGTCGTACCCTAGGTGCAATCAGACCCTCTTTCTTTTTACTCCCAAAGAAGTGAAAATCGAGATTTAGGGATACCTTTATATGATGAATTAAAACGCAAGAAATGAGATTTAATTGGTGGTACCCCAAAGTGAAAGGAGGATGACTGGCCTCCAGAAAGGATAATTGATACCTATGGTCCTTCTACCAGAGCCCAGGATGGTTCATGGGGTTACAGAAAACCCATTTATATGAGCAAAATGAGCAGGTAGTTGATAGTCCAGGACCAGAATGTCCACATGCAAAAAAATTCCCAGAGTTGTTGTGCCGCCCTTGCCCATGCACACATACAAACATAAACGTGGAAAGACACAGCCACAGCGCATCGCAAAAAGAATATTCCTCACCATTTCACCTCAGTCCTTCATGAAAGCATTCTGAAGCACCACCGCTTTGATCTGGTGAAGAGACCTAATGCCACAGGCAGCTAAGAGGGCTTACTGAAGTCATGACGAGCTAATTCCCTGTTTGGGTCTCTGGAATTGATTCTGACTTCCTGGACAGCACAGAAAGTTTCATCACTTGAGAGAACAGCACTGATAGCAGTAGAGCAAAAAGGATGTGATAGGGAAAGTGTACTGACTAAATGACTTAGCAAGTTCAGAATATAAAATGGATTGTTGGAATCGAAAAAGGGTCAGGTGCACTTTGGATTTCACGCCTCTGTAGGAATGCACAAGGAATGGAAACAAATTCCTTGCTCAAAGTGAGTGAGAGAGGAATGTTTTCTTTTTAAGCACACACCCCACATGCACAGGGATATTGTACAAGCTGAAAATAACTGCACTTGGCTTGGTGGATTAGGTTTTGATAGTCCAGACACAGGGAAACCTGCTTCTGGAAGCAACGAATTAGAGAAAACCAGAGAATCATTAAGTTTGGAAAAGATGTCCAAGATCACTGAGTCCAACCTTTGACTGATCACCACCTTGTCAACTAAACCACCCCCACATCCAGTCGTTTCTTCAACACTTCCAGGGATGGTGACTCCACCAGTGCCCTGGGAAGCCCATTGCAATGCTTGACAACCCTTCTGAGGAAGAAATCCTTCCTGGCATCCAAACCTGAATGTCTGCAGGTGAAGCTTGAGGCTGTGTGCGCTTGTCCTGTCACTGCCTGGGAGAAGAGGCCAAGCCCCAGCTGGCTATGACCGCCTTTCAGGTAGCTGATGTTGCCAGTGTCATAGTCTCTGGCATTGCAATAATCAGAACAGAAGGAGAAAAGTATGCATCTGCCTTTTGAAGCCTTTAAAGGATGGCAAAATGGATGGTCATGCTGACAAAACATTGGCAGTTCCTCTTCAAGCCTTTTCTGTCTGTTCCTTAACACAAATGGGCTTGCTGCTGGTGGCAGTCAGCATGTTGGAAGGGGTTAACACAAATAGATTGAGACACCAGAAGGCTCTTGCCCCACCAGACCAGCAGGAGATATGTAATCTGTCCTCTGGGCTCTCATATCTGCTCATATCCAAAATAATATTATTTTGTCTGAAGTTGCAGGAAGATCTAATGTAAACCCTGCTGTGGGCTTTTTTTAGCAACATAAGGAAGGGTTAGCAAATCAAAAAGGTTGGAGACAACATATCTATAGGTCCCACCAAACAAAAAGATATGTCCCTGCTGTCAAGGATTGCCAGAGTAGTTTTCCTTGTTCCCTGGAAGCAAACTGTAAGCCAGCATCATGCACTGCAGAAAGTCTGCAGGATGTTCCCTGGGAAAACTGAGGACAAGCAGTTCATCTGGAAGAAAAAGTTAAAAGGGACCTTTTTCTCTAGGACCAGTTTTACTGGCCGGTACCGTCCTTCTCTCTTACACATGTAAGTGATGCAGAGTATTACAGAACAAAAGTCCTGATACATAAAAGTGTCTCAGTTCCCTTCTCTCTGGCTGTCCTAGTTGTGCTCAGTGAAATGTTACTTTACTCTGCTAATTATTGGCGATGATTGAGAGGCAGGAAGACTGATTCGGTGACCAGAATTTGATTTTACTCAGGTTTCCCAAAAGCTTATATACTATTTCAAAGAGGTTAATAATTTCTACTACAATAATCAGGTTCAAAATCACACAGAAAACTCCTGCATTTTACAACAATTCTTTGCTTGCAGAAGTTGACTGAATCTTCTCTCTTCCCGTAAGCAGGTGTAATCCCATCTCCTGTAATTTTCACAGTTCTGTTGGTTCCTGCCACGGCATCTTGGTTCTCAAACCAGCTCTGCTAATCAAGTCTGTTTGACTCTCTGTCTTGTGTATTCCCAGATCTCCCCCTCCTCTATCAACCACGAACAACCCCCTTGATGGCTTTATTGATTAATCCCTGTACACACTGAAGCAAGCAAGGTATCATAACTAATACAATTATTATTAAAATCATTACATGCATTCCTATCCTGAGAAAGTCTTTTAGCCAAGGTGTCAAACCTTAGCCACTAAACAGGTAATCTAACCAAGATCCAGATTCTACTTTTAGTTTAAACACACTGTAAAATATAAATATTAATTATAACAATACATAATATAATGCTTAATACATATAAGCTTGTTTTAACTAAATTTCTAATCTCTTTATGGAGTCTTTAGCTTCTTAGGTGTTTATTCAGCAATTCAAATCTATCATCTCTTTGCAGGTTTTTTACACTTTCTTTCAGGGCTGAGGCCTCACGATTTTGCAACATAAACTGAAATCTCTTACTAGATTAAAAGGAACAGAAAAATTTTGAAAAGCTCTGACAACAGTAGCAAGTTCAATAATTGGAGGGGATTTAAGTCTCTCATTGAACAATTCAAGAAATTAAAAACATACAGGACTTTGCATTATCTTTCAGCAGGAGTGTCTCTGGCTTCCCCCTTTTGTTGTACCAGAAGATGTTTGAGAGAGCCATGGGCGTGTTCTACAATTGATTGTCCTGTGGGTGAGTGAGGTATGCCCCTTTTGTGAGTGATAGCCCATAAGTAGAAGAAGTTGCAATTCTGCGGGAAATGTATGCAGGGCCATTATCTGTCTTAATCTGTTGTGGAATTCTTAAGGTGGCAAAGGCAGCAGCAAAATGACATCAAGTGTCTCTCCCTGTCTCTCCCGTGGGAGCTGAGGCAAACAGAGCACCTGAAAAGGCATCAATAGAAGCATGCACAAATTTCAAGCGGCCAAATTCAGGAATGTGTGTCACATCTGCTTGCCAAATTGGTAAGCTCTGTAGACCTCTCGGATTGACCCCTGTGTTCACATTAGGAAGGGAGCAACGCTGGCAGTCAGGGCATATAGAAATGATATTAGAGCCTTGTGCTGGAGTTAATCTGAAAAGTCTTACCAAGGCCCCAGCATTTTGGTGAAAAAAGGAGTGACTCAGTTTAGCCTGTTCTAGTTTGTTAGCAAAACATGCTGGACTGATAAGGTTAACAAAGGGGGTAATCCAAACCCCCCAACAGGGCTTGGGGGTTTCTAGGATTTTTATTCTGAGTCCAGCTCCAAGCTGGTGTTGGAGAAAGAAATCCCAAACTGCTCCTGGTCATCTCCTCCACTTCCTCAATTGCTTCACTGCAACTTTCCTTTGTTTTCATTTGAAATGCACCTGGAGTAGAGAATTACATGGCAGGGGCCCACGTGATCTGTAGAAGGAATAGTAGAAGTACTACTGTTAGGAACGAAAAAAAAAAAAAAAAAAAAAAAAAAAAAAAAAAAAAAAAAAAAAAACCACCACAAACAACCACCCCACAACTGACCCTCTCCTGGCTAGAGTAACACCCCCCACACCCCAGACAATCTGAGCAGGGAGAGCTGCCCTGAAGGAAAGTTGCCTGGCAACTTTTCCCTACCTAATTGAAATGTGAAAAGAAGCTGCCCACACCTAGATAGCCCTATTGTCCTTTGTAACTACCTCATTTAGCAAGAGTAACTTCGGCTAGGACCAGGACAAATGCATATGCATTTGGATATGCAGATAGGGCAGGGCCGCCCCCGTGGATCCTGGGAGGTTTTTTTGGGGAAACTGCACCCCAGGACAGGAAGCTGGATTCGTCAGAAGAGAATTGGATAGTGCCCTGGCTGAGCGGGGAGTGGATGCACCTCCTGGCCTGGTTTGAAGATTGGCCATGACCTGTGAGGAGCCTGAATGGAATGGGAACCGGCCAGCTGAGCTGACTGATGCAGAGAATGGGAAACTCTTAAAACTTTTCCCTGAAGGCAAAGAGCTGACTGCCAGTGCTCTGCCTTCTGATGGTTGACCAGAGAGAACTGCCAGCTGTTTCTATGGGAACAAGGACTCAGCATCCACTGGGACAGCACCTGCTCCTTCAGATGGCTGCAGTAGTGTGGAAAACTCCGATCGGACTTTGCAATCCTGCTGATGATTTTAATAATGAGCTGATCACTTTAATAAAGAGCTGAATATTAATAAAGGCATATGCCCTGTTCTTTTCAATTGGGGGCTCGTCCAGGATAGCCACGCCCACAAAGGACCACCCCCGAAGAAGACGATCATCTGCTTCGAGGGATCCTTGGGAATCGCTGGCTACCCCCGGACCTTGGCATCAGCGTGGGACCAAGCAGCACAGAAGAACGCAGGATCGGCCCTGGGATCAGCGCTGGATCGGCCCTGGGATCATCGTGAGACCAAGCAAAGCAGAAGAACGCCAGATGGGTGAGATAAATCCGTGGCGGAAATGGGAGGCGAGTGAATGAGTGCTTGAGTGAGATGGGGGCCGGCAGCTCGGACCCCCAGAGCGAGAGTGGACCCCCTAGTATCGCGTTTCCGGTCTCCCGAGAGGGTGCCGGCCGAGAACGGGCGGGAAGCGAATGGCATAGAAGAGTGACTGAGGCGCCTCCTTGGGGGAGGGCCCCATCGAGCGTGCAAAGGCTCTTGAGGTGTGAGGTAAGATCCTCGGCAGGGCAGGTGAGAGGTCCCTGGCAGGGCTGCCCCAGAAGGCAGATGAGAGGAGATCCCCAACAGGGAAGGTAATGTCCCTGGCAGGGCTGCCCCAGAAGGCAGATGAGAGATCCCCAACAGGGAAGGTAATGTCCCTGGCAGGGCTGCCCCAGAAGGCAGGTGAGAGGAGACCCCAGCAGGGCAGGTGAGAGGTCTCTGACAGGGCTGCTCCAGAAGGCAAGTAAAAGAAGATCCCTGGCACAGCAGGATGCCCCATCAGGCAGGCGAGGGATGATCCCCGGTAGAGCAGGTGCAAGGTAATGTCCCTGGCATAACAAGACAAGATGCTCCAGTAGGCAGGCGAGAGAAGATCCCCAGCAGGGCAAGTGAGAGGCCCCTGGCAGGGTTACTCCAGAAGGCAGATGAGAGAAGATCCTCAGCAGGGCAGGTGAAAGGTCCCTGGCAGGGCTGCTCCAGAAGGGAATTGAAAGAGGATCCCTGGCACGGCAAGATGCCCCATCAGGCAGACGAGGAAAGATCCCCGGCAGAGCAGGTGCAAGGTAATGTCCCCGGCATGGCAAAACAAGATGCCCCAGTAGGCAGGTGAGAAAAAGTCCCTGGCAGGGCAGGTAGAAAGTCTCGGGCAGGGCAGGATGCCCTGACAGGCAGGCAAGGAAGATCCCTAATAGGGCAAGTGGGAAGTCCCTGGCAGGATAGGGCATGATGTCCCAGGAGGCAGGTGGGCTGTCCCCAAGAGAGTTTAAGCATATCTGGGCAAGCAAGTAAGATATCATTAGCAAGCAGGAAAGCAGGCATAAAGGTGAGGAAACAGACAAGAAAGCAGACAGGCAAGCAAGAAGGAAAGCAAGATTTATGAGCAAAAAAAAGGCAAACAAAAAGAGCAGCCAGATAAACAAAAAGGGAGGCGAAGGGGACTCGGCCGGAGTTCGGGTGTGAGGCTCGGCAGGACGTTCGACCTCACCCCGGCAGGGAGTTCGAGTCTCCTAAGCCTAGGGGGCAAGGGGGGCTTGGCCGGAGTTCAGGTGTGAGGCTCGGCAGGACGTTCGACCTCAGCCTGGCAGGGAGTTCAAGCCTCCTAAGCCTTGTAGGAAAGGGAGGCGAAGGGGACTCGGCCGGAGTTCGGGTGTGAGGCTCGGCAGGACGTTCGACCTCACCCCGGCAGGGAGTTCGAGTCTCCTAAGCCTAGGGGGCAAGGGGGGCTTGGCCGGAGTTCAGGTGTGAGGCTCGGCAGGACGTTCGACCTCACCCTGGCAGGGAGTTCAAGCCTCCTAAGCCTTGTAGGAAAGGGAGGCGAAGGGGACTCGGCCGGAGTTCGGGTGTGAGGCTCGGCAGGACGTTCGACCTCACCCCGGCAGGGAGTTCGAGTCTCCTAAGCCTAGGGGGCAAGGGGGGCTTGGCCGGAGTTCAGGTGTGAGGCTCGGCAGGACGTTCGACCTCAGCCTGGCAGGGAGTTCAAGCCTCCTAAGCCTTGTAGGAAAGGGAGGCGAAGGGGACTCGGCCGGAGTTCGGGTGTGAGGCTCGGCAGGACGTTCGACCTCACCCCGGCAGGGAGTTCGAGTCTCCTAAGCCTAGGGGGCAAGGGGGGCTTGGCCGGAGTTCAGGTGTGAGGCTCGGCAGGACGTTCGACCTCAGCCTGGCAGGGAGTTCAAGCCTCCTAAGCCTTGTAGGAAAGGGAGGCGAAGGGGACTCGGCCGGAGTTCGGGTGTGAGGCTCGGCAGGACGTTCGACCTCACCCCGGCAGGGAGTTCGAGTCTCCTAAGCCTAGGGGGCAAGGGGGGCTTGGCCGGAGTTCAGGTGTGAGGCTCGGCAGGACGTTCGACCTCAGCCTGGCAGGGAGTTCAAGCCTCCTAAGCCTTGTAGGAAAGGGAGGCGAAGGGGACTCGGCCGGAGTTCGGGTGTGAGGCTCGGCAGGACGTTCGACCTCACCCCGGCAGGGAGTTCGAGTCTCCTAAGCCTAGGGGGCAAGGGGGGCTTGGCCGGAGTTCAGGTGTGAGGCTCGGCAGGACGTTCGACCTCACCCTGGCAGGGAGTTCAAGCCTCCTAAGCCTTGTAGGAAAGGGAGGCGAAGGAGACTCGGCCGGAGTTCGGGTGTGAGGCTCGGCAGGACGTTCGACCTCACCCCGGCAGGGAGTTCGAGTCTCCTAAGCCTAGGGGGCAAGGGGGGCTTGGCCGGAGTTCAGGTGTGAGGCTCGGCAGGACGTTCGACCTCAGCCTGGCAGGGAGTTCAAGCCTCCTAAGCCTTGTGAAGTTAGAGAGTTCAAACAAGACTCAGCAGGGGTCCAAGCCTAGAAAGCCTAGAAAGAAGTTCAGACTTAAGTCGAAAAGTTAAGAGAGATACCCTTAGCAGAAAACAATGGGTGTGATTCATAGTAGTACGTGTCATAGCCAAGAGTTTTAAAAAGAGACAGACGAAAAAGTGTCAAAAGTGGGTTGCCAAGAAATTATATTCTGACCCTTTAAAGTTCAGCAAAGAGATTCAGAATGTTTAGTTGTGAGAGATCAGACAACCTTTAGTTATCTTAAAGTTTAGATTGCCAATCAGAATATTCCAGTTTAGATTGAAGCATTGTTAAAGTACTTAGTTTTTCCTTTTATTTTAAGGCCTAAAAACTGAGATGATGTTATAGTAAACAAGCAGACCCTTCCAAAAGGACAGTAAAGAAGATTCTCCCTAACATCCCCCTAGAACAATTGTCAGACCAATAATATCCTTAAAAGACCACAAAGAGTCCAGATAAAGTTAAGATGACATATTATAGTAAAAGAATATAGCTGAGATTAAAATTACAAAGAGAGTAGTCATAGTGTAAGACCTGAATTCAGTAAATGTGTAACCACTTAAACCAACATCTCTAAGCCCAAGAAGACCCTGATGTAAAACCACTATCTTATGCAGCCTGCTGGCTAGAAAACTATAAGTAATGAAAATGTGAAAATATGCAAACTCTCCCTCCTACCCCAGCTGTACCTCCAGTCTCTTCCTTAACCTCTCCAACAGTTCCCCTTCACCAATTGTGATACCCTCACTTCCCCACTTGGGAGTGGGAACCACCCCTGCCCAGTGTTTCTCTTGGCCTGTCTCCACTACTGCTCCCTCTACCTGGTGTTTTAGAGGAAGAGACAGATTACAACACCCAATCCAAAGCACCAAGAACAGAGGAGGTCTTTCCCCTTAGAAAAGTTCCTATAGATTAATTAAAAAGATTAAAATTTATAAATGCACCTTTGACAGCCCCTGAAGCCCAAGACTCTAAGAAAGAGAGAGGGTTTAGTAGAAGCCCCCATTGGAATGTCTAACCAGCTAGACCAGCTTCTGAGGCCAAATAGTTATTTCTAGAGAGAGTTAAACTCTATTCTAATAGTTCTGTTCACTCCAGAAGAAGCCCGGATAGTCAGATAGCAAAAATAAAAAAAAAAAATAGACTGTGACAACCAAGAGACCATAAGATGCCCTTAATAGATACCAGCTAAAATTCAGACCAAGAAAAAAAAAAAAAAAAAAAAAAAAAAAGGCAAAGCATGAGAGACTATAGATCCCTGATAGTGAGAATCAAAGTCTACGGTCTATCTCTCAAAACTACTAGACCCAGTAGTTAAGAGATAACCAACTTGCCTGCAAACAGTTGCAGTAACAGCTACCCTAATAAAAGAAGTCTAAAAGGTTGATCCTGCAAAAGAAAAATTGCTAAGCCAGAAGACTTTACACTAGTTGACTGACTCTAAAATAATGAACACAAGTGACTTAGAATTAATCACCCTATGCAGTTTCTCGCTAGAGAACCCCTAGCCAATCTAGAACATGATTCAAAGTAAGAAGAAAATTAGTAATTGCAGACAAAGAGAAAGCAGAAGTGCTTTATGCTTTGTTTTGCTGCTGTCTTTAGTGAGAAGACAGCTTGTCTTCAAGACAGTGGTCATACTGAGTCAGTAGATATTTTTAAAGAACAGAATAGTCCTCCTGTTATCAAAAACAAAGTAGTCAGAGAAGTAGTAATTTGCTTGAATGCCCACTCACATGAAATCCATCCCAAAGAGATAAGAGAGCTAACTGATAAGTTTGCAAAGCCACTCTATCATCTACCAACAGTCTCAACTCACTAGTGAAGTTCTAGATGACTGAGAGCTAGCCAATGTAATTCCCATTCATAAAGAGTAGAGAAGAGCCTAGTAATTATATGCCAGTTAGCCTGACCAGAGTACCGAGTAAGATGATAAAGCAGTTTATACTGAGAGCTATTGTGCAGCACTGATGAGATAAACAGAGTATCAGACCCAGCCAGCATGAGCTTAAGAGAAGTAAGTAGTGTTCGACCCCACTAGCCTCCTTCTCTGACCAAGTGACCTGCCTGGTAGATACATGAAAAGTTGTTTATGTTGTCTATTCAGACTTCAGCAAAGTCTTTGACACTGTTTCCCACAGCTTATACAAGAACACTCTTTGCTAAGTTAAGAACTGGCTAGATACCCAAGCCCAGAGGGTAGTAACGAATAGTGCTGCATCCAGCAGGCAACCAGCCACCAGTGGTGTCCCTCAAAAGTCTGTGCTGAAGCCAGTTCTATTTATTATATTTATTAATAACACAGATGAAAATATTGAGTCCTTCATTAGTAAATTTACAGATGACACTAAGCTGAGAGCACGTGTCCATCTGTTAGAGAGTAAGAAGACTCTGTAGAGAAACCTAAAATGATTAGATAGATAAGCAAAATCCAAGAAGATAACGTTTAATAAGTCCAAATCCCAGGTGTTGCATTTTTGCCACAATAACCCCCTGCAACCTTACAAGTTGAAGGTAGTGTAGCTAGACAGTACCCAAGCAGAAAAAGACCTGAAAGTGCTAGTTGATAACCAACTAAATATGAGCCAGCAGTATGCCCTGATGGCCAAAGCTAACAATATCGTAGGCTGTATTGAGAATAATGTGGCCAGCAGAAGCAGAAAGGTCATCCTTTCCTTACACATAGCATTGGTGAGGCCACTTAGCATTGGTGAGGCCACTCCTTGAGTACTGTGCCCAGTTCTGAGCCCCTCAGTTTAAAAAAAGACATTAAGATGCTTGAGCGTGTCAAAAGAAAGCAACAAAGCTAGTGAGAAGCTTAGAACACTAGCCCTATAAATACTAGCTGGAAGAGCTGAAGTTGTTTAGCCTAGAGAAAAAGAGATTCAGAAGTAACATTATCACTACAACTCCCTGAAAGATAGTTATAGTAAAGTGAGAGTGAGTCTTGTTCTTCAAGCAGCAACTGATAGAACAAGAAGACACAGTCTTCAGCGGTGCCAAAAAAAATAAAATAAAAAAAAAAAAAAAAAAAAATTCTGCCTTGAGAAGTAGTAAAGTCACCATTCCTAGATGTGTGTAAGAAGAGAGTAGATGTAGCACTTAGTGACATCATGTAATTAGAGTTAGACTTAATCCTAGAAGTCTCTTCCAGCCTAGTGATTCTGTAATTCTGTAACTAAGAAGAGGAAAATTATGAAAGTCTCTTCCAGGTGCTGCTCACCACACATACCGCAGTGCGAACTCCAGAGAGAAGTCAGACCCACGTTATCGGAGTCACAGGACCAGTACCGCCCCTGATGCCGAACCAGACCCAACAGGACCACCTGCCACCTCTTCTACGTAGACAGCAATT
Source organism: Prinia subflava (assembly GCF_021018805.1). NCBI lineage: Eukaryota > Metazoa > Chordata > Aves > Passeriformes > Cisticolidae > Prinia > Prinia subflava. Next base: position 71,590,760 of record NC_086283.1, on the reverse strand, counting down.
GAGGGACCAAGAGACCTATCCCTAGTTAAATTGTTATCGAGTGTGTCTTAATTCCTGATAAAAAAAAACCAAGTTTAAAGGCACCCCTCCCACATCTGCTCAGTCTCCCGCTGGGCAATTCCCCTAGAGAACTCCTAAATTTCTTTGAGCAGTGTCTACTGAGAGGATACACAGTAGGAAGCTGCAAGTTGATGCGGGCTACAGCCCGATCAAAGAAATAGAGGAGGGATTTGTTAGGAACGAAAAAAAAAAAAAAAAAAAAAAAAAAAAAAAAAAAAAAAAACACACCACAAACAACCACCCCACAACTGACCCTCTCCTGGCTAGAGTAACACCCCCCACACCCCAGACAATCTGAGCAGGGAGAGCTGCCCTGAAGGAAAGTTGCCTGGCAACTTTTCCCTACCTAATTGAAATGTGAAAAGAAGCTGCCCACACCTAGATAGCCCTATTGTCCTTTGTAACTACCTCATTTAGCAAGAGTAACTTCGGCTAGGACCAGGACAAATGCATATGCATTTGGATATGCAGATAGGGCAGGGCCGCCCCCGTGGATCCTGGGAGGTTTTTTTGGGGAAACTGCACCCCAGGACAGGAAGCTGGATTCGTCAGAAGAGAATTGGATAGTGCCCTGGCTGAGCGGGGAGTGGATGCACCTCCTGGCCTGGTTTGAAGATTGGCCATGACCTGTGAGGAGCCTGAATGGAATGGGAACCGGCCAGCTGAGCTGACTGATGCAGAGAATGGGAAACTCTTAAAACTTTTCCCTGAAGGCAAAGAGCTGACTGCCAGTGCTCTGCCTTCTGATGGTTGACCAGAGAGAACTGCCAGCTGTTTCTATGGGAACAAGGACTCAGCATCCACTGGGACAGCACCTGCTCCTTCAGATGGCTGCAGTAGTGTGGAAAACTCCGATCGGACTTTGCAATCCTGCTGATGATTTTAATAATGAGCTGATCACTTTAATAAAGAGCTGAATATTAATAAAGGCATATGCCCTGTTCTTTTCACTACCAGTCATTAAAACAACCCCAGTATGAAACCAGCCCCACAGCCAATTACTCTGAAGGATTTTGTCTCCAACGGCTGGAGAATTCCAAAGGGACTCCAGGAAGCCAACTGTGCTGATCACTTTGGCCACACTAGCACACACACTGTGTTCACTGGGTCATTTGCTAGGTCACAGCCTTCTGCTGCTTTTGAAATAATCCCTGCTTTTGCCTTTCCTGCACAGGACTCCCACACCCACTCCCAGCTACCCTCAGAGGCGACAGGAATAGCCCCAGGAGCTCCCTGGCTGCTCAACAATGGCTTCTGTAGGGAGTCCAAAATGTCTGTGTGAGACCAAAGTAGTGACCTTAGTCACCTGTAGTGACTTTATGCCCTCCAGCAATGCTGTCCTAAGCAGAAATTTAGAAGGAGGATGAGAAGTGGGAGAAAAGGAGATGCCACCTTTCCTTTCCTGCTCTGATGGCTGCCTGTTTCCTGGCCCCACTCTCCTCAAGATTTCTACCTGTTCTCAGAGGCTCTTTTCTCCAACTGCTGAAGTGTCCTTGTCATCTCCTGTGCTGCCTGCACTACTTTGCTGCGGGGATGACAGCAATCAGGCTGTCAGAAGAGGCTGAAGAGAGGCTCCGCTAATTTCAGAAATGGATGCAGTTATTTTCAGCTTGTACAATATCCCTGTGCATGTGGGGTGTGTGCTTAAAAAGAAAACATTCCTCTCTCACTCACTTTGAGCAAGGAATTTGTTTCCATTCCTTGTGCATTCCTACAGAGGCGTGAAATCCAAAGTGCACCTGACCCTTTTTCGATTCCAACAATCCATTTTATATTCTGAACTTGCTAAGTCATTTAGTCAGTACACTTTCCCTATCACATCCTTTTTGCTCTACTGCTATCAGTGCTGTTCTCTCAAGTGATGAAACTTTCTGTGCTGTCCAGGAAGTCAGAATCAATTCCAGAGACCCAAACAGGGAATTAGCTCGTCATGACTTCAGTAAGCCCTCTTAGCTGCCTGTGGCATTAGGTCTCTTCACCAGATCAAAGCGGTGGTGCTTCAGAATGCTTTCATGAAGGACTGAGGTGAAATGGTGAGGAATATTCTTTTTGCGATGCGCTGTGGCTGTGTCTTTCCACGTTTATGTTTGTGTGTGTGCATGGGCAAGGGCGGCACAACAACTCTGGGAATTTTTTTGCATGTGGACATTCTGGTCCTGCCCTGGACTATCAGCTACCTGCTCATTTTGTCCTGTCTGATTTGAGACTTGCACACAAAATGTCACTTTTTAATTTAAGTAGTAAGTTAGTGTAAGTATTTTCCTTTTGTTTCTTAAATTACCTTTTCAGTAGAATAAAAGTATTACTGACCAAGAAAAACAGTCTGAGGAGCACAAAAATAATTTGCAAATGGAATCTCAGATCAGTTGATGCAACCTGTTAGAAAAGTGGCTGCCTGACTGAATAAACAAAATTAAATCAGAAGTGACTTTGGCTTGCATGTTGGGTTGGGCCTTAATGACAAATTCTCCACACACAGAGTTAAGTTGAACTCTGGGTGTTTTCATTTTGGCAGATTTTGGGGAGAGTACGAACAAACACCTACGAGTTGGGGAAACAAAATGGATTTAAGTATTTCAATAATACTACCATCTGTAAAATTTTCCTGTAGTGCTCTACATGTTAGCACAAATATTTGTGTCCCCAAGTCTAATCACTGCTTTACTGCCTTCCTGAACTACTGCCTTTTTCCTCAAGTGCTGCTCATTTCCCAAAATCCTTCTTTTGCTTCAGGTTAATGTGCAATTGAGATGTTGCTGTATGATTTTCATGCTTCATTCTTTTAAAACCAGACACTGGAGCTCTTTGTTATATATGCAGATAATATGTTTATTTCTTTCACTTCATTTTCTGCTGGGTAAGAGCTAATATAGAATTCTATTAAATTGGTGTATAACATTCCTGAAATATAGGGAACAACAGCTTTTATGTGTATCTCTCTATTTATCTAGAATGTTTTTGAGAACAGATTTTGTACTAATCTTTCCCTTTTACTTCCCACTGTTTTTCAGATATAAAGCCTAGCAGGCATTTGCTTAAAAAGAGGTATCTGGCACTGATTTCTCCTGCCAACAATTCTTGCAGGCTAAAAAGGGGAGAAGATCGAAGCAGAGCAAGAGATTCGTTTTGTTGTGGTGCTTGGCTTATCAGAAAATATTAGCTTTACAGATGTTACTATTTTTCTAATTCTCTACTTCAAAAGACAGTGGCTAAAAAAGAAGTGGAAGAAATACATCCAAAGTGCCATCCCTAAAATGTGGAAATTTTGTTTGGCAAAGGCCTCTTTGAATGGAGCCAGGCTGTGGCCCTGTCTCTCCTGAGCTCCAGCTGCACATCTCTTCCTTAGGGTCATTATTTCCCAGAGTTTGCCCTGGTGTCCCCTCTCAAAAGGACTCCATTGCTCCCAGTCTGTACAGATTTTAACTGCTTTTCCTGAGAATCCTAAACATGCTCCAGAATCTTTCAGGCTGTTTCCACAATGGATCCTAAGGAGCCTGGTGAAAGCTCAGCCCTTTGGCAGCTGCTTTGGAAACTGAAGGCATTTTCTGCTGAGATGCTGGTGACTCCTCATTTCAGTTTATGATGGCTCATGACTCTCCAGCCCAGGGCCTCAGCCCTCAAGACCTGCTAAACTTTTGATTAAGCAAAGGGCTGTAATCACTTTGTTGAGGAATTTATTTAAGAGGCTCTCAGGAAGTAATGGAGGAACAAGACAGAGGTGGAAAAAGGCAGCTGGGTGTGTTGGAATTGGCACAGATTGGTTTTTGGTAGCAAGGGAGAGCGGTGGGAGTAGCTTCTGTGGAAGGCTGCTAGAAGTTTCCACTATGTCCAACAGAGCCGGTCTGTGATAGCTCTGAAGACAGACATGCTACTGGGCCATTTGGAGAGGTTGATAATGCCTCTGGGATGACATATTTAAAAAGAAAATCAAAAGCAGCTCACGTGCAGTATTTTTCCAGGGCCGGTGAGGCACTGCTGCCGGAGGCCATCCAGGTGCAATGCGCGGCCATGCACTGCCACAGCTGCCGCCATCCTGGCACGTCCTGCGGCGAGCCCTGCCTGCCTGGCCACCCCTAGCCAGCTGCACTGCGGGTAGAAGAGCAGGGGCTGTGGCGGCTTCTCCTTCCCAGCACCCTCATCAAGAGAGGCGTTAAACAGCATGGGCACTCCAGCGGCCGCCACTGCCTGCGTGATGGCAGCGGGGCCGGCTGGCCAGTAACAGAAACGTGAGGAGCACCTGCCCGGAGCAGAACCTAGATGAGATCAACATTTTGGCACTGTGAGATCCTGCAAGAACCTTTGAATGAGTGGATCTTTTTGTCAATGGTACCTAGGAGGAGCAGTTTTACATCTAGTCAGAGAAGAGGAAAAAGGGAAGACACCTTAGGGAAAACAACATGGCAACTCTAAGGTCAGTAGAAAAATAAGGATATGAATAAAGGGAGATAACCCACTGGGCCATATCCCTGTGGGGTATCTATTGATATTGAGTTTTTGGAGAACACAGCCTACTTTTATCCCAAACTCCCAATTGCATCCTGCCCTCTTTCCCCTTTGCTTGAAGTTGTAAGAAGGTACAGACTTCCCAATCCACCTGCTCCATAAAGGTATATTCCCCCTCATCAAGCATTGTATGACCATTAAAATAAGCTTTAAGCCCATCTTGGGTTGATGCCATGATCCTGTGTTAAGACCAGCTGCCTGAGCCGTCACTTCTGCCTTTGGCTTCTGCTACCCTGCAGGGAGAAAGCACTACCCAGAGACTGTGTGATGAAAACAACCATTTGGGAGGTGGCTTGAGCCCCTGGGGAAAGCAGTGTCCAATGTGCCAGCTTCCTCCTCCACATCATAAGGGCCACATTTAGGACCAAGAGCAGGAGCCCCCATCCAGGAGCTGCTGGAGGTGGTGCTGGAGCTGGAGCTGGAGCTGAAGGTGCAGCTGGAGCTGACAGTGGCCACAGAGCACGAGAGCACAGCAGCCTCTGGGCCTCCTCACTGCTCTGGTCCACAATGATGCTGATGATGCCATGCATGTGTGTTCCCTGAGGACAGGCTGCAGCCCCTGGACCAACACCTTGGCATTCAGCCCATTGACACACAGGTTGTGCAGGATGGAGCTCTCTGTGGCTTCAACCAGCCACCAGCAGCACTGGAATATCCCCTCCAGCCTCTGGCGAAGCCAGGGCCTCATGGGCTCCAGCAGCTGTGGTTGTCCATGGCCACACACCTCGGGCACGAGGCCATCCAGGAACTCCAGCCCTGAGGGGCCCTGCTCAGCTGGAGACCGTGTCCCCTGTGGAGCAGCTGGACAGGACACCACAGGGCCATGGGGGGTGTTCTCATCGAGGCGGCCGGGAGCTCTCCCTGCCTGGCTGGTGGCCACTGGCAGCTGCCCGGGGGCGGTGCTGGCTGTCTGCAGATACTCCTCTGCATGGTCACAAAGCCTGATGGTCTCTATCAGTGTCCTGCAGAGTGGGCACGAGGGATTTCTGTGTGCCCCTTGCAGAATGCAGCCCAGGCAGAAGCGGTGGCAACAGGGCAGAGGAGAAGTCCCATCCTTCCAAGAGTCCTGACAGATGGGGCAGTTGCCATCTGTCTCTGTGGCCATCAGGAGCGACGGCTCTGGGACTGGCACCAAGATCTGCCAAGAACAGGCCAAGTCCAGCACCAGACAGGCTTGGCTTGATCCTCTCAGCCTTCAGTCTTGCTCTGTAGAGTTCAGGCTGGAGACAGAGTGACCCTGCCCTGTCTGAATGGAAGCAGCAAGAGACAAAATATCATAATCCATCCTCCTGTGATGTCACATTCCACTCCTCTCTGACACCAGCCTCCACCCACGGTGACAACACAAAAGGCATTCCAAGTCCTTGGAACCACCAGAAAAGCAGTGAGGAACGGGAGGTCACCATCTGCATTTCAGGCTCCTCAACACTGTAATGACACAGCAGGCCTTCCATCCCTGCAGGCAAATGTTGTCAGGAGAAACAAAGAAATGCTTTTTCCTAGTTTCAATTTCTACTTCTCCATGATGCAGGCTCTCCCTCGGCCGCCTGCATCACATGTCCTTGGCCCTGTCTCTACTCCCTGCTCCTGACACCTTGCCATGGTTTCCTGGGGACAGTCCTGGTCTCTACTCAAAGGGCCTCTTGTTTGCCTCCCTGAGTGAGGCCATCATATCCAGGCCTTTCAGGTCAGGCCTGAATTTAAAATACAAGATTTGGGGTTTAATGTCCGAGTTTGTCCTCTCTGCAGCTCTGCTGGATCGAGAGTGATGGGCACAAGCATGTTTTGCAGCTGTGTTTAGGGCTGTGGGACTGTTCAGCCTTGCTTGCTCACTAAAATGGGTCCTGTCTAGCGGGCTCCAAACCCAGGAAGGAATTCTCTCTGCCTTTTGTTTTAACAGCAATTCTTTCATTGGCACAATGAGCTGACAAGGATACACTGCCAAGGACAGCATGTGGGCCCCTGAACAAGGGAAATTTGCAAATACACAAATGGTGCCCCAGGGCTGCAGCTGGACTTTTGTCCTCCTGTCTTTGCTGAGTTGTGCTCACCACCTGAATCCTGAAGAATGGGAAGGGCACTGTGCCAGCAAGGTGCAGTCTGACACTTCACTGCTGACCAAGAAAAAGCCCCTTCCTATTGTTCAAGCTACAGAACTGTGGGAATAAATAAAAAATGTGTCTGGATCAGTGCAACCAGGCCCCAAGAAGGGTCTTGTGGGCCTCCCTCTGTTGTTGTGGGACACCTCATAGGAATTGTCACTCGCCAAGTGAGTGACAACTGGAAGCTCAGCTGGAGGAGAAGGTTGGGATTTTTCAAAGATTAGGATGCTGCAGTTAAATGTCCCAATTCAAGGCTGCTGCTGATCTCAAACTAGAAGGGGCTGTTGACCCTTTTGAGGGACAAGACACCACGCAGAGAGCTCTAGAGAGATTGGAGCATTGGATTTCCTGTGGCCCTCATGGCCCTGGGCCTACGTCTGTACCTCTCAGGACATAGGTGACACCCATGGTGGGGCACAAGGGGAAGGCTGAGGAAGCAGAGCCCAGAGACTGTGTGAGGGAAATAACAACAATTTATTTATTTTTCCTAAATAAGTGGTTGAAAGAGCCTTGCTAGTGCTACTGGTGGGAGGGCCTCTTGCAGAGGTGGGGAGAGTCCTCAGGGTCAGGGGGCCTGTCTCTTTAGGGACCACTGGGGCCACCCAGGTGAGCGGCGCCCGCCTTGGGTGGGACCAGAGGGTCTAAGACTGGAGCCCTGGACAGCAGGACCTGCTTCTTCCAGGGCTGGTCCTGCTCTGGCGACACTGGCACAGCTGAGATGTGGCTTTGACCCCTGGCAGTGGTGGACTCCATTGAGGCAGCTTCCTCTTCTTCCTCTGTGGAGACTTCAGAGCTGCTACCTTGAGTCTGTGTCCAAGAGCTGGAGGAGCTGGAGCTCGGGCTGTTGGGGCTGGAGAAGCTAGGGCTGTTGGGGCTGGAGGAGTTGGGGTTGGAGGAGTTGGAGTTGTTGGGACTGGAGAAGCTGGAGAAGCTGGAGAAGATGGAACTGGAGGAGCTGGAGCTGCTGCTGGTTGCTGGGCTGTCATCCTCATCTGCACCAGCGTGGGAGTGCAGCAGCCACTGGGCCTCTGAGCTGCAGTGTCTTACAATGATGTCGATGGTGTCCTGGACCAGTGACACTGTGTGTTCCTCCAGGACTGCCTGCAAACTCTGGATCATGATCTCTGGGTCTGGCCCATACACACAGAGAGCATGCAGGACAGCACTCTGTGTGCTCCTTCCTATCCACCACTGGTCCCTTTCGATGGCCTCCATCCTCTGGCTCAGCCAAGTCCGCACAGGGTCCAAAAGTTCCCATTGTTGACGGAAAAGCTGTGCCCAGACCTTGGGCAGGATACCGCCAACAGCTCGGGGTGGTGGCTCTTGAGGAGAAGAGGGATGGGCCAGCACAGGGGGATGGGGGCTGTTCTCATCCTGGTCACAGGGAGCTCTCTGTGCCTGGCTCATGGCAGCTGGAAGCTCCTCAGGGGCTGTGATGACAATCTCTAGTCAGTCATCTGCATCATCAGAAAACCTGACAGTTCCTATTGTTCTTCTGCACAGTGGGCATGATGGATTTGTCTGTGCCCACCGCAGAATGCAGCCCCGGCAGAACTGGTGGCCACAGGGCAGAGTAGAACCCATGTCATCCCAGGTGTCCTGGCAGATGGCACACTTGCCACTCATCTCTGTGGCCATATTTGACCTCTGCAGCACATTGAGGAATGCTGAGGATCAGGACCTGCTCTCCTTCACTGGTGCCACACCCTGCAGGAGAGGGGCAGAAGGAGAAGGACACTCTCTCACCTCCCTAAAGGCCCATCACCTGTCCGCATCTGACCAGGGGATGTTTTCTTCCAGTGCTGCAAGTGCACATTGCCCCAATCAGGCAGTGTCGCGGTGCCCACTAGAGACCACCGTCTCTGGCCCCGGCCAGCCCAGGCACTGGAACAGACGTGGTTGAGGGTCAGCCTGCAAGAAACTCAAGCAAGGCTGACTCTTGTGGATCCTTGTCCTGAAAGGGTCAGGCAGAAGATGTAAAAGGACGATGAGGACGGAAGTATAGAAAGGAGGAGACAGTTTGCGTGAGGCAAGAGGGGTTTATCAAGCAAACCTCCTCAACCCACACCTGGCCACAACTGCCTGTGGACTGAGTTGCAACACTGAGTTTTGTTCTGGGCTAGCAGGGAGGAGCAAAAGGAGTGGTTAGCCAACAGTGACCAACCAGGGCCAGTTTCTAAGGAGTCTCAGGGGAGGGGAGTTACAACATGGACCAATCAAGGAGGAATAGGAGGGGATTTACAAAGGCGGAAGGATAACTGACAGTTAACTAAATTGATACATAACAGAACAGGTGCACGCATAAATTAAAGCTCCTGAGGGAGACAAAGGAATATTAATTAGGGGGATAGGGTACATAAAACTGAACCAGTACATAGCACTGAATTAACACAGCAAACATGAGAAATCTAATAAACTAATTTAACACACTGCCACAAGGCAGGGCTGGGGAAACCCTGCTGATTGCTCTGGGACTGGCACTGGGACTTACCAAGAACAGCCACCACTCTGCACCAGAGAAACCTGGCTTGATCCTCCATACCTTGCAGTCACACATGGTAGGAGTTCAGGCTGGAGCCAGATTAGCAGTGGCTCTGTTCACATCTGTATTTAGGCAGTGAGGGGTGAGATGTCACAATCCTGCACTTGGTTATGTCACAATGTGCCTCTCACTGATGTCACCATCCATCGGCAGGCAATGTCCCCGCCAGTGCATGTTGTCAGAAGAAAGAAAAAATTTTTTGTTGTTTTCAACTTCTACATTTCCATGTTGCTCTCCCTTGGCCATCTGCATCATGTGTCCATGGCCTTGTGTCTCATCCCTGCTCCTGACACCTTGCTGAGGTTTTCTATGAGGATCAGAGAGGTGGGACCAGTCAGCATGGAGTGCCTGTGGCTGGATGATGCCTCCTCCTGTCACTGCCTTTCCCTGGGCAGTGCTGGGATTTGGAGAACCTGGGTGCTGGTGGCCAGCCCTGGGTGAGAGTGTCTCACCCCTGTGGGTTGTGTCTCTGCTTCAGAGAGAAGCAGAAAGGAATAACTTGCTCCAGCTGCATCCATTCCTGCCAGGACTTACCCATAGTGCCAGGCTCCTCTTCACTTCCCAAGTTTCTGTGTTTATGGAAGCCAGTGCCTTTGTGCTCCTCCCTACAGCCTCAGGAAGGAGCTGGAGTTGCTGTCCCTCCAGAGTGGGGTACAAGGACCAGAGGAACCCTGTCATGCTTCTGGAGAGCCCAGACTGCATCATCACATGGGCCATGCTGTGCCATCATCCTTTTCTTACCTCTGGCTTTTGTCATCCCTGAGAGTCATAAGCCCAGCAGTTCTTTTTTCACTTGGAACTAATTTCTCCTAGTTTGAGGGTTGGCTGGTGTGAGTCAAGGATACTATGTGTACCCACCACGTGGTTACACTCAGGGTGCAGAGATCTCTCTTCAATCCTGTGCAAATGGAGGATGTCCATTGCCATACTTTGGTGCTTAAGAGTCCACAAGGAAAAAGATGGAAGTTTGTTCATCAGGACTTCTTTGTGTTGTTATTGGGAGGTGTACTCTTGCTTGAATAAGTGCATCTTCAAATATGCATTTATATTTCTTTTCATTTGGAGTTGGACTTTTAAAGGTCTAAACATGCAGGCAGCTGCTGGAATTTCAGAGTACCAAGATATTTCCTCTTTCCTGTGGAAACTAAGGCTGCAGATACTCCAGGAGATGCATTTCATGATTTAAGAGACTCTTCCCCAAGGTGCTGATTTCATCTTGAGTTCCTTGAACATCTGTGCCCCAGAACATCTCCCAGTTAACTCACTGCCATGATCACATTTCATTTCTTTTCCCCCCCTGTCCAGTGTGCCCTGAAATGATGAAATGACAGAAATGGTGGGGATAGAAGGGAGAGATCATCTTTAGAGATCATCTAGTCCAAGCCTCCTGACACAGTCAGAGACACTTTCCACTAGATCAGGTTCCTCAGACCCTCATCCAACCTGACCCTCAGCACTTCCAATGATGGCACATCCACAACATCCATGGGAAACCTATTCCTTCATTTCAGTCTAGCAGAGGGGTAGAATTCCCTCCCTTGACCTGTTGGACAACCCTCTTTAGACACAGGCACAGAAGGGTTTCAGGGCTGCAAGCACACAGTGCCAGCTCATATCCAATGTTTCCTTCTCAAGGATCACCCAGTCCTTCTCCATATGGCTGTTCTCAATCCATTTATCACCCCTACTGTGTTGTTGTTTCCCCCCAGACTGATTGGCTCAGAAGGAAAACCTAGGGAATACCATAAAATTCACCTGTTTCTGGATGGACTTGCAAAACAGGATCTTAGTTGTGACCCAGCACCTGCAGACCAACACATGCCAGAAAAAAACCCATAAATAAAGAATAATTCATATGAGGGCAATGGTTGGAAATTTCATGAAACTATGTCAAAAGAGAGTATTTGTGAAAGCAAATAATTATTGAGGTAAATGCCTAACAGGAAAGCATCCTATCAGGTGCTGAGCAGTTGCAGGGGGCCAATGCAGAGAGTAGAGAGAAGGAGGCCTGTAGATACAGGGTGCTCAAAACCCATCCCCAGGTGACCTTTGAGAAGTGATTCCTTCACACGGCAGAAACTCAAAACTGGCTGTGACTTACCTTCACCTGTTGGGAGGAGATGGAGGAAGATCAAAGAGATCTTTTAGAATTTGCTGCTTGCCAGAAAGCAACCACATTAAAGCACTTTTATGTGGACAAACCACAATTTGAAGATTCAGTTGGACCTCCACTCTAAATGTTTGTATTTTGTGGAAATGCTGCAACTCTGCTCTGAAGGGGCCTGCAAGCAGGAAACTGGAATAACAGGAGGGATAAGCTGAGCCCTCACCAGCAATTTCTGCACACTGTTTCCTCCTGACCAGCACCTGAAGACTGTAACATAAGCTTCTGTGTAGACAGGGGCTTCCAGGTTCCAATCAACTGCTTTACAGTGTTAGCTAAGTCAGTCAGCTCTATGCTGAGTGCTTTTGGTGGCATTGGACAATTCACCAAACACAGGACACTTGATTGTAATGAGGATGTAAAGAGACACAAATATAACCATGCCTTGTGCAAGAGGTTATGAAACAGATTCTGGGTCCAGCAGAGGGCAGCAAAGGTGAAGAAGGGACTGGAGCATCTCTCTTACAAGGAAAGATTGAGGGAGTGGTTCAGCCTCAAGGAGAGGCTTCTAAGGGACCTCATCATGGTCAGTTAGTGTCTGCAGGAAGGGCTCAGAACATGGATTAGGGTCTGCTATGTAAAACCCTAATGGCAATGGCACCAGAACAACGGGCAGGAATGGATGCGTGGGAAGTTCCACCTGAACATGAGGAAGAACTTCTACCTTCTGCAGTGACCAAGCACTGAACAGATTGCCCAGAGAGGCTGTGGAGGCTCCCCCACTGGAGATATTCCAGAACCTGGACACAATCCTTTGGCCACATGCTCTGGGATGACCCTCCTGGGGCAGGGAGATGGGACGAGATGACCCACTGTGGACCCTTCCAACCTTACCCATCCCAGGATTCTGGGATTCTGTGAACTGTGGAATTCTAATTCACTTTGAATGGCAAAATTGGAGTGAATGTGTAATGATACTTTGTAGATAAAAAGAGACCTCAGATGCAGGCTTAACTTTGTCTTAGTTTTCTGTTCTTCATCTCTACTTTTAGATGACTGGAAGATTTGTGTAATAAACAGGATAAGAAGATACTTTTGTTGCTGAAGGTTAAGCAAGATTTTGACTCACAAGAAAGGAAGAATTCGTGACCATTTTTGAATTATGAAAGTGAATTATTAGCAGGGCTCAGGAGGGGGATATTCAAGGCATCTGAACTTCTATTCCAGAGCTTCACTGTTCTAATCAAACCAGTAATTTCTAATTCAGCTGCAAAAGGAGTTAATTGTAAAAAAAATCTTTTTATCTTACTTAGGCTGTTCGTTTTTGAAATAATAGATCCTAATAAGTTTTTCTGTGAATTGGGAAGTGTTTTGCTAAAAGGTTTTGGGAGAAAAAACACAGAGAGTTGATGACTGCTATTTCTGACTCTGACTGTAATAATGAGGAGAATTTTATTTTATTGTTGTGAGGCCTCTCTGCTAAAGAATGACTCTATTTATAGTTTGTATTGCAACCATACAAGCCTTAATTTCAGATTCTCAGAAAGCCAGTAAACTTCCTTAGGAGCACTGCTATCATTTGTCTGATCCAAGAGTATTCTGGTTCAGATCTTGAAAAAAGAATTATTGAAACAGTCTCTGTACAAACAAAAGGGAGGGGCAAAACTTCTCATCTGCTCATTAGTCTGTTGAGAGCTGCCATGAGGTAGCAGAGAGGAAGATGCAACAACCACCAACTACAGCTCAGGCAGCTGAAAGAGACCCATGTGGAAATAGAAAATAATATTGACCTCTTTCTACCCTGCATACTGTAACTTTTATTCTCTCCCAGAACTTCATATTATTAAATTGCAATGAAGTAGGACCACTACCGTTGATTAAATTCAACCATGAGCTAAGTGCTGGCTTACACCAAAAACACTTTTATGGAAGTGTTATTGCACACCAGCTTGCAACAACACAAACAAAAGCAGAATCTTTTCACCCAGGTGGTGTTTATTACAATGCCACCTCAAAATTTTTATGGCAGAAAGAGATTGAATCTCTTCACCAACTTGCAACCTGAACTGCACTGAAATCTATGAAGTGAGTATTAAAAAGAAAATTATTTTAAAAAGCTCATTTCAAGGAACGAAAAGAAATCCCTCCTACAGCATTGGATGCTGTCAGCACTCCAGACAGGAGGAATGCCCCTTCTGAAGAGAGCATGTGCATAGGAAATAGGCTTGCACTGGCATCCCAAGACATGCCACATGCTTTTATGAGCAAAATTTTCACAAGTAATAGTTACTTGGACATGTCCCAAGGTTAGCTTACACAGTTTGAGGTACAGCAGGGCAGCCTGAATTTTGGCCTTGCCCCTTTCAAAGCCAGGAATTACCAACCCAAACTGAGTCCCTCAGACTTCTTTAGTTTTACCTCTAATTTTTGAGTGGCAGCTTAATGAGTGTTCTTCCTTTGGTCTCCTTTGGAAGTTGATTGTAGTCTAGATGTCAAAATTAACTTGTATTTCTGGCTTTAGCTTTTGTCCTTCCAGATATTTCTAACATGTAATTTGCATCTCATCACATTGTGCGTCATATTTGCCTCTGGATTCATGGACAGGAAAATGTGACTAAGCAATGGATGGAATTCTTTAACAAAGAGCACAGGATTAGGCACCTTGCAGCCTGTTACAATTTGGAATCTGTATATGAGAGGAGGCTTCATTATATCAATACACTAGGGATTATTTATATGTGAAAATAAATCCATAAGAGCAGTGACGAGCAGATGAAACTGACATGTTCTGTCCTTTTATTTTCAGTTCCTATCTCAGAGATTTAACAACTGATGTTATCTTTCAGAATGTCTTTTCAGACTGTTTGTTAAAACATGAATTTAAAAGTAGGGGTTATTTTAATTTTTCTGCTTGACATCACCTCAATTTCCATGTCTCTTGTTATTTTTGTTGTCCTTGCATGGCTCACATCCCTGGAACCTGCCCCTGTGGGATCAGTCTATCCTTGTGCAGAACACATTTTCATTATCACTGAGATGGTGCCTGAAGCTGTTTTGATGAGCAGCTGGAGCCTCCAGGTCATCCAGGTTATACAGCTGCTACCAACAAGAGAGCAGCACAGAGCTTTCTGTCTTTCTCAGTTTGCAGGGAAATAATCCATGAAAATAGAACAGAAAAAACCGAAACCATTGGCCAAGATCTGCGCATGGCTTCAGACACCCCCCAGGGGTGGGCAGGCTATCCGTGTGTCCTACACACTGCTTAGTTTAGCATTGTAAGGATGGAGCTTGGAACTTGTGGTGGGACTGCCTGGATTATTTAATTTTTAAAAGTAGAGTTTGTGATATATCAGGGATTTGAATGAGTGATCTACTGTCACTTAACATCATCTATTACATAATTAACTCAACCTTAAAAGACTGTTTTCCATCACAAAGGTATGTTGTGAAATGTGCAAGATTTTCCTACACATTAAATTCCAAATTAATTTAAATAATTTTAAATTAAATTGCAAACTGTAATTTGTAATTCTGTACAAATTAAATGGACAGAATATTTTAGAGCTTTACCTTTAAGTTATATTTTCATCTCTTTGCTTTACATGATCTTGCTTCCTCAGGGCAGAAGTACAAATACAAAATGGCAGTTGGATTTATCTAGGAAATGCAGCTATAAATCTTCAGAGCTCAGAGACACAGGTATTTAAAACACATAACTTACTTTAAATGACAAATAAAGTAACCAGTAGGTTACGTTTCTTCAGTGAGGTAGGATGGTTTTTTATTTAAAGAATAAAAACCAGCAGAGTTGTTGTAAAAATTCTGTGAAACCTCCATATATATAAAAAGCATTCAAGAATTGATCTTTACTGAGGATAAACACTGAAAATGGGTGGAAATAACTTTGAGAAGACATGCTGTTCAAGCCATGATGCTGGCCAGTACTGCTGGCCACTGATTTTTACACACATGGCCTGTCTTTTGAAATCAAAAGACAATTCCAGCAAGAACTGAAGCTCATGAGATTTTCAAAAAACAAATAACAAAGAAGCCGAAGCCTGACTATCACTTGAAGTCAGCAGAGGCTGATAGATAGAGAAGCTGGGAATCTGGGGATCTTGACCCCTGAAACACTGCTCCAAGGCACTTCTAGGACCAATAGCTCCAGGATAGATCCATGCTATGAAGGAATTCCTCAAAATTAAAATTACATATCTTAGAATCTGACTCCAGAGACATCCAGGTCAAATGGCACATATCAAATTGAAGTTCCTACTGGTTTCAAAATAAAATAAAACCTTCCTACCTATATGTGCAGTTTCCTCTATGCATGAGCTGCTTTAAGTGTAAGCTTTTCACCACAAGTTTTTTTCTATCTTGTGTTGTGGTATCCTATGCCTTCCAGGTGCAACAAAAATAAGCAACCAGTATCTGCAAAATTGAACTTTAGAATAAAGGTTTCCAGGACCTGAAAACACACCTGTGCATGACAAAGGAGAGAAGGGTGGGAGGAAAAGTGCACAAAGACTCTGAGAGGAGAAGATTAAAAAAACTAGTCATCTTTGTCCATTATTCCACCTGAGTGAACAACATTCTGTGCAGTAATTACAGTGTAATATAACAAAATAATCAGCCACAGCATTAGAGATTAAAAGGTTACTTTATTTTAACAACAGCACTGCTGCTGTAGCAATGGGGCACATTGTCACTTGTTACTAATACAGTAGGTAATATATTATTTCAAGTGGATTCTGTCTAGTTGTGCATAGTGAGCACTGTTCTGTATGAGGTAAGCTGGGTTGCCATTGCAAATTTAAGTAACTTCTAGTGTCAAAAAATAACAGTAAGGTTCTGGTCACCATTTTATATTAATCTTCAATTTCACCCTTTCTGTCAGATATTGGTCTCCTGACACTGGACATCATTGAAAAACACCTTTTGTGCTGATTGGAGCAGAATAACTGACTCAACTATCATAAGACTGTTTATCCTTGACCTCATGTTCACAGCAGAGTCTTTGCAGAGCAAAGGCACTGCTGTCTAGCAACTACTAGGTTCTGGTTTAGGTGCTTACAGACTTGAACAATCTATTTCAAACTAGCTCATAAAACTGCAAGAACTAAGAACTTTAATGGAATCCTTTTTCTTTTTTTTTTTTTTTTTTTTTTTTTTTTCTTTTTGGATCAGACTTCCCTTTCACAAGCTAAATCATGTATGAAGCCAGATTCCAGATTTTGAATGTGCTCGCATTTAAGGATTTCAGACTCTCAGTTACTGAGGGACTCCAACACTTAGAGATTTATTCAGACCCTTCGATCTGTGGGACTGTATTACGGTCCATTGCTCTAGGAGGGGGTGCCAGAGCATGCAGCACCTCAGGGACCAACACTTCCCCCGGAGCTCTGATGCTCTCAGCTGTTGCTTCTCAGAGTGCAGAGATGACACAGAGGCAAGATGGGTCTGGGGGTGAAGCTGAGCTGGTTTATTGAGGATGTACCAGATGCCCAAGATGCTGAGCAGGGGTCAGACAGTGGGTTTTATGAGGGGGTGGAGCAAAACAAACAACCCATGAGGGCACAACTAGGAAGGGGTCCAAGGCGCGGTTTACATCTTACAAACTTATCAGGGGGGAACAGGGGAGGGGAATGATGTTGTACCTTGCTTAGTTGGTTTGTCCCCCTGACCCCTGTTAATGGTTTTGCCCCAGTGTCTGTCATCCCAAGCTGTTACTCTGCTCCACTCCCACTCCTTGTCCATCACCCTAGACCCATCCCGGGATTCCAGAAAGTTCTCCCTGGTTCAGTCTGTCATAGGATGGTTTACCCTGAACACACCTCTGTAACACCTGGATTTGGTCCTTTTTCCTGCCATCTATTCCCTCACTCCTCCCCCTGGATTCTCCCATTGGGCCTGTAATGTATCTTTGTGTCTGTACCACCCCTGTTTAAAAGGCATTGTAAGGCTTTGTTCTGGGCGTGTGCAGGCTGACCTGCTTCACTGAATAACGTTCTCTGGAGTTCTCACCACACGAGTCCTGTGCCAATCCTTTGCCAGTCCTCTGCCATGGTCTCACCACTTGTGGCCTTCATGGACACTATCAC
The DNA here is from genome assembly GCF_021018805.1 of Prinia subflava. Lineage (NCBI taxonomy): Eukaryota > Metazoa > Chordata > Aves > Passeriformes > Cisticolidae > Prinia > Prinia subflava. The sequence goes on along the minus strand of NC_086283.1, from coordinate 71,573,348 downwards.
ACACCCCTCCCCTTGGAGCTAGCTGGAGATTTGGAGGGGCAGACCGTGGTAGAACGATACACAGGGGAAAATAGGACATCGAGTAACTAAAGATTGATAGGGAAGGTTCTGGGGAGAGGGATAGGAATACAGGGGATTGACATTTGGGAATGGAGGAGGTTAGGGAGAAGATAGGCACCTGGGAGCCAATAGGAGAGTCTCTAAGGAGTGGCTAGCTAATAAGTGAAAGGGACTGATGTATATTATCAATTGAATAGCAGGTAGGGTACCAGTCAAAATATAGTACAAGCTGATAAAAATAAAGACAGGCACCATTACAGGGAATAGGGGAGGATATGCTTAGGGAAGACATACAGCAAATCCTAAGACATAACCATAGTTTCAAGCAAACCCCTTATAATTGCTAACTCACATGTAAAACAGAAGGCTAGCTAAGAACCTAAAGCAAAAGCACACTGCAACAGGACTGACCTAATGGAGACCTCACAAATGCCTTCTGGAAGTCAGACCTGGAAAAGTGAAGTCACTTCCCAAAAGGGGCATCATGGACTGCATTGGCCTTGGATGGGAAATAGAAAATTAAGAGAGAGATGAAGTTTCATCATTTAATCTGAAATGATGGCAAGGTTCCCTTAGAGCTGCAGGGGTCAACTCAGTCCCATCATTGCCTCTTGCTGCGCTGGGGACAATCCAGAGGTCTGGGGACCTTCCTCTTTTGGGCATGCTGGGTCACCCCAGGCAAGCAGCCCCTGCCTTGACTGGGACCAGAGGGGCTACATCTGCTGCCCTGGGCAGAGGGACCTGCCACTGCTGGCTGCTCCAGCTGCCCCAGCTCCTTCTGGGGCTGGACCCACTCTGCAGGGTTGGGCACAGGTGGGGGGTGGCTGGAAACCCCATGGTGAGTGACCTCTGAGGCACCAGCTTCTTCCTCCACATGGGGGCCACTGGTGGGAGTGCTCTCTTGGGAGCTGCTGGAGCTGAAACTGCTGGACTTGGGTCTGCTGGAGCTGGTGGACTCTGCTTGACAGTTGTCCTCCTCCGCAGCAGCATGGCAATGCAGAAGTCTCTGGGCTTCTTCGTTGCACCAGGCTGCAACAACCTTGATGAGGCCATGGACCAGCGGTGCTGTGTGCCCCTCAAGGAAGACCAGCAGCCTTTGGCCCAAAGCCTCTGCATCCAGACCGTAGGTGCAGAGATAGCACAGGATGCAGCTCTCTGTGGCCTCAACCAGCCACCACCGGCCCCGGTATATTCTCTCCAGCCTGTGGCACAGCCAGGGACACATGGGCTCCAGCAGATGCTGGTTTTGTTGAAATAGTCTGGCCCACACCTCAGGCAGGAGGCCACCCACAGGCTCTGGCCCTGCAGCCCTCTGGTTAGCTTGGGACAGTGTTCCTTGTGGAAAAGGTGGAGGGGACACCTCAGAGCCATGGATGTTGTTTTCATCCAGGTGATAAGGAGTTCTCCCTGCCTGGCTAAGGGCTGCTGGTGATTCTTCAGGGGAGGTGATGACCAGCTGTACATAGTCCCATTCATCCTGCTCAGAAAACCTGATGGTCTCTATTGGTGTCCTGCAGAGTGGGCATGAGGGATTTCTGTGTGTCCACCGCAGGATGCAGCCCAGGCAGAAACGGTGGCAACATGGCAGAGCAGAAGCCACGTCCTTCCAAGAGTCCTGGCAGATGGGGCAGTTGCCATCTCTCTTGGTGGCCATTTTTGTCTCAAGTCAGACTGGCCCGGGCTCTGCTGACATCCAGATATAAGCAGTGAGATGTCACAATAAATCACCTGGAGATGTCATAATCTGACATTCAGTGATGTCACCATCCATGAGTCACTGAAATCACAATGAGATGTCCACCCCTGCAGACACACAGCATCAGGAGAATATGAAAATACCAATTCCTTTTTTCAGTTTCTACATTTGTATGTTCCTCTATCTCAGCCACCAGCATCACATGTCCTTGGTGCTGTGTCTCATCCCCATTCCTGACACGTTGCCAAGGTTTCCTGAGAAGTAGTGGGGCCACTCTGCAAGAGTAGATCTATCTTTTCTTGCTGTGTTCCCAAATCCACAGTGTGCAGGGAGCTCTAAAGCAGTGCAGCCAGGCTCCCAGCAGGATCCCCACTGCCTCCTGGTTTGCTGGGTTTTCCCACAGCTTATAGGAAGTGACTAAGTGAGTGACAACTGGAAGCCTGTCTTGGGGGAAGGGAGTGTTTTAAGCAACAAGAGAGTTTCTATATCTCTCCATTACCATCTTTGACATATCTTCTTAGGTGAAAGCCCTGGGCACATCACAGCAGTCTGAACAGCTCTACCCTCCTCAGCCCTAACACCTAATTTCTGCCAGTTTCTGAGGTCAATATGAGCTGATTATTCCAAATCAGAGTTCCTGCTGTTTTGGAATACAAGCCTGTTATTGCAGGTTCTGCAGGAGCGGTGTGGTCAGTCTGAACATTGCCTCTACTTTTCTTCTGCACCGACCCCACTCAGTGCCAAGGGCCTAGCCTATCCTGGATCATTCTCATTCCTAAGGGCAGGAACTTTTAAGGATCCCTACAGGGCTCTGGCTCTTTAGGGGGAAAAAAGTTAAAAATACCTAGCCACTTGTCTCCTTGTCAGAGAATTGTCTGAGCATCCTTGGAGACGAGGATCTTGACTGCCAGACCCTGGGTTGTCCTGTCCAGCCACCTGTTGTTTACAAGCCAGATGGGATGCATTTGTCTAGGGAAACTTGCATTTCCAGTAAGACATTATTTACTGAGCCCTGTAATCCTTCATTCTTCCACTTGTGTCTGTCAGATTACATCTACATCAGGTGAGGCTACTCCTTTTCTGCTTTCCTTCCCTATGTGATTCTTCACAAATTCAAAAATTCAGTTTGTAGAGAATTTTGAACCACAGAATCAGGTTGGAATAGAATCAGATTGTCAAAGACCTCTAAGACCATCAAGTCCAAGCAGTAACTTAACAGTGCCAGGCCCACCACCAAAACACATTCCCAAGTGTCACACTTACAGGTCTTTAAATCCTTCCAGGGATGGTGACTTTATCACTGCCCTGGGCAGCCTATGACAGGGTGAAGAAATTTTCCTGTTTTTTGCTTTGATGTTGCAAGTATATAATAGCACTGAGTGTCCAGGAAGTTTCTCAGTAGGGACAGGAATTAAAACACCACTTGCATTTCAGGCTACAGTCACAGTCCTTCAAAATCACTGGAAAAGAATGTTTATAGAGAAAGTATATGATGTGTCAGTCAAAACACTGCAGCAGAATTCCTGTTACAGACTGTTATTTACAAGAGACTGCAGAAGAGCCCATGACAAGACATTCGAAGCATCATGTTGAAATGAAGTTTTTCCATGCCAGAATTTGTTTTTGGAAGATACCTTCCTGCAGATTATGATACTCACATGTAAGAGTAATTGAAACCCAAAATCTGCCCTTATTATATTGTAAAACCTCAAGAGCTGAAGGTTAAGCCCAGAGGCAGCCAAGAGCCATACACTCACTGCAGTCAGCAGGAGAAGGAAACTTGTGCATTTCCTGGGATTCTGAACACTTTCTGGCAAAATTTTAACAAAAAATTTCACTTCAAGTAGTGGTACTTCAGGGATACTTGGGGATAAACTTGCCTTTTCTCCTCCTTTTGGGGATCTTTCGATGACATAGTTAATTGTGCTCATTTGGGGATGAGAAGAATTTGCCTAAAGTGCATATGAGTACGGAAGGATGTGAGGATTTTTCTCTCTCAATCACATGAGCATGTGCTCACGCTCACTGATCTAAAATAAAATGAAACTTTCGTCTTTTATTGCCAAGTGTCACTCAAGTTTTATGTTTCACAGTGTTGATAGTAAACATGCTGCTGCTTCTGTGGGAGCTCAGGGAAAATTAGATGCTTGTTAGAGTGCCTGGCACTGTTACAGGCCTTGGAGCATGGCACTGAATATTTCACTGTAAGTGATTACTGGTAGTGTCTGCAACTCATATTGTACCTGCTGACAGCAGGCAAGCCTAAGAAAATGATGTGGGAACAAATGCAGAAATCTCCTCCTGTGGTAGTGACAGTGGAGATGCTTGGCCTGGTTACAGGGAATAAGTAGATTTTGCTTTCTCAGAAAACCTCCATCTTGTATGAGATCCCTCTTCTCATTAGAGGATTATTTACATTCATCTTTAAGCAAAAAATGTATCTGCTCTGCTGCTTAAAGGAAAAGGTAGCTATGAAATGAAAAAGCATGCTAGTTAAAATCCTTTCTAGCTCCTGCTATTATATGTCCTACGCATCCTATGTAATGACTTCTAGAGACAGTGTCAACCCCTAGTGGCCTATCTGCTCTTTTTCCTACCAGAGGTGAAAGGAGCTGGCCAAAATACCACTTTTATGTTGTTGTTTTTTTGTGGTTATTTTTTTAACTTTCATTAGAGCTGAGCTGAGCACAGCATGTGGAAGGAAATTAAATCAAAATTCAGAATAGTCTGCTTGAGAATAGAGGCAACTTCTTCCTTCATTGAGTTGGATTCTTTTCCACATCTGAGGATTTTAGACATAGGAGTTTTGGCTCCTACAAAATAAAGCATTGTCCAACTTAGCTTCTTATACAGCCACTAAGCCCCCAGTCTCCTTAAAGCTGTCCCAACCAATCTAAGCTGTTATCAACTTGCAATCTACTCACTCTGTCTCTCAGTGCCTGAATGCTAGCATGAATAGGTTGAGAATGGTCAGACAGATTCATGCAACACATCCCATCAAAATCTTCACATCCATGGCCTTGCACCAAAAGCAAAAAGTCTATTGCAGCTGTATTTTGCAAAGTAGTCTAACAGAGTCAGCATCAGCAGCCCTGTTAGAGACAAAAAAGTGGCATTAATCTGTTTAGGCAGCCAACAATATTATTTATTCAGCAACCCTAAAGCCTTCCCTGCAGTCGCTTCTGGTGTAAAAAATGATGCTGCCCATCGCTGCTCTTTAGACCAAAAATCAAGTTGGTTGTTGCAGTCTTTGTTGAATACATGCAAACTGAGCATCATTCTACGAGGATATCTGTGCCGAAAAGTCATAGATGCATTAGGGGTCAGTACAGTCGTCCTAAACTACAGGGACTTCCTTTGATGTGCGAGGGGATAGTTGCCCAGGCTCAATCCCTGCAAACCAAAACCAATCCTGGTGGCAATCCTAAAGCAGTATTACTGGACTTGTAAACTCTGAATGTGGTACTATTGCACCAAAAGCTTTGATGCTTATACACAGGGTGATAGGGAGAAACATCCCACAATTTTGACTGAACTTTCCCCATAAACTTAACACAGAAAACCATTTTCACAGAACCAAGAAGCTCTAATTCCTGGGGTATAACAGTGCTTTAGGAACGTAAGGGGTCCACTGGTCCCTGTGAACAGATAAGAGATGAAAATGGGGGCATGGTGGAACTCGTGAATTGAGATATCTTAGCCATGGTTGGGTATAGGCTGTGGTGCAGATATGCAAAAGAACTAGGAAGAAAGTTGTATATGTAAGTGTCGGGGTCTTTAAAACTATGTATTTTTGTAAAAGCTGCCAAAATAATGCAAACAATAAGCTGTCTGTAGTTTGGGGGAAAATCTTCTGACTGTTTAGGGCTGTGGCCTCTTTTGTGCTTTAACAAGTATATAACACTATGCTGTGAGAATAATATCTGACTTCAATTCCTTTTACCCTGACTTCAGTGACTTCAATGGCTTCAACTCTTTAGACTTAAACTTCAACTTCAACTCAAACACTGACCTTAAGCGTTTTTACTTAAGCGTTGACTTAAGGCTGTCCGCTTGGATTACTTCTGCACCCCCTCTTTGAAGTCCCATCTCTCAGTCACACAGCACCCTAGATGTGTGATTCACCAGTTCTCCTAAAGTGGGTGACTTATTTTGGTGACCTTAGCACCTTTAGGTAATCCAAACTATCTTCCCAAGGGCATAGGTCTGTTACTTGTCATGCAGTTGCTGATGAGGCTCTTCTCACAGGTATCCTCAGAGGGAAAAATTACAAATCCTCAGAGGTCAATGTCTGGGCTGCATCCTCAGATGGTGTCACCAAGGCTCCTGGGGGTGGTGTCGCCAAGGATTCTCTGAATGGTTTCGCATTCCTTGCTGGAATCCACCTTGGTCCAGCTTCTGTGGAAAGAGAAGCATAACCTTGACCCCACATAACAAGAGGGTAAAGTCCCACAGTTTTACCTGTCCCACAATTTTACCTTATCAACACCAGGGATTTCTGTTTGGACTGTAATTGGAGACTACTAGTGAAATGTCTGACAATTGGAATATTAGGATCCATCAAGGAGCAATGAAAAAAATTAAAAACATACAATGCTGTCTGTAAGTGTTTGGGAGGGGAGGCATTCCCCATTCTGCCTTTTTGTTGTAATAAAAGATGCTTCAGTAGGCCATGAGCTCATTCCATAACAGATTGACCTGTGGAGGAATGAGGAATCCCAGTTTTGTTTGTTACACCCCAGAGGGCAAAAAATCTACAACTCTCTGGGAAGTATACACTGGGGCACTGTCTGTTTTAATTTCCAAGGGAATACCTAAGACTTCAAAAGCACTGGTAAAATGATGGCAAACATCTTTTTCTGACTCCCTGGTATGACAGTATGCAAATAAGGCACCTGGAAATGTCTCTATGAAGAATGAATATATTTGAATTGGCCAAATTCGGCAAAATGTGTGGCATCTGTTTGCCATAATTGAAGGCTCTGAAGCCCTCTAGGGTTAACCCATCCAGCAACAGAGGAAAAAAATGTCTCTGACAGTCTGGGCACACAGCCACAATACTGGAAGCTTTATGGCTAGTCAAGTCAAAGAATGCAGTACTGTTGCACAACTGTGCCACCAATGCAGTGGCATTCTAATGGAAAAATGAATGGCTTAATTTAGCCTGATTTTAGCCTGAGTGGTCTGGTAAGACTTGCTGAACACCCGTTCACTTTCACTTTTGAAAGTGAACAGGTCTGCTTGACAGCTGCCTTCCACTATAAAACCAGGTAAATAGTCTTGGATCAGAATGCATCAGAAAATAAGGGTGTTGCCTAGCATCTAAAAGAAAAATAAGTTGTGGCCAGTACAAAAGATTTTCTTTAGGCACATCTCTTGAAACTGCAGCTTCAGTTCTCTCAACTAGTCCTGCAACATAAGCAGAATCCGTGATTAAATTGAAAGGGGTTGAAAATCACCAAAAGGCCTATACAACAGCTGCCAATTTAGCGATCTCAGGAGAACTTGAAACAGTAGTAACGTCTGAATCCCACAGATTAAAATTCGCATCCCACCACAGCATTACTGATTTGTGAGTGTGGCCAGAGCCATTTTTAAAAACAGTTACAACTTGCAAAGGAATTTCTCTTTGCTTAGATTTCGTCAGAAGTATAAATTTAGCAGTAAACAACTTGTGCCTCGGGGGGATGGATAGAAGTTCGCCCTGTGAAGTTAGTCAACGCCATCTGAAATGCTTCTGTTCTAACAGCCATTGCAAGTAGATAGTAGTAACAGGCAAACATACGGACCCAAAATCTACACCAGCAAGGGAAGTCAACCTCTGTCGTGATATAAGTAATGCAATCATTTTGTATAGGGTGCTTATAGTTTTGGTCCCTTGGTGTGGCAAAAAAATCCATTCAATAATTAACAAAGGGTCTGACGCTTTACAATGCCATTGGTAAATCAAAGCACTGGTGTTTAGCTGGGTTCAGAAGTATTGGGAAAAAAATGTAGCTCAGGAGCCCATCAGGCTGCTTTGTCATCTAAGTAGCATCAGCTACTTGTTGCAATGCCTGGCAGACTTCTGATCTGAGCTACTTAGATGACAGGAAGTCTGGTTGCTCTTTGAGCAGTGCAAACAAGGGGCTCAGATCTGCATTTGAAAATCCCAATAAAGGACAAATGCAATTAATTGTCCCCTAAAGCTTTTGAGCATCCTGCAGTGTATGAGTATCCATTTGAATTTGCAAAGGTTGAGGGGTAATAGTCTGAATCCTAATGCACCAGCCAAGGTATTTCCAAGGGGGTTGATGCTGAAAATTTTCAGGAGCAACACAAAGTCCTGCTGGAGTTACAGCAGTAATGAATAAGGCTTCCTCCATCACCTCCTGCTTTTCTGCTGCTTCAAAGATATCATCCAGGTAGTGGTACAAAGGAATTGTGGTGATATGGGTTTTACTTTGACTTTTCAGGCTAGCTTTTTATTTCATTTGTGTGTTATGATTTAAATTATACATGCCATTATGTGTCAATTCTCTGTATCCCTGCCTCTGTTTCTAGAACCTTCCTTGCCAATCTTCCCTCACTCGATATATCATTTGCTGTTTTATATCATTACACTGCTTCTGCTATTCCCATTGGATCTAGTTCTGTATTACCTGCCCTAGACTCCTCCCTGAGTGCATTCTCATTGGTTGTTTGCTTTGTATTGCCTGTGTATAAAATCCACGGCGGGACACGTGCTCCTGGTCCTTGGGGTTCAGCTTTTAGTTTTTATTCTTCAGTTGCACCTTTAATAAATCTCCTCAGTTTACCCCAAGACCCGTCTCGCCTCTGCTTCATCTCTGCACCCCAAAAGCAACCGCTGAGACCATCGAAGGTCCTGAGTGGGGAGAAAGAGTCTCCCCGGGGGGAATGTGTCGCACCCCAATGCTGCCTTGTGCGTCCTGGGAAACGCACGTCGCAACATACTGGCGCACCAACGTCGGGCAACAGCACCAACGACTCTTGAGACCGCGGCACCACCAGAACACCATGAAACGCGACTTCAGTACCTTCTCCGTCGGACTGGCCATCCCGGACCACGGCGGCCCCTCTCCCACCGCGCAGAGACGCCACGTGCCACCACGCTGCAGTTCCACCACCGCCGGCTGCACGGCGCGACCCGAGCAGCCCTGGCCTGGCGGGACCCCCAGCGCAGCGTGGAGCAGCCCCGGTGCGGAGCGGCTCCGGCACGGCAGGACTCCAGTGCGAGCCCCAGTGCGGCGGGACTGCCGCCGCGGCGCGTGCCCCAGAGGCGGCACGGCCTTGGTGCGGCGAAGCCCCAGCCATGGCGCGGCGCAGTGAGGCGCCGGCGTGAGCCGCCGCGCGGCCCCGGCATCCGGAGAAACCAGGTGGAGCACACCCCGCCTGACAGCGGCGGCAAGAAGAGCCCCATCGAACGAGGGGCTCCCTGCCTCTTCGCAGCCCATGAAGAGAAAGGGAGTGAAGAACATTGGCGACACGAAACTTCTGACTTCATAGAGGAACCAAAGCAGGGGCGGTTCCAGGACTCTTTCGTGCCCGCTCCCAGAGGGGGTGTGTACCCGGGGCCGAAAGAGAAAGGCCCTCGCAAGGTACGGTGCCTTGGAGGGAAGGTACAAGGGCACACCGCGACGGATCGCGGAAGCGGCAAGCCGAGAAGAGAGAAGGAGTCCTCGGCAAGTCTTCAATTCATCGACACCTGCTACCCAACCAGCTGTGGGAGTCGTGGTGAGCCAGCACTAGATTCAGCGCCAGGGTAGTTCCCCTCGGGGAACTAGCGTCAGCTGGACCTGTGAGAAGCCGAGGTGCTTTGAGGACCAAGCACCAGGAACGGGTAAGGCTTTGGGGTCGCGCCCCTATCTACGCAGGCATTTAGGCTCCCTATCAGCAAGGCTGGTAGGGATTCCCTTTTCCAAAAGAAAGGAGGGCGGTCGGTAGCTTGCTGTTCAGACCCTACGGGAGTCCCGTGGCAGATCAGCGGCAGCTTGAGTGACATTTAGGTCCTCACTGCCCCTGCTGCCCCCAGAGGGGGAACTGCAGTAAGCCACGTGAGAGAAAGCTTTTGAAGGGGGAGGGTAGGCTCACCATCCCTTTCACTCTCACCCCTTTTAACCAGGAGTAAGTCGAAGGTCGCATCTCTGGGGAGAGGAGGGAGGGTGAAAAGAACAAGCAGATGGGACAGAGACTGTTAAGCAGACAGCGAGACGTTTATGTTAGATTTAAACTAATTTTAGTTACTTGTGGGAGAGAATTTAAGAAAAAGGATTTTTAAAAAAATGATGATTTTGATTTTTGGGGTTTTCCCAGGGACCCCAATTGTGAATTTTTTTTAGATTGAGTTTTGGGATTTGATTTGGAAAGATAAGTTAAATTTTGTTTGTGTTACAAGCAAAGAGACCCTTCAACACCACGCATCTCGTCGAAATGCGAGCATCGGGTCCCTCTCCCATGAATTTCGCATTGGCTTCTGTGAAGCTCCCCTCACCCTCAGTCCCTCAGACTTCCCCAAGCCCCTGCCTATCCTTTTTGCCATTAACTTGGAGCGTGCAGGCTTTTCCTTCCAAGATGGCAATGCCCACGCTGCTTGGAGCCCGCTTTCCCACGCTTCTCCTTCTTTTCCCATCCTACAGTCTGTCCCCGGTTCCACGCCTTCTTTCAGAGGCCCTTCCTTCCGTCGCTCTGAGGGTTCGGAGGGAAGAGGTAGCCCAATGAGGTCTCTCCCTCAGAAGGGCCCTCCGGGGTCAGAAGAGGAGGGGTCAGCCCCTTTGAAGGGACGCCGAACCGTGAACCCCACTCCTTCTTCCGGCCCTACAGCCCCCTCCTCTAAGGAGGGACACCACTCCTCAGATGAAGGAGGAAGAGCCGGAAACCCAGGCTCAGGGTTGTCGTCTTGCTCCCCCCAAGATGGCTCCGCCCAGGTCGCACCTTTTACCAATACCCCAAAACTGATTGTGACAGTTACCCAGCTCCTAGTTTCTTTTCTGCTTCTAATAATTCACTCATTATTCCGAATGTTTTTGCTTTTCTTTTGAAAGGAATTTTCCCTGATTAGTGCGCGTTCAGTCCTTAGTAAGATCCTATTGCCCTAACCAAAGAAAATTAACAAGAAAAACCCCTAGCATTTAAATTGATGCAAGCTTCAATTTAACTGTTTAAAGCATCAAATTAATTGGCTTGTCTTTGCTATATTATTTCTTAGATTTAGTCATTGAAAGAACAGATTTTAGCATATACTGCAATCATTTCATTTGTAGTAACTGCACAAGCTCCTATCCATTCCCTTGGTCATACCTTACCCAGTGTTCCTTTTGATTTCTTACTATTGCCATATTTATATTTATATTGTTTATATTTGTTGTATTTTGTTATCTTTACTATATTATATTATGCTTATTATCTATATATATACACTTAATACATATTTGTTATTATTACAATGATATCTTTACTAATGTGAATTTAAAAATATAAGCTCATTGGTCTACTCACTAAACCCTGTTCATTGCCTTTTTGCAAGGGCCCAGCAGAAAGTAAATGTCCACAGTTTAGTGATGAAAAGCAGATTCAAAATAAGTGATACTTAGTTAATTAATTGTTTAATGACAATTAATTTCTTTTATAGTTAATTTAACTATGAAGTCTAAGGTAGAAATTTCAAAGCAATTTATTTTTATTTCATAGAATTAGTATTTGTTTTCCAGACCAAAAGGAAGAGATTTAAATTAGATGCCTTATTTCATAAGCTTGATTAAATTGTTTAATTTCCCTATCCCAATTTGTTTTTCCTGTGCTGCTTTTAAACTCGAGTGTTCTCTGTGTTCCAGATAATTTTGAAATAATTTATCAAGTTGTGTATTATAGAAGGAAAGTCATGCTGCGATACCTGCACCTGCCACCTTGCGCTCTGATGTTGTCATCTAAGGACTTGAGACTGCTGGGAACCTTCCAACCAGCTGACAGTCAGAACGGCCAAATCAATGAGAAGTTTGCTGCAACCTGCTTTAGCCCAGCAAGTTTGTGTGTTTGTGTTGTAGTTGTCAGCATCATAGATTCGTTAATTAAGAGAACTGATTCAGAGACTGAACATCTTTGTAGTTATGCTGTTCCTTGCAATTCAAAGAACAGATCTTCAGCTGTCCAGGAGAAGATCCAACACTGAGTGATTGCAGAGCAAGGGGCATGACCAATACATCTGTTGTTTTATTTTAGTTAAAAACATGATTTATTATTACCTTAATAAAGAAGACTTTACTTTGTGAAAATACAGTAGCCAGGAACTCATTAACTACAAATTAAATTTGGCTTTTAAATTTCAGAGTTTAAGATCATCAGTTTGAACTCTAACCTCGAGACAAAGATCCCCGAAGTTTTAATTGACCAAAGGTAAAATTTTGCAATGATGAATGCAGTTCCTGGATGCTATAAATGCCAGTTTCCTTTAAATTTGCTTTCTCCTTTTTTCCCTAGTAAACATTATTTTATACATCACACTTTCGTTCTTTTAGAAAAGAAAGGGGGAGATGTGGTGGTGTGGGTTTTTGCTTTGAGTTTTCAGGCTAGCTTTTTATTTCATTTGTGTGTTATGATTTAAATTATACATGCCATTATGTGTCAATTCTCTGTATCCCTGCCTCTGTTTCTAGAACCTTCCTTGCCAATCTTCCCTCACTCGATATATCATTTGCTGTTTTATATCATTACACTGCTTCTGCTATTCCCATTGGATCTAGTTCTGTATTACCTGCCCTAGACTCCCCCCGGGTGCACTCTCATTGGTTGTTTGCTTTGTATTGCCTGTGTATAAAATCCACGGCGGGACACGTGCTCCCGGTCCTTGGGGTTCAGCTTTTAGTTTTTATTCTTCAGTTGTACCTTTAATAAATCTCCTCAGTTTACCCCAAGACCCGTCTCGCCTCTGCTTCATCTCTGCACCCCAAAAGCAACCGCTGAGACCATTGGAGTTCCTGAGCGGGGAGAAAGAGTCTCCCCGGGGGGAATGTGTCGCACCCCAATGCTGCCTTGTGCGTCCTGGGAAACGCACACCGCAACAAGGAATATCAGTCATTCTTTGGAGAATGGGACTAAAGACCTCTGTAACAAGCCACTGGCAGATGGTAGGGCTGTTTTTCATTTCCTGAGATGAAACAACCCAATGGTATCTTTGAAAGGGTGCTTGCATGTTAGTGCTTGGAATAGAAAACGCAAATTTAGAAGCATCATCAGGATGTAAAGGGATGTTAAAAACCCCATCTTTTAAATCAATGACAGTCAAATACCAGTCTCAAGAAATCATGGTAGCAGACGGGACTTCAGGTTGCAGAGCTCCCACATTTTTCAAACCAGCATGAATTTTTCAGAAGTCCTGTAGGAGGCACCATTTGCCAGGTTTTTTCTTTATAACAAATATAGGTGAATTCCAGGTGCTGGTAGAGGGGACTATGTATCCCTTTTGAAGTTGTTCTTGGACAAGTTCAATGAGTGCAAGCAATTTAATCAGTATCAGGGGCCACTGATGCACCCAGACAGGACAATCAGTTTTCCAGGTTAACTTTAGGTGTCGCACACCTATTAAAAATCAGACTGAATTTTGAAACCCCATTGAGAAAGTGTATGTCTCGCCCCCATAACACCATGCTTACAGGCAAAATAAATGACTTTACAGAAGCTGTGTGGCCCTCTGGCCCCACCACCTGAATCAGGTGGCAGGTCTGCTAATTATGACTGTTTCCTCTAGTCCCTGTAAGGGATTGGGGTACTTCTATGAGGCCCCAGAAGGGAGGCCATTTAGCCTGAGAAATGATACAAAATCAGGTCCAGTATCTAGGATACCTGTAAATTACATGATGTCCCTGTAACCTTAGGGTGTAACCTTACAGCTAGGGCATTTATCAGAAATTCTTGTACCCATAGTATTTCTGGAGTTCCTGAAGATCCAAAGCCCCCCAGCCTCTCTGGATAGTATCGCTTAGCAAGTGTTGGTGTTTGTTGGAGAGGAATCAATTGTGCAACACGAGTCTCCTTAGGATGGAAAAGGAGTCCGGGCCATAATTTTAATTTCACCAACAAAGTCCAAATCTGTGACTCCAGCCAGAACAAATAGTCCTGACACAGTGGTGGAAGATCTCCCTATTAATAGAGCATTTCTCCGGGCGTCTGGTAGTCCAAAAATCTCTGTAAGGAGTAATTAACAGAAGAGTCAAGTAATATTACTATGTTGAAGGTTGCCATGTCCAGTCCTACACTGCTTTGAGTTGCTGGGTGAAGACTTGAGGTGATCCCTGCTGTGGCTACTGCTGCAGTAGCTGTTGTGTTGGCTGGGCATTTGTTTCTGAGCACATCACCATGCCATGCTCCCGCTCCAGTTTCCCTAGACTGAATGACCTTGAAAATCATACTTAGAATGGCACTGGTTAGCAAAATGTCTTCCTTTACAACACTGGAGACATATGCCAGGTGCTTTTTCTTTGGCCCTGTCCTGAGAAAAGTGCCCTTTTTCACATGACCAGGTTTTTCACAACCAAAGCATGTCCTTGGTTCCCCCAAGGGGCCTTTAAGTGCTGCAAAAGCTGCAGCCAATTGCTGCAGCCATGGTTTGTTTCAGACATATGCTCTAGTGTACCAAGGTGATTACAACTTCTATCATTTCTACTAGTGTTGGATTTGGATTAGTCAGTGATTTAAGCAATGTTTGATAGTCTCCATTTGCATTTTCAACTGCGAGCTTTAAAAGCAAAATTTCTCAGTTAGTTCATTGTCAATCTGCCATTCCAGGGCTTGCTTCAGCCTGTCAATAAACTGCATAAATGGCTCTCTTGCCTCTTGAACTATGTAAAAATTTTCTGAGGCATACATGCATGAGGGACCTTCAAAAATGCCTTTCTTGCGACCCCCTTATCCCCTCAAGAGCCTCCTTTGGACATTCACAAGCTTGATTGGAAGGGTCTGTGTACAGTCTCTCCCCTGCAAGGTAATCCAGTGTTAAAGTAGCTAAATCTCAATTTCTGTGTCCCACATAACTCAAAAGAAGCCCTCTCATACCCTTTTTTCATTCTGCTTCCCACAAAGTATACTGTGTAGAGGTCAGTATCAGTCCCGCAAGAAATCTGAAGTCATGGGCTGTCATTAAATGTGCAGAAAGCATAGAGCTCAGCAAGCTCCCAAAATATGGGGACCCAATGCTATGTTCGGTTGCTGTCTGCCTTAATTCTTTTACCTCCTGAAAAGACAATGCCTCCCAACAAAGATTACACTGTTTACTGCCATGATTATGACAGGGCTACAATCACGTTAGCTATCTCCAAGTCTCCCACAAGCAAAGCTTCTCTTTTTAAACTAATCCAATTCACACGTGGGTCTGGGGGAAACCTTGCTCATAACGAGAGTCTATGGACCAGGATCAAAGGAGTAATTTCCATCTCCCCCTCTCCATTCCTGGGACACTGGCCGGCAGCAAAAGCTGTCACAGACTGTGGTGCCTGTTACCTTTCTTTCGCCTCTGGTAGGGTAGGAGGAGTGGATAGCTGTTCTAAGGAATTTATAATCTTAGGTGAGTCTGCCTGTCGTATCGTATTATTAGCCACAGCTTGAAGCTGTTCTTGCTTTTCCAGTCTCATAAATCACACAGGATGCGAGTAACCCAGCTGCCACTTTATTCCCTTCTGTAGCATGGTCCCATAATTTTACCCCTATATAGTGCCAAAAGTCTTTTGTAAAAATAGTAGCTGCAGTAACATTTTTTCCCTCAGCTGCTGCCCACTTCAGTACAAGTTTCAAATCATGAGATGGTAAAGACTTACTGTTTCTTAAGCAACTCAAACATAAGCAGAAAAACATCTCTCTCTTGGGCCGAACTTCCCTGGCCCATATTTGTTTTGCCCTGGGCTTCACATTCCGTTACTCTGGAGGGATTGTGTTGGACCCAATCCTGCTTCTCTCAGCAGCACTTCAATTATGGGGGAAGGAAGGGGAAGTCACCGGCTGCCTGTACAGATTAGGTAGTCTTCATGTCCTCACACAGAAGGCACCAATTGCCACAGGACCGAAAGGCTTCAAAAGAGGGGATGCATAAGTAATCCAAGCACGGAGTCTTAAGCCAAACTTGAGCAAAAATAGGTTGGAATTCTAATTAAAATTAAAGTTTATTGAAGTTTAAGCTGAAGTCAAGTAAAAAGGAGTTGAAGTCAGGCTTGAAATCATTGAAGTCAGATATTGTTCTCACAGTACAGGGTTGTATACTTGTTACAGCTCAAATAGACCACAGCCCTAACAGTCACATCCTTAATCAAGAACTTTCCCACAAACTACAAATAGCCTATTGTTCACATTTTTTGGTAGCCTTTACAAAGCTACATAGTTTCAAAGACCTTGTTAGTTACATATAGCGGCTCTTTCCCCAGTTCTTTTTCGTATCTGGGATCGCCCACGCCACAGTCTGTACCTCACCAAGGCCAAGATACCTCAATCCACAAGCTCTGCCGTGTCTCCTGCTCCATCTCTCTTCTCTTCTCCCATAGAAGTCTGACTGTCTCTGCAGCCATCAGCAGTCTTGGGGAAGTAAATGATTGTTATAAATGTGGAATGGTTAGTTCATGTTCTTATGATAAACTGGAAATTTATAAAATTGTATAAAGTGATATCAGGTAAAAGTTTATGTTTTAAGAGATTTTGCAGCAGATGGTGAAACTGACCACCCTGAGACAGCCGGCGCCTCCATTCATAAAAGAACAAAGGAGTTTTCCAGGAAGGCCCACAGCTGCCACAAGCACCAGGGAGGGGACCCCGGAGATAAGCTGGCACGAGCAACTCACACCTCGGGTGCCAGCTTCACAGACCATCAAGCCACATCCTCGATATCTCGACCACTCATCAACTATAAGGACCTATTGAAATTGGACATTAACTCTTGAACTAAGAAAAGGACTCTTTTCTGCTTGGTCGGGGAAACTCCCGAATTTGTATAGTTGGTGGGGAAACAATGGGAAATATGGGGAAATATTGCCGAGGGCAGAATAAAGTGTATAAAAACCAAGCCGTGAACCGTTGGGGGAGATAGCAGGCTGCCAGACCCTGTATCTCACGGTTCACCCTTGGCATTTCCCGGGAAAACTATGTCAAGTTTCTCCGCTGTTGGTGGGTTATCAAAATTCTGTGATTTGATTTGTTATTAATAAACCAAATTATTATTTAAAATTGGAATATCTGATTGGCATTTATAACAATGATCATGACAGCAAGCTAGTAATGCTTGGTAGCCTGGAAAAATACATGGGTGTGCAAAAAAATGGTGTGACAGTACTCAGCTGTAACCAGAATTTTGATAGTTAAGCTGGTGGTTGGTTTGGGATTGTGATGACTTTCTTCCCTGTGAATAAACCACTTCTGTTGCTGTTAAGTAAAACTGCTGAAGACGTATGAGCCGGGGTGTAAAGCAAAATTAAAGAAACACAGATTGTGTGATAAAAGACTCTCAAGAATCTCAATAGCTGATTGCAGCCAAAATATACTTTTGGAGTCTAAATGAGTATAATTTCTGCATGATCAAATTCTGTAACTGGTCACATAAACTGCTGAAATTACTCTTCTTCCCTCTGGAAGTTCGATCTTTTAAAGCCACATATGGTGCAACTTACTCCATGTTCTGAGTAACACCACAGCAGTCTTATTTATAATAAGTAAGGGGAGTCAAAACCAATAAAAGTTAAATTTTTCACATTTGTTTTCACTTCTTAAAAAAAAAAAAGTCTTCCTGGCTAGTTATTTAGGAACAACAAACTCAAATTCATATACTTTAGGATGTATTTTTGCATACTAAAGACAAATGCTCCTACAATATCTGTTTAAGTCTTAGCATGATTTGCTAAGTTGTTTTTTTTGTCTTTGTTTCCAAGGCAAACATACCATTTCCTTTTGGTTGTAGGTGGTCTTGGGGAGATGTTACCTTGAACTAGTAAGATATTGCCTTGAACTGTAGCATGACCTGTGATTGTTTTAATTTCTCTAGTTCAATTATTTCTTACAGGACTCATTCTCATTATCAGTGTATTTGACAACTACTTGATCAAGATATAAATGAATACAGCTTTCCCTAACACTAAATCTTACCGTGTGGTTGATATTCCTCCAAGCTGAGGAAAGAGTTTAATGCATTTGGCTGACATTTAATCACAAGAATGAACTGATCTGCCTTGCAAAGGAGGAAGAATATTTGAGCCATCTTGTAGGCTCAATGGCAATGCCAGTCAGACTGGGATGCTTAGGAAAATGTGTCTGTCACCTGACCTGTGGCTCATTATGCTCTGAGGGGACATTCTAGTATCTGTTCTGTAATATAACCATAACTCAGGTCTGTTGGCAACTGAACAAGAATATCAAAATAACACTGAAGCCAGACAAATTACATGTGTGCTTTATTTCATGCAGTGTACAGTGATCCCATTGAATTAATTTGGCCTCTCAGTGCATGAATCTGTAGAAGTCTGGTGTTTGTTTTCAGGATTTGAGGACTAATTGGGTGTCAGCTGTTGAGGTGTGGGAGGCAGGATCCCTCCTCTTTGGCTTTCTGAACTGTGGAAGGGGTTCTCCACCACATCTCCAAGTCAAACACTAGTACTCCTGGATGACAATGCTGCACAAAAGGCTGTTTACCAAACTGCTCAGGACATGAAGATAAGTATCCTGTTGTTGTATGAAGGACTCTCTGTGAGGGAGGTTTCTCCAAATGCGTAGTGCAGTCATAAGCTACTGGCTTTCTATTTGGCAGGGGCTCTCTCATGGCATGCTGGAGTCTCAGTTGCTGCATTTGCTCAGGATGGAGAAGAAAAATGCCTGGATCCAAGGTTACAGAGTTAGTTTCTCTAAATTCAGTGCCTGATCTCTCTGCTGGCTGAGATTCAGCAAATAAAACACTCCCTGAAATTCTCTCTAAGCAGAATATTCAGTGACAGCAAAAAATAAAGTATATTCATCGGGTTGAAGGTTCAAAATTCCTGCCAGTATAAGGGAGCATCAGTGGGATACAGTGATCAAAAGAGCAGTGCTGAGTTGGACATCTGCCTGGATAGATTTTTATTAGTGCATGGACCTACCACTGCTCTTAGTGAAGCATCTGATTTTCCATGGATAAAAAGGAGGGAATAAAAGCTCTCCACTGACTTTGTGCCACTCAGCCAGGATGATCTGCCTGGCCTTTGTACCTTGGGAATTGGGCACAAGTCTGAGGATAATGTGCATTGCTGTACATCTCTGAGATAATTTGATTTATAAGACATGGCTTAGCTGAGCTCACTGTGTTTGCAGGCCTGGTGAGCTCTTGAACATTGTTAAAAGCAATCTGCAGTGACACTGAGTTAAAGATCTCATGTACAACATCTGCCAGGCTGGAAAGACAAATAAATATATGCAAGACACAGAGATAACTGGGAAGATGTGCAGAAGGGCATGATTGCCTTTTTTCATCCACCTTCAGATTGCCAGAAAAGAGGACAAATCCTTACTAACATTATGACAGTTTCTGGAGTCCTGGAACAGGGTGAGAATTTGGAGTTAGTTTGCAGAGGTAACCTTTGTGCACCTGCACACAGAATTTTTTGGTGTGGAGGTGGGCAGATGAGGAAACTGAAAAAAAGTGGTGACTGTGACTTGCTCAAGTTCATGGGGAAACTCAGTAGCAGAACTGTCCCCACCCCTAATACAAGATTTTTCCACTTTACTGAAGGGTTCTAAAGCTACTTTGTCCCAGCAGCATTCCTATTACTTTACTAGACAAACGACCTCATGTTGAGAGTGGAAAAAAGCAAGTTCCCATCAATTAGATCACTGATACGGGACAGGGTTATCATCTCCAGTTACAGCAACATCATGCAGGAAACATTTTTCAGTGGCCCATCTACAGTGACAAGAACCTCAGCAGAAGATTTTTATCTCTGCAACTGATGAGTAACTATCATTGTCTGATAATGTCATGAATTATTAAGCCTTGATCATTCTGCTGCAATGTGAGATAAAAGCTGGGGTGTGCACAGGTGGGACCCACATTGTGTCTGGTGTGTCCCCAGCCTGGTCTCCTTCTCTTTATGCATGGAGTTCATGTCACCAGATGTTCTAGTCACCCTTAATTTCTTGATTAATGGCAACTGCATGTGCTCCATGGCAAGGGAAAACAGCCCAAAAGATTGGTTGCAAGTCTGTTTCTAACTTAACAGGAGTCAGTCTTATAGAGTATTAAGGAAGCAAAGGGAATGGTGAAAGTAAAAAGGGAAAATGGTAAAATTGAACCAGAAAAAGAGTTAATATCTTGAGAGCTCATTCTCTTGTCTCAAGTGCAATGAATAGTTCCCCGCTGGGGCTTTGGAACTGGAATTTATTTTGTGTTGTCTGAGTCGTTGCAGATACCAGAAATTATTCTTTAACAAGTCTGACTTAATTTCCTCTCATTTTTAAACCCCACTTTCACTGGCAGGAACATGGCAGAGGCCATAGTAATGTTTATGGTGCCCCAGTAATTTTTCTTAACCCTCCAGGTATGAACCTGAGCCCATACCTTAAGCAGGGTGTGGAGCAAGTGACTGGCACTGAGCCACCTCTGTGGGCCAAGCCCACAGGGAAAGTGTTACTGCTAACTTAGGTCTCGGAGAAAAAGAAATATTTTAAAAGTCACTTGAGTTTTTCATTACTGCAAATCATTTGGGTTTGGATGAGCTTTCCTCCAGCAAAATAGAATAATTTCTTGCTCTGCAGGCTTTTAAAAATTTTTTCACTTTTTTCTTTCTTTCCTTTTTTTTTTCCTCCAGAAACTTAGTGATTTTTTGAATTTGGCTATTGTATGCTGGTCCATGATGAATAAGAACATGTATAAGTTTTTGAACATGACTGTTTTTGACTATATACTGAGCACTACAAATTGTAATACACCTTTCCTCTCTGTCACTGCTATATCCAGTCCAGCAGGATGAAACAACAGCAGCAGGTATTGGGAAGCCCATTATCAGTTTCCCTAATGCTTCCATGCTGCAATGACTCCTCTGTCTCCTCATCATCCAGATATTAATATGACATCTGTTCGACCTAATTCCCACCCCATCCATATTCCTTGCATGCAAACAATGCATCCTGCTTGCAGTGTCAGATTTGCAGAGAATGTGAAGTTTCTGTCAGCCTAATGACATTATTTATTAGAAGGAAAAACTTTAAGGATGACACCCTTACAGGCTTCAAGCAGTATCTCAAACATATGAGGCCATTCTGATAGAATCATTGAAACACAGAATCCCAGACTGGTTTGGGTTGTAAGGGATCTTCAAGATCATCTTGTTCTACCCCCTGCCATGGGCAGGGACACCTTCCACTGTCCCAGTTTGCTCCAAACCCCATCCAACCTGGCCCTGAACACTTCCACAGATGGGGCAGCCACAGCATCTCCGGCCAACCTGCTTACCTAAAAGTGTTTTTCTAAATGCATTTATCATCTCTCTTGTGTATCTCTGTGAATAATTGCCACAAATATTCAATGAGATCCCTGACTGCAGCTCTAGTAATGAGCTTCAATGAGTCTTTATATCAGCAATCAAGCAGATGGAATTACAGTTATGTCTTACCAACATATTAGTTTGCAATATCTGACTAGAGCAAAAAACACTACGTGTGGTCACTAGAAGGTCAGCCATTCCACTTCAGTAGATTTTCTTCATTATACCTTATAACTAATATGACAGGTGCTGGTAGAATACTGCAATACAAGCGTTTCCAGATGAGGTTCTGTCTGGACTGAAACAGTGTCACATAAATACCTGCACTGTCTTGTTTGCATAAATATGCAAGGATTCGTGACCAAGAACAGCAGCATGCCAGAGCAAAAAAAGAGAGATGTTTTTCCAACCTTCATGTTTTATCTTATTTTACTGCTTTCTTATCCCACAGAAAATAAGTAAGGGGAGCACATCAAATATGTTTTCTGGTAAAGTGTGATTTTTTTCACCCAAACCTGTTTTGTCTGGGTTGCAGCACACTGAAAACCTTCTGTACAGGGAGTTACAGAATGCAACATAGGACAGGCCTTTCACCACAGTTTTCTTTCAGTGTTGTTTATATTAGAATAACTGACAAAGCCTCTGACTAGGTCAATATCAAAATTGAAACAAATTCCAAAAAAGAGCATTGTAAGGTTTTATTATTTTTCTTTCATAAGTTTACATGGTATATATAAAATGCTAGGATGATATGCTAAATATAGACATTGTTTCAATCAAACATTAAAAAATTCTTATGCAATAAATAAAAATGACTGAAGTTGTGATTATTTTCCCCCATTTTAAAACTGTCAGCTCAGGTGATACATTCCTGCAGCATAGGCTTTTTAATTTCAAGTTATCTACATTTTTAATAGAAATTGCTTGTCTTGGTTTGAAAGACAGGTATCTGCTAGGAAGGGGGCAGAGATGGAGAATTCAAATCCCCTCCTTCTAAATTATTCTAATTTAGAAAATTAAAGGGGCTTTTAGGCAAAGGTATGGGGATAGGAATAACACGTGTTTCCTGGTCAAGTCAGCGTCACAGGACAACAAAAAGGAGTGGAGCAGTTCCATCATCAATCGTTCTTCTGAGAACATCGTGGGTTTCTTCTTTTTGCAGCTGTAGAAGGCAGATTTTTTTCTTTCTTCTTTTTTCTTTCCTCACTAGCTTGCAACTTGACCACGTATAGGCGCCACTTATCACCGTGGAGGCCCAACCAGGAACACAGACTGGGGACACAGATCTGGGTGCAACAACAGCAGCAGGGCAGAAGACCCTTTAATATGAACGCTCAGCAAACCAGGAAAATTCATGGCAACACACATGTAGCAGAATTTGGAAGGTTGAAATATGTACATGTATCTGTAGACACGTATACAAAGATGGTATGGGCCACTGCTCAAGTAGGAGAAAAAGGTAAGCATGTATGTAAACATCTCACTGCCTGTTTCGCTGTTATGGGCGTGCCAGAAACTGTAAAAACAGATAATGGTCCTGCCTATATCAGTGAAACTGTCAATGTATTTATGAAACGATGGGGTGTGAAACGTATCACTGGTATTCCACATTCTCCCACTGGTCAGGCTGTCATTGAACGTACCCATCAAGTATTGAAAAGTTATTTGCAAAGGAAGAAGGGAGATAAAAAGGATTCTCATCAAAGACTTAATAAGGTTTTGTTCACAATTAATTTTTTATGTCTCACTGAAGGACGAGAAGAACCACCTGTTGTGATTCACCATTGGACTGTAAAAAGTAGAAGGCCACAGAGTCTTCCTGATTTGCTTGTGTGCTACCAGAGCCCTAAAACAAGTATCTGGGAAGGGCCTGCACCAGTTCTTTTTAATGGTAGAGGTTATATGTGTATTTCCACAGGTGAAGGTCCATTGTGGGTGCCCAGCAGATTTACAAGACCTGCATGGACAAAGAAAAAGGCAGATGACAGTAGAGACAATGACTGTGTCTTGCTGAACCAATTACATGATTGACTGATTTACTGAAGTGTTCGCATTCAGATTCTGAGGACACAACAGTCATATCCTTACTGGACAATTATTTGAGAACTTAACAATATCTGTAGAATTAAGAGTGTTTAATTTAGCTTGTCTTAATTTTTTTATGTTAGTTACTTTAATGCTGTAGTCATTGTTTTAAGCTTTGTTTTTGCTTTTGATGTGTTGATGCTTTTAGCAAGCAGACATTTAAGCAAGATTTGAAGAATTAGATGCCAGAAGACAGAGAAGAGAGTGTTTCAGCCTGCAGAAAATGAGTGATCAACAAAGTTTATGTTATTTTAGAATTAAGTCTGAGCACTCCCTTGTTAGAACGATTATATTGTTACTGTGGAGCGAGACAAACTGTATCCTCCACCAAACAGATGTGCACCAAAATATGTGGGTCACATGGGCAAATGAGACAGGTCAGAGTTCTTTTTGTTTATCCGTGACTTCTGCAGGAAACCCCTTCAGAACTTGTCTGATAGGGATTCTTAGAATAAATGTGTCAGAGTTCAAAGGTTATAGCACGGGACAATGTAAGAAAGAAATGTCAGATGCTCGTTGCATGGCTGAACTTATTTCTAAATTAACAAAGCCATTGCTGTGGGACCCACAGGAATTAGATTTATTAGGGTCTCAGCCCATTGGCAATTCTTCAAAAAATTGGACACAAACATGTTTTGGATTCGATGGATCTACATCTACAAATGTGCAATTTAAAAACCTACAAAGATGGTCAAGATGGACAAATGTGACTTCTGTGTCACCATGGTACACATGTAATGGTATAAATAGCTATTGTGGGAGTAACACCACCTCAAAATAAGTTCAAAGTTTTAGTTGTTTTGGCATGCAAAATATCAAAAATCAAATGAAACTTTGGAACAATGACACCCCAAAAGCTCTTCCTCCAAATGTGTTTTTAATTTGTGAGGACCGTGCCTGGCAAGGAATCCCCTCGAATGTGTTTGGAGGTCCATGCTACTTGAGAAAACTAACTTTATTAGCTCCATCTATGAGACAATGGCTTGATATGATCATGGCAGATCACGAGCAAAGACAGAGACGATCGTTAGGATTGCCACCAAAATGTAATGACAAAGTTGTACTGACGAGTGTGACAGCAAGAGTTTAATTAGCCATTTTTACACCAGGTGCAGCTGCTGGAGATGCCTTGAAAAATTTAGCACGTTTAGCTTGTTGGGCTGAAAAGCAAGCAAATGCAACTACCATGGTAATAGAAGAATTGCTAATAGATCAAAATAGTTTAAGGCATGCACTTTTGCAAAACAGAGCAGCAATTGATTTTTTGTTGGTGGCACAGGGACATGGATGTGAGGAATGTGTTGTATGAATTTAAGTGATCACAGTGAATCTATACACAAGAAATTACAATACTTGAGAAAGCATGTTCAGAGTATTCAACAAGAGCAAGGCTTGTTTGGCAATTGTCTGACAAATTGCTTTGGTAACATTCCTAATTGGCTGCAAGAATTAATCATAGAAGGTTTACGATTTTGTGGATACTTTTTAGTATTTGTTCTTGTTGGATGCCTGGCACTCTCTTGTGTGAAAAAAGGTTTGCAGAAGGTAATGAATCAAGCATGGATTGTTCAAAAGGAAAAAGGGGGAATTATAGAAGACTTTTTAGAAGAGTGAGGTCATGAATTATTGATAGGGGGTTTGAACAATCCCTGCTACCAGGGAACAGTATGAGAGTCTGTACTGTTCCTGTGCTGGTCTTGTAAACCTTGAATTAGTAAGAAAGTAGCAACTGTAATAATTTAGTGTGCCTTTGCACGGATGCTTCCTCACGGATGCTGAATATGTGTAACAACTTGCTAGGCCTTCTCATGGATGTAGAAAACAGAATGCTATTCATAAGGTAGAACAAAAGGTAAACTAGATGCCAAATAACGTGGACCAATGAACAATCATTTAATGTATATGTATATGTACTTTTAGCCAATCACCAACTGTTTAGCTGTACTTGCTTTTCTCTCTGTAACGTGATAAAAGGAGTATACCAGGAATAAACAGCAGAGATCAAAGCTAATCATATTGATGCCTGTTTGAAAGGACGCTCTGCTCCTTTCTCGCAACAGGGGCACTGTTGCCATGAGGTTTTTTCCTGTATGTCAAGTGCTCATATTGAAAGAGAATGTGCAGCTTCTCTCACGCTTGTTAATGTAAACACTGGCTATGTTTAGCTAACTGTCTCCCATTGTTTACATATTTCTAGATGGGAGGAGAAAGGTGATGGACAGTTTGACCAGTGGTGATTAGGAGGTGGGAAATGTCCTCCAATGGATGGACATTATAGAAGATGTATATAAGTTACTTTGTAAATAAACTGCAGGGGTTCCTGCCTCCTGCTTGGATCTGCTCACAACCCAGAAAATGTCTCCTGAGTCCCTCTCTTATCGTCAGGATCAGCTGCAGCAGGGGCACTGCACAGCTTCAGCGCGAGCTGACGAGGAAGGCAATCTTCCCATGGAGTGCAGGATTTCGGGGTTCTGATTGCCGCTCCTGCGCTGGGCTGCCAGCGCACAAAGCCTCCTCGAGCACCGGTGCCTCCTCCCCAGGCTTCCTGCAGTGCCTTTGCTGACTGGGTGCAGTCAGCCAGGCTGGAGGCAGGCTCAGCTGGTGTTACAAAGCAATCCTGTCCAAAAGAAAGAAAAAAGACAAAGGCCAAAGCAGAAAGGAAGTATTAGTTCCCAGGCTGAGTTCCTCACAGGTGGAGGCAGGATTCCTCTGGTTCCCAGAAGGATGCAGAAACAGGACACAGGGACACTATGTGCCCCTTCACCTGCATCTCCAGGACCTTGCTATTGCAGGCCAAAGTAGCACAAATTGTCTTCAGCCTTTTATCCAGGTGTCTTCGGCTTGTTGGGATTTTTCCTGTGACAACAGCCAGGGAATGCTGCTTGCTGTCAAAGGGCTTTGTTCCTTCCAGGAAGCTCCGAAGACTCACTTGGGTTCCTCCTTTCTAAAACATGGCCTGGTTAATTGCCAAAAAAATGAGCAGTGTAAGCCATTCCTCGGCACATGCCAATCCCTCCAAGACATTCTGATTCCAGTGGGGTTCAGGCCCAAGGGTTGTTCTCAAGAGCACAAAAGTTCTCGGTTTCAGCAGCAAGACAAGAGCAGGCAGCTTGGCAGGCCTCTGCCATCTCAAGCACTCACTTGCCTTCCAAATTCCTCTGCTTCCTCTAGCCATGGGCGTAAGTCCTGTTCTTGGCCTGCTGCCTTCTCCTGTTCCCCGTGAGACTGGCACCTGTCTGCTCCTTCCCGTGGCATGTTGTGGGGAGGTCTAGAATGAAATGACAGAGGAGAATTTCACAGAACCTGCACTTGGTATCGTTTGCCCCGTTTGGTGCTTGCAACTATCCGCAGCAGACATGGACTTTGCAGTTGTGTGAGCTATGTGCTCCAGAAAAGACAAGACTAAGTTAGCTCAGGAAAACCAGGATCAATTCACTCAGCTCCTGCAAGCCAGAAATGAGAGTGCAGCAAATGACTGAAAAATGCAGTGCTATGCAGCACGTCGTATCCACCATGGGCAGGATAGAGATTTCCAACTCACATGCATGGAGGAATCTGACTTTGCAGGTTTCCCCCAAGCCAAAGGCAGTGGGTTTTGGCAAAGGCACTGGGACCTTAGTGTTGGACAGAGAACATTTTCAAGAGAAGGGCTGACTTGGGAGCTGAGGGAAGCAGAGAGAATGGGCAAATGTGCCCATGGATGCATCCACACTGTGAAGGTCTCTCCAAGGGCAGTCCCTACCATGGACAGAACATGGGCACTGCTCCCTGCAGAGGACATGTCCCTGCCATATTGACCACACAAACGCTGTTCAGTGTCATACAAACACATATGGGTGGTTTGTTGCTCAGCTTTTTTTCCCCACTAAGGTATCCTTCTTCCTTCAGCACGCCTTACAGTGTGCTAGTTGGTGTTAGCCATGCAGTGAATGGATAGGAATGACAGGCATTCCAATTTAGGGAACTTTCCAGGATATTATTAAAGCACAGTTTCCCTTTGAGAATTTAAGCAAGTGTTCTTGAATTTAGTCAGAAGCAGTGGTGGCCAAAGGGCACGTTTTCTTGGGTTTCCTCACATCCCGGTTCTTTTTCAGTGTTCAGCTTGGTATACAGGGGGTGTGGGCTCGGTGTCTGTTTTGTGTTACTTTTGATCCTCTGTCACCACGAGCCTAGCTAGATAAGGACACTCAGGAGACAGAGGTCTGGGTTCAAACAGAGCAGCAGGCAGGAGAGCCCACCCTTAGTTTATTCTTCCTATTACATACCTCTCACAAGGTGACCATGGATTGGAGGGTGGTTATTCCACCTCTCACCCACATTGGTCAAGGAGGCTGTCATTCAACCTCCCCTTCTCTTGGAGAAGGAATCCATAACAAGGGCAGTATTTACAAAACACGATCTTGTGTTTACATTTACGAGTGTGAGAAGCTGCACACTTCTACTTTAATATGTACGCTCAGCAAATTAGGAAATCTCAGGGCAACAATCCTCTGAGCTATGGGTGACGGACTGCAAGGGGGTTTTGTGCTCCTTTGGGACAGAGGAGAACTTTCTGGGCTTTCTTTTGCATCAGAGGAGGTTTGGTTGCTATGCATAAATTCACAGAGCAACCCATAGAAGCTGCTATTGTGATGTCAGTGGAGGGCTGCCACATCACAGTGCTGTCAAGACGAGGTTGCCCTGGTGCACGCAAGGCGTCAGCGCCCAGAGCAGCTCTTGGCGTGCTCGTTGCAGGAGGATTGCCTTGACGGAGCTGTTCTCAGGCAACAGTTTGTGCCCTGACAAGGGAGTCTGTTTCTTTTGCCTGCTGTTGCACAAGTCTGTGGACTTGTGTAGGCATTGTTTTTTTTTTTTCCCCTGCGGTTGTAGGGTGTACGGACACGTGCCGGTGTCCTTTTTTATTTTCGTTGTTTTTTGAACAGTCTGGGGACTTGGGAAGGTGTCTTTTGTTTTCACCTCTTTCTTGGACAGTCCGTGGATTACAACGGGTGTCCTTTTGTGTCCCTTTTTCCTTGCACAGTCCGTGGACTCAAGCAAGTGTCTTTTTTCCCTCCTTTTTCCTTGCGCAGTCTGGGGACTTGTGCAAGTGGGTTTTTTTTCCGTTTTTGTTTTCTGACCCACGGACTGGAGCAGCCCTGCTGAAACGATGGAGCGAGTCCGTAGAGCAGTCAGCAGGGCTTTTTCATCAGTGTCATCCCGCAAATTTTTGAATGGTCTGAGACGTAAGTCGAAGTTTATCCCTTGGGGCAGCACATTGAGAGCAAAGTGCCATAAAGGTGCCATTGTGTTGGTAGAGCTTCTGTCAACAGCTTCGGCTAAAAAGAGGGTGTCTCTTGCCCAGCAGGCTGTGGACAACTTCCAAAATTCAGGCTAGGAGAGCTTTGCAGGTGTCCTTCTAAAAACTGTGCGGTTCTCTCCAGAACTGAGGGAAAGCAGCTTTTTTCTGTGCTCCATCCTTAAAGGATGCGCCTGTTGAACTGGACCCTCTCTGTGTGCTACAAGAGCCATTGGCTTTGGGCTGAAGGGCCGAGTGCCAAGCCGTCTGTGTGTGCGCCTGAAGCCCACAGCTGGGCTTGTGCTGTGTCTGAACAGAACTGCAAGCACTAAGAGGCATTTGGAGAAAGCTTTTGTGGGGAATTGTTCACAGCAGCCACAAGGGACATGCTGCATGCAATTTACAAAAAGAAAATTAAAGCCCAGGAAAGAGAGGAGAAACAAGCCACTTTAGCTGTAGCGTGGACAATGAGCTACAATGTAGGCCCTGAGTGCTGACGAACAATTTGCATTTTCCCGGCCAAATTTCTTAACAGAAACTTGGCCGGCAAGAGGTTGACACAGCCTAGGGTATTGGCCTGCAGTCTTGCTTGCTGTGCTAAAGAAGTGTTGCTCTGGGAGGGATGCTGTGAAAGGAAAATGCCCTCTGCTTGGGTGATCTTATTCTGTGGGCTTCCTCAGCACAGACAGTTTTGTAACATCACCTGGTTCATTTTCCCTTCCACCTGCAGGTCGCCTCAGAGGTGGAAGGAGTCAAGGCCGTGGTTCGGTGAGTGGGATGGGCACCCTTGACATTCCTGGTGTCTGAGGATTGTGGAGCAAGCTGTGGGCTTGGTCTGTTGTAGTTGAGTGCCAGCCTGGCAGGTTGAAAGGAAGCACGCGTCAATGTCTGCATGAGCACTACCAAAAGCATTCCATCAGTTTCCTCCTTTTCCGCTGAAGAGCTTTTAACTAATGAAAGTCAAGTTTTGCAGACAGGAGGCTGCACGTTGATTGTAGCCAGGCTGAAATATCTCCTTCGGAAGCATATGCAGTCCCATCCAAACATTAGTGTCATCAGCCCCCTTGAATTGAGTTTTAATGACTGAGGACCCCACTTGTATCCAAATCCATGACTTGTCCTTACCACAGCTGGGGATAGAGCTCAGGACAAAGAAGGTTCTAAACGCCAGGTTATTCTCTGTCCCTCACGCTGCTGTCTGTCTGCAGAGCACCACAGCACCAGCAGAACCTCCTCTGGCTCGCTCTCTTCCTCCAGAGGCTAAAGAGGAGGCAAAGGACAACTTACCTGCACGTGTTGTCAGTCCAGGGCCGGAGCATCTGGAACCAGTAAGTGGCAGCTTTGGTTGGTACAGTGCCAAGCTTTGGTGCAGCGCAGAGCTGCAGGTCTGTGATCAGGCAGCACTTGCCCTTTGTGGCTGAAGATGCTGAGGGCTGGAGTGCTGCCATGACCTGGCTCTTCAGCCCGTCCACTGACAGGTGGGAAACGGGATCTGAACTTCCACACGCAGGCATCATTTTCCTGGCATTGTGACAGGCACTGTGAACTTCCCTTGGTGTCAGATAAGCGGCAGCAGGATGTCCTTTAGTGCTACTGGTGTGAAAGTGAGCCCCTTTGTGCACAGTGTCTGTGCAGGCTCCTGTTGTCAGCGCACAGAGTGGTCCCAAGGCGCAGTTCACAGCCTTGTGGGGTAGGGAGGAGGCACCGTTGCCTGCAGGGACCTGCCCCTCTCCCTGCCCTAGCTAGGCAGCCACAGTCACTGCTTCCAGGACAGCCTTAACCTTGACATGACCCAAGTTTGCTGAGAAGAATCCTGAGCAGCTGTGCATGGCAGAGACAAGGTCTGTCTCTGAAGGTCTGCAATGCAGTTCCTCTTGGCTGCTCTGTAAGGCCTGAAATCCTGAGGGGAAGCCAGTTGACCACAGGCAAGCAGGGAAATGTTCCTTGCTTCTCTTCAGACGCTTACAGAGCAAGCCAAGGCTTAGTCGCTTACCCACATCAACACCCCCACACACCAGCTTTTGTCTTCACGTGAGCTGTGTCTCTGCTTCTCAAAGCTCTCAGGAGCCAACATCCCTACTCCCTACTGTTTGTTTGTGCTTTTTCCCTGCCCATTCCTTGCAGGCCCCAGCAGGAGAGATTCTTGCCAGTCAGGACTGCTGGGCCCAGGCAGGAGAGGCGGAGCAGCAGGAGAGCATGGATAGAGTGTGCGAAGCCCGGGATTTCAGGTGTGTGCTAAGCTTTCTCACTATCTCTGGGCAGGGGTGGGCATTGCTGGGCTTTAGGAGTCCCCGTATCAAAGAACAAATTGGCTTCTCATCATTTGACTTGCTCAGCACAGTTGGGGTAGGGCAGCCCGTGGGCAGGTCCGGCTGCTGAGCCAGCTAGAGCATTGCTGCCTCCTGGGACTGGCTCCTGGAACCTTGACAAAAAGCATTGAGAACTGGACCAGAGTAAAAGCAGGGGAGGTCCAGGCTGGGCTTGAGGGCAGCAAAGGCAATTGAACTGCAAAGGCAATCGTGCAGCAGAAGAAGCACCTCAGAGAGCTTGTGCAGATCCCAGCCCTGGAAATTTGGAAGCCCCAGCTGGATAGAGCCTTAAGCAGCCTGTCCAGATGCCATAGCTGACACCAAGTGCTTGGAGCTGAAGACTGGGCTAGAGGCTTCCTGGGGTCCCTGCCGGCCTAAACCATCTTGGGATCTCTTCATTATTGGATTGCAAATGTGTACCCATCTCCTCCTCAAGCTGTAGCTTGCAGGCTCTTTCCTTGTTCCCCTAGTAAAAGCAAGAGTAGTTGTGAGAGCACTCATCTGGACTTGCCAAGCGTGTCTTAGCCAAAGACAACTTTTACAAGTCCAGTATCAGTCCACTGTATCAGAGAGCAGCATAAGACCTAGCAGGCAGGAAGCTGTTAAGCTTTCTGGGAGTACCTGAGCTTTCTGGAAATGGCTTTTGGCTTCTGGAAGCTGGTTTTACTTTCTCAT
This sequence comes from Prinia subflava, assembly GCF_021018805.1. Taxonomy (NCBI): domain Eukaryota; kingdom Metazoa; phylum Chordata; class Aves; order Passeriformes; family Cisticolidae; genus Prinia; species Prinia subflava. The sequence continues at coordinate 71,541,779 of NC_086283.1, read as the reverse complement.
TGCTACAGACTCTTTCACCTGCACAAATGACAAAGAGACATGCTGGTCTAGGGAGGGCATTGCAGCATTCTCTTGAGGTGGAACTAGAGGGCTGTTGGAAGCCCCTGAGCCTGCCCTATGTGGGACATGGTATGAAGCTGTGGTTTTTGCAAGGAGACTGTGTTGCTATTAAAGGCTTATTTGTCTGTCCCTTGGCGTAGATGGGAGCAGTTGTCTGCCCTTGAGAGAAAGCACCACTCCTCACTAGCCCGGGCCTTTGAAACGTCAGCAGAGACAGCAGAGGAATTGCAGCCTCACAGGGATCTGCTGAAGGAAGAGGTTCCTCTGGCGGTGCCAAAGGTACGCTCACCTTATTCCTAGGCAGCACTTGTGGGAGAGGGGACTGCCGCCCTAGCAAAACCACCCCAAATGCTGCTGCTGGCAGCAAGCTAAGACCGAGACTGTGTTGTTGTTGTTGTTGTTCCTCTTGGAAAATGGTGCCCCCCTTGCTTCCAGGTTTGCCGCCCACAGGGGCCATCCCCCAGGGTTCTGGAGAGGCTGCTCCAGGAGTCCTCTCGCCAAGGGGACACGCTGTCCCAGGTGTGCAGAGAGGAAACGGTGCTGGCACAAGAGAAGGCTGCCCTGGAAGCCCAGCTGCCAGGCACGGAGCGGAAGCTACGAGGCCTTTCCAAGCAGCTGGTAGAGACCAGGTAAAGGCAGGGAGGAGAATCTGGATGAGGCATTATTGAAGGTCTGTAATTACAAAGGTGGTAAGTGTTCTATCAGGATTGATTGCCTCCTGTGTGCTCTCCGGATGTTTCTCTGACAGAGACGTGGAGAGACATGAGAAAAATGAAATAATGAGAAAAATACCTGAATGTTATTTTTCTGACAGCTCAAGCTCTCAAAGCTCTTCTTGGGAGCCTTTGCACATTCCTATGGCAAATGCAACTTGGCACTGAATTGAATACCAGGGAAACCATGCAGATGTTTGCTGAAATGGAAGTTTCTATCTGGTTTTGGTTTCTCCTTCAGTGCACGTGAACATCAATCTTTCCTTGCCAAGTAGTTTACATGGTATTTTCAGAATTCAATGCTCTTACATGTGATTGCTGTGAGTAGGGTGCTGACCCTTTGGTGAAGCTGGAGGGTCATGCTGAAAATCTTGAGAGTCTTCTGAGCTAACTCTGGTGAAGTATGGTGCAGGACCTAGAGCTGCTTACTAGCAGCAGCAGCAGGGAAAGGTCTTGTGAATCTTGACAGTGTCTGGGGATTCTTGTTGAGCACTGATGCTTGCGCCCTTGTCCACCCATCGCTGTAACCCGTCAAGGTGCCTTTGTCTGGTCCCACTTCCTTTTTAAAAAGTGCGCAGACATTTGTGCACTGCTGGCTTAGTTAGCCCTAAATCAAGGTAGCAAGTGCTCTTGTTCATGAACTTCCAGTAATTGAAATGGCAAGATATCTGTCCCTCCTCCCAAGCAGTTCTTGTTCAGATGAAAGCCTTGTTCTGGTTTCCTACTCATGCTGCCAGAAGCCGGAGTTTTCATGCATAGTTCAGTGCATTCCTTTAGTCCCTTTTACTTAGACAGCGTCTGGAAAACAAAGAACCTCTAGGTACACAATGAATAGCTTTAAACTTTGACGAGTCACCAAGGAACTCACTGTGTTCTGTTGCCCTGCTAAGTGACTTGGAAGTTCTTGATGAACTCAGGGCTGTGAGCAGAGGCTGGGCTTTTGCTCATTGGCCAAGACTTTGTGGGCACAGCCACCCATGTGGTGGATACGTCCCATGTGGGATACGTCACGCAACAGCAATTTGAGCTTTGGCTGCTGAGATCAAACTCAGCTGGGCTTTCTGTCCTGGGCAAGGTCATGAGGAAAGGCTACCCAATCACCTGGTGGCGCCTGCTTTGCTATTTTGAGTGGCAGAAATAGTCTTGCTGTATCTGAGTTTCCATGTAAGCCATTTTCCATCATCAGGTATAGGGATCTGAAGGTACATCTTACTGGAAAAAGTGCCCCTGGGCGCCAGGAACAATTTCTCTTCATCTTCACAACTTGTAGGTCAGTGAAGGAGAGCCTGCAAAGCAGCCTGCAGGCGGCTCAGCGGCGCATCTCGGAGCTGGAGATGGCCAGGAGCCGTCTGGAAGGCCAAGTTCGCACAGCCATGCAGGCCAAGGAGGTGATACTGGGTGAGAGCCTCGTGCGCTTTGTTTCTGGTGATTGCCCTGCCTAGAGCAATTGCTTTGTAGCCAGCTCTGTCTGCAGCGCTTCTGAGGAGTGAAGGAGCTGGGCGCAGGTCCCTTCTTGCCTGAGACTGAAAGGGCTTAAAGTCAGTAGAGTGCTCTGCTTGGGGAGTCTCTGACTTGCCCTTTGCCATCTTTGCAGAGGATGTGAGGGGCCTTGGTCGTGAGCTGCAAGCTGTAAGATCTCTCAGCAAGCAGCAATGTGAAGAAATGGCCCAACAGCTCCGCAGGATGGAAGAGCAGTACATCAAGGCTCTCAGACTCTGGCAATCTGCTCAGGAAAAGGAAAAAAGGAAGCTCCAGGAAAACTTGGTAAGAAACAATACGCACCTGAAGTTTTCAGGCTAGCTGGGTGGGCAGGCTTAGCAGAAGAGCAGCCTGAGGATGGGACATGGCTGCAAGCATGTGCTGTAGGCTACACGTTGCTGGGCCAGGCAGCAGAGGGCTTCAAGGAATCATACCTGAAGGCCTGTGAAGACGCAGAGGATGGTGCTGGGACAGTAAATGCAGCTACAGCTTCAGGATGGGCATAAGTCAAGTTCCCCAGGAGGCTGGGTGGTCACCACCCAAGGCATGGCAGCAAAGGAGCAGGATCTTCCCCACAGCCTCGTGCCATGCAGCCGACTGCTGCTGACCTCGCTGCCAACTGCGGTCCCAGCAGCGGGGTTCCCTGCTTTCTGTCCTTCCACAGTGGACGCACATCTTCCCTTTGGGCTTGAAACATATGCCACAGGTCCCTGTTGCTGGCCTGTCTTGTGACTAGGGCGTTGGGGTGCTGGCCCCCTCCTTGTCCTGCAGTCCACCTGCAGCTTTTCCTTGATCAAAAGGCAGAGGAACTTTGAGAAGAGAGGCTCAGAAAATAGGCCGAAATGCTGAGGAGAGAGGGGCCAGGAAACAGGCAGCCATCAGAACAGGGAAGGAAGGTGGCATCTCCTTTCCTTTCACTTGCTGACCCTCCTGCGAAGTTTCTGGTTAAGACAGGAGTGCTGGAGGGCACAAAGACAGTACTGTGAACTCTTCAGGTCGGGGGTTGTGGAAGGGATGAGGCTTCCATTTTTTTCTTTGGAGAGCATAGCTGGGACTTCATCTGGATATGTCTCTTCCCCTCGGCAGGAGAGACAGCTGGAACAACAGCGTTTGGAGGCGCAGCAGCAGCTGGAGGAACAGGCAAACCTCGTGGCAGAGGTACAGGGGGAGCAGGAGAAAAGGCTGCTTGACATGAAGCAGGAAGCTGTCATCATAGAAGCAGAATAAGCAATCATACAAAACAGAGCCAGTCAAAAGGCAAAGAGTGTGAAAAGAGAGTTTGTGTGTTGTATTGGACTCCTGTGAGCTCCTTAATGGCTCTGCTTCTCTGCACAATGTCTGTCTGGGTGGGATTGTGTCTTAGCTAGGCCTTGGTAAACTCAAGAATGAGAACAGAATACTCTTGGAGAGCATGAGCACATCAATGTTGCTTGCCACACAAGTGGTGTGTGGGAAGTTTAACGCGGTCTTCTCTTCCTTTCTGTGCAGCTCCAGCATCAGAAGGCTGCTGTCTTAACCACAATGCACCAGATGGAGAGAAAGCTAATCCGAAGCCAGCAGCAAGTCAAGCAGCTGAGGCTGGAGCTGAGTAAGGAGCGGGAGAATGGGCAGGTGAGCCTGACCAGCCAGGTAGCAGAGGGAAGGGCAGGAATGGTGCCATGGACTATAGATCTCAGGCGAGGGAAGGCAAGGACTACTGCAGGCACTGGATGCACAGAGGCAGGTGCTAGTAAGATTTTTCCTGACACAATATCAAGGACAAGCTACAGCAAGCTCAGAGGGAGATGAAGGCAATGGAGAAGAGACACAAAGAAGAAATGGAAAGGATGCGCAGGATCCAGCTGCAGTACAGGCTGTGTGAACAAAAGCAGGTGAGTGGAAGAGCAGTAGGCACTGCACTCATGCAACAAGGGGTCTCTCCTCTTCTCACCTTTCCCCTGCACAGCAGCAGGTAGATGGAGGCAATACTCTGTGTTCTCCACGGCAGCTGGTCACAAGGACTCTTACTGGGCCACTGAATCTCAGCGGCTGCCGTGGGCAGCAGGGCTAATGCTTTGGCCAGTGGGCCGGCAATGCTGTGAATGTATTTCTGCTGTCCACAAAGTGCTGGCTTTGTATTTTGAGAGGTCTGTTCAGGTGAACGTGGTGACCCACACAGATTCCGAACAAGTTGTCCCTGTCCATGGTGAATGCAGTGCTGAGAAGAGGGTGAAATTTCAAGTTGCTTTTTCCCTTTCACAGTCTCTACTATGGCTGGCTGTGCCAAGCTGTAGTCTCTGACTGCTTGTTTGGGTTGGATTTGAGGTGGAAGAGTTGACAGCTCAGCTTGCAGCCTTACACCAGTGTTGTTCCAAAGGGCTTCCCTTTGAAATGGGCTGTCTGGGGAATCTCTGCCAGCCACCTTTCTGACACAAATGAATTTCTTGTCCCAGATGGACACAGGCTCTGCAGCAGCATCCTCCAAAGAAGGAGTCTCCCCTCTGCAGCCTGAAAACTCAAGCATGGACAGTTCATGCTGGTCAAGCCAGGAGAGAGAGAAGCAATGCCTGAAGATGCTGAGTACGTCCTGTGGATTTCCTGTGCAATGGAGCAGTGTGTTGTGTGTGTGCCTCAGCATCAGCTGTACCACATCTTCCTCCTCACCCCAGTGTCACATCGACATTCTGGACTCCCTACAGAAGCCATTGTTGTGCTTGGATGCAGCCGGGGAGCTCGTGGGGCATTCCTTTTGCCTCTGAGGGCAGCTGGGAGTGGGTGGGCTTTGCCTGAGCTTCCCTGTGCGGGAAAGGCAAAAGCAGGGATTGTTTCCCAAACCACAGAAGGCTGTGACCTAGCAAATGACCCAGTGAACACAGTGTGTGTGCTAGTGTGGCCAAAGTGATCAGCACAGTTGGCTTCCTGGATTCCCTTTAGACTCCTGACTTGTCACTGGTCCTTGGAGACCAAATCCTTCTGAGAAGTTGATTGGCTGTGGGGCTGGTTTCATACTGGGGTTGTTTTTAGGACTGGTATTACTTCTACGATTCCTTCTTGGTTGTGATGAGAATTCTACAGTTTGGTTAACCCAACCTCCTTGAAAAGAACATCAGGTACATCTTGAAAAGTCACATCAATGTGGCACGGTCAGACAAAACTGCCCTGCAGGCAATTCTCAGGAGGAAGCCTGCAGCCCCTCTGCAGCACATTCCTCCAGTACGGGGCACTTTGTCACGGTTAATGCCCAGCCAGTGAATACTCTTGGAATACTAAGCATTGGCCTCAATACTCTAGGAAAGCACACCAAGGCCTTGGCGACTCTGCAGTAAAACTCAGCTGGTTCTTTTAACTGGCAAGGGCTGGCAGTGCAGGGCTGTCAGAGAATAACCGGTGAGGTAAAGAGAGCCTGCTTTACTCAGTGTCTGCCATCAACTCTTGGGACAGAGGGTGGATTGATCTACTCCTCCGTGGGTCTGAACTCTGAGACAACCATCTTCTGTCTCGAGTGGTGTCAACAAGCTTGTGATGGAGCTCGGTCTGGCTGTGGCTTCTTCACAGTGGTTGTCAGTGGCCATTCATGGGCTTTGCCAAGCTTTTAGTCATACCTGCCCTGCCGCTGACGGCTGATGTGTCTGCAGAGGCTGGAGCCTTCCTTAGCTGGGAGGTTTCAGCTGCTGCCACGGTGCTGCAGCTTTGCCTGGACTCGTGAAAGGATCAGCACCTCCTTTGGGCAGCTGTGTGTGTCACGGCAGCGCCTGAGGAGCGGCGCTGTCCTTGTGACCCGTCTCGGCCGTGCCCGTTTGGGAAGATGGGGCACGTGGGCCGTGTTCAGGAGGCCGAGCCCAGTGCTGGTGACTGCTGCCCCCCAGGCTGAAGACAAGGAGTTGTAGTTCTTCACTAAATGGGAATGGGCAAAGTCATCTTTGGAACTTAGGCTGCTCATAAAGGAAGAGAGTCCTAATTCTTACAGCCATTGTTCTTGGTGATGGCATGAGCTGCTGTTCTCTAAAACTGGCAAGGCATTCTTTAGGCAAACTGCTGAGAGGTAGAGAAGTGCCCTCCTCTCCTGGAATTCACTTTGCAATATTCTTTCTGCTCTGCAAAAAGCAGCTGTTGATAAAAATTCACCCCAGATCCCAGGGGGCATTTAAACTCTGCAAGTATGAAACCTTTTGTGGAATCTCACAAGAGAGTGTTTCTCCCCAAGAAAAGGAAGGGTCATGATTTTTCAGCCCTCCTTCCCTTTGTAGATTGCAATCACTTGCCTTGGTGCCTGTTCCTTTCTGATCTCTGTGTGCTCTGAAGGTTTCTCCCTGGGCTTAGTTTGCTCTCAAGGTAAACCTGCAAAGGAGTATGGAGAATCAGACTGTGTGCAGGCCGTGTGTGTTTCAGAGCTGCCTGGCTTGCTGGGGCTGCTGCTGTTGTTGTTCTTGTTGATGTCACTGTAAGGCAACCGACCATGAATTGCTCAGAGCCTCACAGAGTGGAGCTGAGTTTCAGAGCTCCTAGAAGTCAGTCTCTCTCTTTTGAAGTTTGCTTCTTGCATTTTGTTTCTTTCAGGGAGCATTGTGAGCATGGCAGATCCAGCAGAGAAATACACTGGCTGGCAACATATTGGCAGTGGGTGAGTGCAGCCACACTTCCTTCTACACAACTATGGGCCAGGTATTTTGGTGGTGCAGTATCAAGTGGGAAGTCAGGCAAGCTGCAAGCATCTTCAGAGCCCGGCTTTAGATTGTCCCTGTCTCAGTACTGATCACATGGCATCATCAAAGATAACTGGATGGTGCCAAAGTCTTGCCTGCTTTAGGGAGCAGCACCTGGAAGCCCTCCTGTCCCTCAAGCGTGTGGCACCAGTTTGCTTGTTTTCCTAGGAAACTTGGTTTTGTATGAGTCAAAGTAAGATGGCCACACTAAGGAAGGAAGCAAAACCTGAGAGAGAGCTTCCCTCCTGATAGCTGTCAGATAACAGCTGTTTTCTTTCCAAAATCTTGCTGAAAACAATATTCAGTGGTCAGGACACTAAGAAGGGCTGTGTGGTGTTGCCTGAGTTTAACGGATAGAATCAAGAGAGAGGTGAGAAGGCCCAACAGGCCTACATGTTTCATTGCCTGGAAAGGCACGCCACACGCACAGACACAGAAAGGAAAAGGCAAAGAAAACCCCCACATCCATATTCTAGTGTGTACTTTGGAGATTTGTAGCAGCCCTTTTTTTTCCTGTTGGACGCCTCTTTTCTCTTGCACACGCTGCACGGCAGAGGGCTGCTGGGCTGCTGTGCCATTGGCTGAAGAGTAGATGACCTCTGGTGTTTTAGAGATGCTTCAGGCAGCAGAGAGCTCCCTCCTGGGCTGCCTTTTGCTTCTCAGCACTGAACAGCTTCTCTGTTCTCACCGCTGTCCTTTTTGTAGGGCTTTTGGCACCGTTTCTAAGGCCTTGGATGCTGCCAGGGGACAAGAGGTAAGTGCCAACAGCCCATGCAGATTTTGCATCTCATTTCCCCTGGGATGGGATCTGTGGCCAGAGCTTTGGGCCACCTGTCTATGCTACAAAGGCTGTCCCGCAGAAGCAGGCTGCAAAATGCATCTTGGACAGGCTTTGTCCTTCTTACCTAGCTGAATGGATGCAAGGACAGCAGTGGTGTTTTTCTGAGGACACACTGGCTTGGATTTACTGGCTAAATATGCATAGATTAGCTGATGGCAACAGCCCTCATTTTTGGACCAATTCCTCTTAAGCCCAGGTTCAGACACAGATAGGATTTCCCATTGTTTTCCATCACGTGGTGCAGTTTGAAAATATAATGCAAGACCTAAAGAAGGAAAGATCTCGTCTGGAGTGCAGTTTGGCATTTCAGTCCTAGGTAACCTGGTACACACCCCCACACATATACATACACACACACACAGACAAAGACATCAGTGTGAAGAAGTTGATGAAGAGCTTTGAATAATACAACCTTGTGTTGGTCCTGTGTCAGTGACATGCCATTACAGAGCTGCTGCTTGTACTGAACAGACACGATGGTGTGTCTTGGAGAGTCCCACTGTTCTTTGGGGCTAAAAGTTCAGAGTCCTGAATTCTCATTGGTGGCTCTCAGCAAATACTACTCCATTGTCCTGGAGTAGTTCCTGATCCACCTGCAGTGCTGCGCTCAAGAACTGCACTTGGAGGCACTGCACTACAAGGCATTCTGTAAGCCCTAAAGCCCATTTCAACCTGGTGTGTATCCATAATGTACCACAGAAAGGATTCTTCATTTTTAAACCCACTACATAATTACAAGTCTAGAGCGTGGTGAAGAACGTTCTTCAGAGATGCAAAATCCAAACTGAAGAAGTTGGGATGTGCTAGAATTGCAACTTTGCTTTGAGTCGCCTTGGAGTTCTTTTCTGGACAGCATTTTCTCCCTAATGTCTGTCTGTATTTACTTTGGCGCACAATCAAGAATGGCAGCAGTTTCTGAAGTGCTGGTCAAAGCCCCTAGAAATGCTAACGTGTTATCTGCGGTTTCAATTTCTTTTCACAGCAGCAACATTGCTTTTGGCTAGCAAAAGGTGTGTAAGCGATAAACAAAGTCTATTTGAGAAGTCTGTGGGTGCAGAGAGTGTTGTTAGCATTTTGTGGTTGATGGTTTGGATTCCCTTTTTACCCAGGTGACAAGGCATCCAGGCTCATGAGCGCACGGGAGAAAGAGGCTCATGTAATGTGTGCTCCTAACAGCTTTCAACATCATTGTAGGTGGCCATAAAAGAACTTAATCTCCAGCACCAGGGTGTCGAGGAAGTGTTGAAAGAAATCCTGGTCTTGAAAGAAAAAAGACACCCCAATATTGTCACCTACCTACAAAGGTAAATAGTTCTGGTGTTGTTCTGGGAATGTTCGTTTGCATACATGCAAGGCACAGATTGCAAAGCTCTTTCCTCACTGGCTGAAAAGCAATCTTTCTATTGCAGCAATCCACTCCTGTAAGAGACGTGGGAGGAGATTGCATTTTGTCCCCAGGAATGGTTCCTGGCATAAAGAGCTTGGAGACTGTTCTTAGAAATCTGGCTCTCTTACTAAGCCAGCAGCCTGTATGTTCACTGGCTGCATGTTCTTTTGCTGTTTTGGGGCATGAATTTTTCCAAGTGTCAGAGGAGAAGTGCTGACAAAGCATCACAGCAATGATTTGCCTTGCCATGTTCCCACTCTTTTCCATTGCTATGCATGCCAAAAGACTAGACTAGGAGACACAGAATTTGCCAGGTTTGAAATTGGTTTTCCTGTTTTTGACTGTCCTTTATTCAAGAATTCCCAAAGGGTGTCCGCAGTGCTGCACACCCACTTGCCCAAGGCAAAAGCTCTGAACACTTGTGTCTCCTTGTTGCTGGAATTAAGGGTGCAATTTGTGTATGAAGATGATGAAGCAGCTGCTGGGATGTGTCTGCTTCCAGATTTATCTTTGCCTCCCAAAACAGCCTTTTTTGCCTGCTTGCCACCTGAACCATCTCCTTTTTTGTGGACGTGTCTTCCCCATTTAGACAGCACAGATTGCAAGCACTGGATAGCCTAGGTGGAGCGTGTCTTCATTTCATTCCATCTTCATTTAGCAGTGACCTGGAAGCAAAACTCAACTGTAGGCTTTTCTTCCGTACGGCAATTTAGCTTTGCACATTCAGCTCCACGCTGTTGTTTTCCTCTTCCAGCTACCTTGTCAATGGGGCTGTCCTGCTGGTGCTGGAGTACATGGACGGAGGCTCTTTAGCTGAGGTTGTCAGAAAGAAAAAGATGGATGTAGGACACATAGCAACAGTCTGTCGCGAGGTAAGGAATCCTGCTTGTGCTTGGGATGGCTTGGATGGGCTTGTCCTTTGAAAGCTTTGCTGAGTGATTCCATGTTCAGAGCTTTTTTTCTGTCTTGCTCTTATGCTTCAGAGAAGCAAGAGCATCTGGACGGAACTGTCTGCCAGTGTCCCTGCCCTTACTATAGTCTGTTCTTTATGCTTCTCTACCATTGTTGAACTCTCTGTCTCCTTTTCCTTTGTATTTTCTCTTCTGTGCTTTGCCTCTCCAAGCCTTTGCCCACAATCTTTCTGCACTGACTTCTTTGCCTGTAAATGCAAAGGTGTCCGAGTTTGAGACCAACGGCAAAGCCAAAGGGAGACTCATCTCTCACAGGTCTCAGCTTCAAGGGATGGCATGGCACCCCCATGGTGCTTGCTGCTGAAAACTGACTCATCAGCTACTTCCAAATCTGCTGTGGAGGCAGCCATCGGACGCTTGTCCTCCAGTCTCCCGCCTGACAGTGATCCCCTTGGTACCTAAGGCAGGGACTTTTCCTCTTTTGGAAAACCCTCCTTTGTCCTTGGGATGGGGAGAACATATCCACCGGAGCAGCAGTATTGTGACTGGCTTTGCAGGGGACAGACTCCTGCAACGACTGATGTTTGCCCCTCAGAAACAAAGATGCCTTCCCTTGGAAAGATCCTGCTCTCCTGGGGTTGCAGCAGCAAGCTCTTCCTCTTGCCAGCACTCAGTGTTCCTGTGGGATCTGTGAATCTTCATGAGCAGTTTCCTTTTGTGTGTGATGAATTCAGATCAGGCTAACTTTTGGCCTCCTGTTTCTTTTTTCTCTCTCAGTGCCTGCAAGGCCTGGCTTTCCTTCATGCCAACCAGGTGATCCACAGGGACATCAAAAGTGCCAACATCCTTCTGAGCCGGGATGGCGCCGTCAAGTTGGGTGAGTGTTCTTGGTCAGGCGCAGCACTCCGGGGAGGAGCTGGGCTGGGGCTGCTTTTGTTTGGCTGCCAGGTGCCAGCAGTGGAGCTGCTGAGAGTGCACGGAGCACTGCTGCGAGCTCAGGGTGCGGCTGGAAGGTGCTGAGTGGGGCTGAGAGGCACAAGGTGTCAAGAGTAACTTTGGTTTGTGTGTGCTCCTTCCAAAGGGAGAGAGTTACAGTGTAAACCTTCATGTGAATGAGGAAAAGCCAAGGTGGGAATCGTGGCAGGTTTGTTAAGGGGACAACTCTCAATTTTCTTGGCTGCAGTCCTGAGGAAAGAGAGCACAGCTGCTTTTCCAGCAAGATTGAGCACTGCATTGTGAGACTTGGAGTGAGAAACCCTTTTCCTTGGTTTCCTCTTTGAAGCAGTGTTTGTTTTTCTCCTCAGCTGATTTTGGCCTCTGTACTTGGCTCACCCCTGAGCACAGTAAACGGAAGTCCGTGGTCGGCACCACTCGCTGGATGGCACCCGAGGTGGTGAGAGGAGAGCCATACGGCCCCAAAGTGGACATCTGGTCCCTTGGCATCGTAGGAATACACATGGCCAAAAGAGAGACTCCTTACATTCGTCTAAACAGTGCCAGGGTAAGGTGCAAGTACGCTCAGGTACCGGTGTCCTTCTGGTCTGTCTCCATTAGACAAAATCCCATGCCCACAGCTTCAACTGGTTCCACCAAGGCCCACTTTGAAAAAAGGTCCCTGGGGCTCTCATGAGCTGTCAAGGCAAGGCCTCTTGCAGGTTGCAATAACTGGGGCTGCACCAGAGCCTTTTGTCTTTTGGGAGAGCAGGCTCATCTCTAATGGTCTGCTAGGCAAAAAATTGCCACTGCAGACTGGAGCTTGAAATACGGCGTCTAGGTGAGCACTTAAGGATATGGAAGAAACAGGAAGGCTCTCATGTTTCCTTTCCTTCAGGCTATGTATCTGATAAGCACGCAGGGGGCACCAGATGTGCACACGCTCAGGCTGCCCGCTGCCTTGCATGACTTTCTGCGCTGCTGCCTGCAGATGGATGTGGACAGGCGAGGCTCTGCCAAGGAACTTCTGCAGGTACGATGCAAAGCGGCTGCAGGCCCACCAGCTCTTCCCTCGCACAAACTCCAGGACATCAGATGGGCCCCCTGTAGCGATCTCTGCTCTGGGTGCTTTTCAAATGGAAACCAAGTGGGATCCAAGACTGACTGAGGTTAGATGGGACCAGTGAAGGTCATCTAGTCCAAACTGCCTGCCACTGGCAAGGACATGCTCAAGGAGATCAGGTTGCTCAGAGCCCCATCCAACCTGACCTTGAATGTTGCCAGGGGTGGAGCACCTGCCAGCTCTCTGGGCAGCCTGTGCCCCTGTTTCAGCACTCCCCTGGAAAACAGTTTCCACCTTCAGAGCCAATCTGAATCCACTCTCTTTGAGCTTAAAAGCAGTCCCCTTTGTCCTCTTGCAATTGGCCCTGCTAACAGATGTGTCCCTATCTTTCTTCTAAGCCCCTTCCAAGATTGAAAGGTCTCCTTGGGGCTTGCCCTTCTGCAGGCTAAACAAGCCCAAGTGTCTTAGGTAATCCTCAGAGGAGAGCTCGCAACTTGTGGTCATTTCTGAGGCCCCCTTTTGCTCTTGGCTGCTGTGTTCAGGTTTAGCTGCTAGCCAAGGCAGTGAACTATTGCAGTGCTGGGGGTGGAGGCCTGCAGTGGGGCTTGAAGAACTCAAGGAAAGCAGTCCCTGCCAAGCGGTTCTACACTGGTCTGTGGCAAGGCAAGGGCTGTGTGGAGCTGCCTGTGAGCCTCAGAGCGCACCCAGCTTGTCCCTCCTGGCCCACTCTTAGAGGTTCCTGCCAGCCAAACAGGGACAGCTGAGCAGGATTTGTGCCAGCCCCATGTGCTGCCTGGCCCGGTCAAGTAGATGAGAACCTCTGCGGCTTTGCTGCCAGGTTTTGTGGCAGACAGGGAGCTGGTGAGTGGGCCACTTCCTTGGCTGTCCCAGCTGTGAAGGAAGATGCCAGCCAGCACAGGAGGGGAAGGGCATGCCAAGGAAGACATTGCTCTGCCTGCAAGCCAGAGCTGAGTCCATCTGCGCTCTGCCGTTTGTGTCTGTCTGTGTTTCTGGGTGCTAGAGGAATCCAGCTTGACCCTGATAGAAGCTCAGTTTGGAAAAGGATGCTTTCCTTTCTCCTTTGGCTCTTTACTTTCAATTTCTTTTGTTTTTTCCCTTTGGACAGCATCCATTTCTCAAATTAGCGGAGCCTCTCTTCAGCCTCTTCTGGCAGCCTGATTGCTGTCATCCCTGCAGCAAAGTAGTGCAGGCAGCACAAGGACACCTCATGAGTTGGAGAAAAGAGCCTCTGAGGACAGGAAGAAATCTTGAGGAGAGAGGGGCCAGGAAACAGGCAGCCATCAGAGCGGGAAAGGAAAGGTGGCATCTCCTTTTATCCCACTTGCTCATCCTCCTTCTAAATTTCTGCTTAGGACAGCATTGCTGGGGGTCACAAAGTCACTATTAATGTCACTACTGTGGTCTCACACAGACATTTTGGACTCCTTACAGAAGCCGTTGTTGTGCAGCCAGGGAGCTCCTGGGGCATTCCTTTTGCCTCTGAGGGCAGCTGGGAGTGGGTGAGCTTTGCCTGAGCTTCCCTGTGCAGGAAAGGCAAAAGCAGGGATGATTTCCCAAACCACAGAAGGCTGTGACCTAGCAAATGACCCAGTGAACACAGTGTGTGTGCTAGTGTGGCCAAAGTGATCAGCACAGTTGGCTTCCTGGATTCCCTTTCAAATTCTCCAGCCATTGGAGACAAAATCCTTCAGAGAAATTGGCTGTGGGGCTGCTTTCATACTGGTGTTGTTTTTATGATTGGTAGTACTTGTACTATTCCTTCTACAGATCACATGGGCCCCTGCCATGTAAGTCTCCACTCCAGGTGCTTTTCAAATTAAAACAAAGGAAAGCTGCAGTGAAGCAATTGAGGAAGAGGAGATGACCAGGAGCAGTTCGGGATTTCCTTCTCCAATGCCAGCTTGGAGATGGACTCAGAATAAAAATCCTAGAAACCCCCAAGCTCTGTTGGAGGGGTTTGGATTGCCCCCTTGGTCACCTTATTTGTTGCGGTGTGCATTTCCCAGGATGCGCTGCCAGCATTGGGGTGCGACACATTCCCCCCGGGGAGACTCTTTCTCCCCGCTCAGGAACTCCAATGGTCTCAGCGGTTGCTTTTGGGGTGCAGAGATGAAGCAGAGGCGAGACGGGTCTTGGGGTAAACTGAGGAGATTTATTAAAGGTACAACTGAAGAATAAAAACTAAAAGCTGAACCCCAAGGACCGGGAGCACATGTCTTGCCGTGGATTTTATAGACAGGGCAATACAAAGCAAACAACCAATGAGAATGCACTCAGGGAGGAGTCCAAGGCAGAGATACAGAACTAAATCCAATGGGAATAGCAAAAGCAGTGTAACGATACAAAACAGCAAATGATATATTGAGCGAGGGAAGATTGGCAAGGAAAATTCTAACAACAGAGGCAGGGATACAGAGAATTGACACACAATGGCATGTATAATTTAAATCATAACACACAAATGAAATAGAAAGCTAGCCTGAAAACTCAAAGCAAAAACCCACACCACAACATCTCCCTCTTTTCTTTTCTAAAAGAAAGAGAGTGTGATGTCAAAAATAATGTTTACTAGGGAAAAAAGGAGAAAGCAAATTTAAAGGAAATTGGCATTTACAGCATCCAGGAACTGCATTCATCATTGCAAAATTTTACCTTTGGTCAATTAAAACTTCAGGGATCTTTGTTGTTGGAGTCCAGGATATTCCTCTGGCCGCTCTGGAGGATTTGAAGACTGTACAGGAGGGTCTGGGATCTGTACAGGGGGGTCAGTTAGACCCACACAGATCCCAGGTGGACACTGATTCTGATTCCTGTCCATGGGAGTGAACACTCACATGCAGGAAGAATCACAAATCCTAAGAATTTAGAATAAGTAGTGGATGGTTTATTATAGAATATAAATATAGAAATTAGGATTCTTAGTATATGGGGCTGAAGAGGCAAGATGGAGGAATTGGGGAGTGGCCCCTGTCTTCCTTGTTCTTGCTCTCGTCCCCCATCTTGTGCTGAGTTGGGTTTTAGAGATTGGCTTAGAGTAGAACTGACATGTTAGTAAAGGTAGTAGGTATTGGTAAAATTTTGTAAATAAAAAATACGTCTCAGACAGTGGTTGGGTCAAGGGTACCTTACTTAAGGTGCGGGGCTCTCTGATCTGCCCCAGTCCAGCCGCGTGTCCTGCTCTGCTGGGGACGCCTTGCAAAGCTGGACAAGAACTGATAGATAATTAAGAATAAACAGCTTGATAACACAAACTGCTGGACTCAACTTGTCTCTGGCTTTGGTGTGAAACACCCAGAGCGAAGAGAAGACTGAAAACCTTATTACCTCTGGGAACAGCAACCCAGGGGAAACTCCCAGGGAACAGCAACCTTGGGAGAACCCTTATTACCTTGGGGGTCAGCAACCCCAAGGACAATCTCAGGGAAACAGCAGCCCTGAGACTTTGTCTCAAGGTTAGAGCTCAAGCTGATGATCTTAAACTCTAAAATTTAAAAGCCAAATTTGATTTGTGGTTAATGGGTTCCTGGTTACTGTATTTTCACAAAGTCAAGTTTTCTTTATTAAGGTAATATTAAATCATGTTTATAACTAAAATAAAATAACAGACGTATTGGTCATGCCCCTTGCTCTGCAATCACTCAGTGTTGGATCTTCTCCCGGACAGCTGAAGATCTGCTCTTTGAATGGCAAGGAATAACATAATTACAAAGATATTCAGTCTTTGAACCAGTTCTCTTAGTTTTAACAAATCTATGATGCTGACAACTACAACACAAACACACAAACTTGCTGGGCTAAAGCAGGTTGCAGCAAACTTCTCATTGATTTGGCCGTTCTGACTGTCAGCTGGTTGGAAGGTTCCCAGCAGTCTCAAGTCCTTAGATGACAACATCAGAGCGCAAGGTGGCAGGTGCAGGTGTGGCAGCATGACTTTCCTTCTATAATACACAACTTGATAAATTATTTCAAAATTATCTGGAACACAGAGAACACTTGAGTTTAAAAGCAACACAGGAAAAACAAATTGGGATACAAAATTTAAATAATTTAATCAAGCTTAAGAAATAAGGCATCTAATTTAAATCCCTTCCTTTTGGTCTGGAAAACAAATACTAGTTTTATGAAGTGGAAATAAATTGACTTCATAGTTAAATTTTTCTTTTACAAAAGAAAATAATTGTCATTAAACAATTAATTAAGTATCACTTGTTTTGAATCTGTTTTTCATCACCAAACTGTGGACATTTACTTTCTGCTGAGCCCTTGCAAAAAGGCAATGAACAGGGTTTAGTGAGTAGACCAATGAACCCATATTTTTAAATTCACACTAGTAAAGATATCATTGTAATAATAATAACTATGTATTAAATGCACATATGTAGATAATAAACATAATATAATATAGTAAGGATAACAAAATACAACATATATAAACATAATAAATATAAATATGACAATAGTAAGAAATCAAAAGGAACACTGGGTAAGGTATGACCAGGAAATGGATAGGAGTTTGTGCAGTTACCACAAATGAAATAATTGCAGCATATGCTGAAGTCTGTTCTTTCAATTACTAAATCTAAGAAATAATATAGCAAAGACAAGCAAATTAATTTGATGCTTTAAACAGTAAAATTGAAGCTTGCATCAATTCAAATGCTAGGGGTTTTTGCTAATCGGGAAAATTCTTTTCAAAAAGAAAAGCAAAAACATTCGGATTAATGAGTGAATTATTAGAAGCAGAAAAGAAACTAGGAGCTGGGTAACTGTCACAATCAGTTTCAGGGGATCGGTAACAGGTGTGACCTGGGCACAGCCATCTTGGGGGGAGGCAAGACAACACATCCAAGTCTGGGTTTCCGGCTCTACCTCCTCCATCTGAGGAGTGGTGTCCCTCCTTAGAGGGGGGGGCTGTAGGGCTGGAAGAAGGAGTTGGATTTACGATTCGGGATCCCTTCAAAGGGGCTGACCCCTTGCTCTTCCGACCCTGGAGGGCCCTTCTGAGGGAGAGACCTCATTGGGCTACCTCTTCCCTCCGAACCCTCAGAGCGACGGAAGGAAGGACCTCTGAGAGAAGGCATGGAACCGGGGACAGACTCTAGGACTGGAAAAGAAGGAGAAGTGCGGGAAAGTGGGCTCCAAGCAGCGTGGGCATTGCCATCTTGGAAGGAAAAGCCTGCACACTCCAAGTTAATGGCTGCCGGCAAAAAGGATAGGCGGGGGTTTGGGGAAGTCTGAGGGGCTGAGGGTGAGGGGAGCTTCACAGAAGCCAACAGAAAATTCATGGGAGAGGGACCCGACGCTCGAATTTTGACGAGATGCGTGGTGTTGAAGGGTCTCTTTGCTTATAACACAAACAAACTTTAACTTATCTTTCCAAATCAAATCCCAAAACTCAATCTAAAAGAAATTCTCAATTGGGGTCCCTGTGAAAACCCGAAAATCAAAATTATCATTTCTTAAAATCCTTTTTCTTAAATTCTCTCCCACAAGTAACTAAAATTAGTTTAAATCTAACATAAACGTCTCGCTGTCTGCTTAACAGTCTCTGTCCCATCTTATTTGTCCCTTCCACCCTCCCTCCTCCCACCAGAGATGCGACCTTTGACTTACACTTGGTTACAGGGGGTGAGAGTGAAAGGAATCGGTGAGCCTACCCTCCCCCTCCAAAAGCTTTCTCTCACGTGGCTTACTGCAGTTCCCCCACTGGGGCCGAGCAGGGGCAGTGAGGACCTAAATGTCACTCAAGCTGCCGCTGATCTGCCACGGGACTCCCGTAGGGTCTGAACAGCAAGCTACCGACCGCCCTCTTTTCTTTTGGAAAAGGGAATTCCATACCAGCCTAGCCAGTCACAATTCCTAATTACCGATAGGGAACCTAAGTGCTTGTGTAGATAGGGGCGCGACCCCGAAGCCTTACCTGTTCCCGGTGCTTGGTCCTCAAAGCACCTCGTCTTCTTGCAGGTCCAGCTGGTGCTAGTCCCCCCAGGTGGACCACCCTGGCACTGGATCTAGCGCTCCTCAGCTCACCACGACTCTCGCACCTGGTCGAGTAGCAGGTGTCGATGGAATGAAGACTTGCCGAGGACTCCTTCTCTCTTCTCGGCTTGCCGCTTCCGCGACTGGATCTCCCCAAGTCACTTATGGCAGAGACCTCAGCCACGGTGTGTTCCTGCACCTTTCCTCCAAGGCACCACACCTTGCGAGGGCCTTCTCAGCGAGCTTTCTCTTTCGGCCCCGGGTAGACACCCCCTCTGGGAGCGGGCACGAAACAGTTCTGGAGCCGCTCCTGCTTGGGTTCCTCTCTGGAGTCGGGAAGTTCCGTGTCGCTGATGTTCTTCACTCCCTTCCTCTTCGCGGGCTGTGAAGAGGCAGGGAGCTCCCCAAATGAGCGCTACTACATTGCAGTTTGCTTGTTCCGCGGGCTCTTCTCGCCACTGCTGCCATCGGGCGGGGTGTGCTCCACCTGGTTTCTCCGGATGCCATGGCTCACGCGTTGCAGCGGTGGAGCTGGGGCCGTGCGGCGACTCACGCCGGTGCCTCACCGCGCCGCCCGCGCCGCGCTGCCGCCGGGGCTGCCCTGCGCCGCGCTGGGGGTCCCGCCAGGCCGGGGCTGCTCGGGTCACACCGTGCAGCCGGCGGTGATGGAATGACGGCGTGGTGGCACGCGGCGTCTCTGTGCGGTGGGGGAGGGACCACCCCGGTCCAGGATGGCCGGTCTGCTGGAGAAGGTACTGAAGCGGCATTTTGCAGTGTTCTGGTGGTGCCGCGGTCTCAAGATTGTTGGTGCTGTTGCCTGATGTTGGTGCACCAATATGTTGCGGCGTGCGTTTCCCAGGATGCGCTGCCAGCATTGGGGTGCGACACATTTCCCCCCGGGGAGACTCTTTCTCCCCGCTCAGGAACTCCAATGGTCTCAGCGGTTGCTTTTGGGATGCAGAGATGAAGCAGAGGCGAGACGGGTCTTGGGGTAAACTGAGGAGATTTATTAAAGGTACAACTGAAGAATAAAAACTAAAAGCTGAACCCCAAGGACCGGGAGCACATGTCTTGCCGTGGATTTTATAGACAGGGCAATACAAAGCAAACAACCAATGAGAATGCACTCAGGGAGGAGTCCAAGGCAGAGATACAGAACTAAATCCAATGGGAATAGCAAAAGCAGTGTAACGATACAAAACAGCAAATGATATATTGAGCGAGGGAAGATTGGCAAGGAAAATACTAGCAACAGAGGCAGGGATACAGAGAATTGACACACAATGGCATGTATAATTTAAATCATAACACACAAATGAAATAGAAAGCTAGCCTGAAAACTCAAAGCAAAAACCCACACCACAACACATCATTGCAGCATGTTTTGCCTAACAAACTAGAACAAGCTAAACTGAGTCACTCCTTTTTCACCAAAATGCTGGGGCCTTGGTAAGACTTTTCAGATTAACTCCAGCACAAGCCTCTAATATCATTTCTATATGCCCTGACTGCCAGTATTGCTCCCTTCCTAATGTGAACACAGGGGTCATTCCAAGAGGTCTACAAAGCCTACAGATTTGGCAAACAGATGTGACACACATTCCTGAATTTGGCCGCTTGAAATTTGTGCATGCTTCTATTGATGCCTTTTCAGGTTCTCTGTTTGCCTCAGCTCCCACGGGAGAGACAGGGAGAGACACTTGATGTCATTTTGCTGCTGCCTTTGCCACCTTAAGAATTCCACAACAGATTAAGACAGAAAATGGCCCACATACATTTCCTGTAGAACTGCAAACTTCTTCTCCTTATGGGCTATCACTCACAAAAGGGGCATACCTCACTCACCCACAGGACAATCAATTATAGAACGGGCCCGGCGCCCATGGCGTTCTCAAACGTCTTCTGGTACAACAAAAGGGGGGAGCTGGGGACACTCCTGCTGAAAGATTATGCAAAGACCTGTATGTTTTTAATGTCTTGAATTGTTCAGTGGCAGACTTAAATCCCCTCAAGTTATTGAACTTGCTACTGTTGTCAGAGCTTTTCAAAATTTTTCTGTTCTTTTTAATCTAGTAAGAGATTCAGTTTATGTTGCAAAATCGTGAGGCCTCAGCCCTGAAAGAAAGTGTAAAAAACCTGGAAACAGATGATAGATTTGAATTGCTGAATAAACGCCTAAGAAGCTAAAGACTCCATAAATAGATTAGAAATTTAGTTAAAACAAGCTTATATGTATTAAGCATTATATTATGTATTGTTATAATTATTCCTTATATTTTACTGTGTATTTAAACTAAAAGTAAAATTTGGATCTTGGCTAGATAACCTGTTTAGTGGCTAAGGTCCGACATCTTGGCTAAAAGACTTTCTCAGGATAGGAATGCATGTAATGATTGTAATAATAATTGTATTAGTTATGATACCTTGCTTGCTTCAGTGTGTGCAGAGATTAATCGATGCAATCCTGTATCCCTCCAAGGATCTCAGCTAGCTCAGCCCTTCTCAGGCCTAACAGGATTATATCAAGAAAGACAGGACAAGGATTCAAAAGAGGCTCTCTTACCCTTTTAGCTGCAAGTCCTTTATTCCAGGTTGATGTCCCGGGAGAGAGAGCGCTCCCGGGGGACAGGGGACCCTTTATCTTAGGGTCTCTGAGGGAGGGGCTAGCTGGCACACAGCCAATGGGGTCAGAAGGGGAAGGAAGGGTCAGACTACATGACAGGAGTTCCAGGGGTCCCTGAGGGAGAAGAAACCATTTCCCCAGGGGGATGTAACATCTCCTCCTTTTTTTTGTTTAAAAAGATACAGAGAGAAGTTCTCACATTCTGTTTAACACGGAGTGTGGGTTTCCCACCACTTATGGTTGGTAGGGAGACCGGACCGCTTTAGATTTGCCAACTCTATATGGTTGACTTCTGAGGTAGAAGATATGAGGCCATTAATAGCCTTGAAAATCAAACAGCGTAGGATTCCGAATGCTATGGTTACAAGGAAAAGGATAACAAAAAGTAACATAATTGTTTTGACTACAGAAGTCCACCACCCAGTGAGTCCCCAGCCCTTGAACAGTTCCTTGATCCAATCTTCTGATTCTTGCTTCACTTGTCCAATCATGTTGTTCATGCTTCGGAGGGCAGCATGGATGTTTGGAGCCTTTGAGGACAAATTCATGCAACAGAGTCCTTCAAATTCCTGGCATTCATGTCCATGTAATAGCAAGAGATAATCGATAGCGGCACGGTTCTGGATCGTGGCCTGTCTGGTAATCTCCTCGTCTTCTAGGAGGGAGCTGATGGCGATAGATGTTAAATTAGCCTGCTTGACCACCCAGCACTCTAGGTGGCCCAATTCACCTAGAGCTTTGGCTGCTGCTACCCACGGAAGAAACAGGGATACAGCAACTCTTTTTGACTTTGCCCAATGAAAAATGTCTGAATTACAATTTGGGTCCAAATTGTCAGCACTCCTTTTTTGAATTTTGTCAGCCGATTTGTTTTTGTGTGTCCATTCACGAATTAAAGTTTGGTTGGGTGTCAATACGGACAATCGCCCTATGGTACATGGCCCTCCGAAAAGCCGGGATGGAATTCCTGCCCATGCCCGATCCCCACAAACCAAGAACAATCCTCTAGGGAGGCTTCTGGGTTTGGAGTGGGATGGGTTGTCTGATGCAATGTGGCTTATATTATGACACCACCTCTTTGCAGTAAATTCTCCCCGGAACTGCTTTATAAGGTGGTACTCGTCAGTGCTAGAGGGTTTTGGGATGACAGAGAAATGGATGCAGTATGTGGCAGGGGAGGAACCCAATAGTTCTAACTCCTGGGGTTCATGAGCTACCCTGGGCAAACCCTGCACCCATTCCGCTAAGGGGTTCATGGTGAACACACCTTGCTTTTGCTGATCTTGGTGTGGTTGTGGGGTGTGTGCCTCTGGAATTTCGTTGGACCTGTATTTGTCCAAGCCTGCTGGAAATTCTCCAGCCTGCAAAGGAATTCCTACCAGACAGGTAGACATAGGATTCTTAGCTGCTGCAGTGGACAAACATATGTTTTCTTGCTGAAGTGTCTGTGCCAGGGTTACCCAGACGTTCTGACGTGGCTGAGGGATGATCCATGCAGCTGCCAGACTGTTCAGTATTAGCAGGATGACAACTTGGATGGGGTTCATCATAGGGTTGAGTGGGAGGTAGGCTTTCTCTGGAAGGGAAAAATAAACATTTTTAAAACATGTTAAAAGTTCCTGTTTCTGCCAGAAGGAATCCACCTCTAAGGAGGATCTTTCTCTTCCATCCGGCGGCGTCTTCTCTTCGAAGCATCAGTCACTTGCTTCTCGTCCCCTTCTGCTGGAGCTGGATTTTTGGGGACAAAAGGTTTCACCCACTTCTGGGGAATCCACCGAGGGCCTGAGGGAGTAGCCACACATGCATAGCCACGACCCCAGGTCACCAGCTCATAGGGACCTCTGGTTTCCCAAGTTTCAGGATCCCTAATCAAAACCGGTGGACGCTGAGACAATTTAAACTGATCACCACTGTTAAAATGACGTACCACAGGTGGACTCATGTTTTCAAATGAACAGTTTAGAAAATTGATGGTGAACATGGCTTTGCAGAGCTTCTGCTGTGGTGTCATCCACGAAGCCGAGCAGTTCTGCCTAGCCAGAACCTGTTTGAGCGTTTGGTGTGCACGCTCGATCACAGCTTGACCTGTGGGGGAGTGAGGGATGCCAGTTTTATGCTCCACTCCCCACTGCTGGACAAATTCTAGGAACTCCTTGGACACATACCCTGGGCCGTTATCAGTTTTGATTGTTTTTGGAATTCCCAATACTGCAAAGGCTTGCACTAGGTGCTGCTTGGCATGTATGGATTTTTCTCCTGCGTGTGCAGAGGCATACACTGCACCTGAATATGTGTCAATGCTCACATGAACATATTTGAGGCGACCAAAACTAGGAATGTGTGTGATGTCTGTTTGCCATACCTCACAGCTGCCCAGGCCCCTGGGGTTCACCCCCATGCCCATCGATGGCATGACCTGGAGCTGGCAGTTCGGACAGGTACCTACAATGGCTCGAGCCTGGCTCCGTGTTAGTTGGAATTGTCGGATCAGGGCTGGCACATTTTGATGGTAATGTTGGTGACTCAGTTTTGCCTGCTGGAAGACATCAGGGAGATGTGCCTTTTCAACTGGGGCAGCAAGGCAGTCTGCCTGGCGATTCCCCTCTGCGATCTCACCTGGCAAATCAGTGTGTGACCTCACATGCATCACGTAAAACGGGTGCTGTCGATGAGAAACCAAATAGATTAGCTTTGAAAGCAACCTGAAGAGATGTTCATTCTCTATTTCCTTGAGCACAGCCTGCTCCGCTCTGGACACTACTCCCGCCACATAGGCAGAGTCGGTTACCAAATTGATTGGTTCTGAGAACTTCTCAAAAGCTCTTACCACTGCGGCCAGTTCAGCCACTTGGGGGGATCCCTCCACAAACTCAACATCAGCTTCCCAATGCTGAGTCCGTGGGTTCCTCCAAGTCACGACGGACTTGTTTGAAATACCCGATGCGTCTGTGAAGACTGTGAGAGCTTTGAGTGGTCTCCGACTCCTTTTCTCATGAGGAATAAGGTGGAATTCCTCATTGAACAACTTGTGGGACGGGGCATGGACTGATATTTGTCCCCTGTAGCTGTCCAGAGATAATTGGAGACTGGCATTGCTCTGCAGCAAATGCTCAAACATCTCTTTGGTCAATCTCTCAGGAGAGTTCTTTCCCTCCTCTGAAAGTCTGACCGGGAGGTGAATGCATGCAAAGTCACAACCTGCCAATTCACACAATCTTACCCTGGCCTTCCGAATCAGCTGTGCTATCAGCTCCTGTGGCTCTGTGATGGTCTTGGATCTTTGGTGGGAGAGGAAA
The DNA here is from genome assembly GCF_021018805.1 of Prinia subflava. Taxonomy (NCBI): domain Eukaryota; kingdom Metazoa; phylum Chordata; class Aves; order Passeriformes; family Cisticolidae; genus Prinia; species Prinia subflava. The sequence continues at coordinate 71,517,791 of NC_086283.1, read as the reverse complement.
ACCCACTCTATTATCAACAGTGAATCTCTCTCTTCCTCGATCCACTGAAAGATCAAGCCATGCAGGTGTGGCAGTTTTCCTAGAACAATAAACTGGAAAGGCACCTTTGGCTCACACCGGTGAGCCTGTCTCTCTGACAAGGCTTTTTGTACCTTTTCGATTGCTGTCTTCGCCTCTGGGGTCAGCTCCCTGGGAGACGTCAGCTCCTTCTCCCCCTTCAATAAATTGAAGAGGGGTTCTAGATCTTGATTTGTGAGGCCTAGCCAGGGTCTTACCCAATTCAAGGACCCACACAGGGAGTGGAGATCTGCTAGAGTTTTTGGATTGCAACCAATTTCTAAGCTCTGTGGAACTACAGTTCTTGCACTGATTTGCAAGCCCAGGTATTTCCAAGGTGGCATCCTTTGAACCTTGTCCTCCTGTAATTGAAATCCAGCAGAGGTTAAAACTTTAACCACTAGGTCAAGCGTGTGTTGGAGTATAGAGTCATTGGGGCCACACACTAGCACATCATCCATGTAGTGAAGGATGATGGCTTCTTTCCTCTGTGCGCGTATTGGAGACAGTAATGAGGCTACATATTGTTGGCATATAAAAGGACTCGATTTGAGACCCTGGGGAAGGACCCTCCAGTGATAACGCTTCATTGGGGCCTGTCTATTGACAGTGGGAACTGAGAAGGCAAACCTAGGGGCATCTTCAGGGTGCAATGGAATTTGGAAAAAACAGTCCTTGATGTCTAAGACAGCCAATTTCCAATCTCGGGGGAGCATTGTTGGAGTGGGCATCCCTGGTTGGAGGGGTCCCATGTCTTCTACTATTTTATTAATTTCTCTTAGATCATGGAGCAACCTCCACTTATCCTTTCCCGGTTTCTTTATCACAAAGATCGGGAAATTCCAGGGGCTAGTTGTCTCCACAATGTGTCCCTGAGCCAATTGCTCTTCCACGAGTTTTTCCAGCGCCTTGAGCTTTTCTTTACTCAAGGGCCACTGTGCTACCCATCTGGGGGTGTTTTCCAACCACTTTAACTTCTGGGTAGGGCGCTCCACAGTGGCTACTTGCAAAAATCCTGGGGTGTTTTAGGAATGACCAATCGGACTCCCCACTGAGACATGGTGTCCCTCCCCCACAGTGGGGCGTTATAATCTGCTACGAAAGGACGGACATTCGCCACCTTTCCATCAGGTCCCTCAATTTGCACCACGTTTTTCGAAATCCTTGCCATTGAGATTCCTCCTATGCCCTGAAGTTTGCCTGCCACCGGCTCTAATTCCCAGTTTGAAGGCCACATGCTTTGTGGCAATACGGTGACCTGAGCTCCCGTGTCGAGTACTCCCGCCACTTGGAGGCGCTCTGATCCACAAGTAATGTTGCACATCATAGAGGGTTTAGGTTCCCCCACCACCTCTGTCCAGTAGACCTCTGGTGATTTACCGTCTGCTGTGATCTCTGCTGGAACCGGAATGGCTTGGGCAAGAATTTGCCCCGCTATCAGATAAAAGGGTGGGTGCAAACAACGAGCCAACAACATGAGGCCTATTATTTTTCCCTTTATGGTCATGGGAGCTATCTCAATTTCCAAGGGTGTGTGTGCTGTGTCCCCAATAACAAAATACTCACTGTCCAATCCCACGTGGTAAACCGTCAGGTCCTGTGAGATGTTAGACAGGTCAACTGTTATAACCATCCACTCAGTAGATCTGAAATGGAAACCTTTGGTAGTTACAAGTCTAAAACGGCCAAGTGGCTGCCAAACCTTGTTAGTTGAGCATTTAACATTTACATTTTTCTGCACCCCCACACCCCGTGATCTGCCCTCCCCCCCCTTTTTCTTTAAGAGAGAAGCTTTTGCCAATGTGAGTCCCGCTACATTTATATCTTTGCGCGTTGTAGTATCAACCGCGGGCACGCGCTGTAAATTCAGTTTTTTTGTTTGTTGGATTTCTTCTGCTTCTGGGTCTGAGGGCAGGATCTGGCGAAGTGTCCTGGTTTCTTGCAGCGGAGGCAGATGATGCGCTGCAGCTGGTCTGGTGGCATCTGTTGCCTGCTGGGGTGTGGTCTAGCAGGGGCTGTATGCTGTGGGTGTGTTGTTCCAGGGTGTCTTTCAGAAGTGCAGAACAGTTCTGCCCGTCTGGAACAAGCTTCTATCATCTGGGACAGAGTAGGTGGTGGGTCCAAGGGTAAAGTGAGGATAATTCTACGACAGGTCTCATTAGCATTTCTTTGAGCCATCTCTTTGATCAGCTCTGCCTGCACCACGGGATCTGGTATTTGGTGTTCCACCTGTGTCCTCAGACGATCAACAAACTGTAAGAAATTCTCCGTAGGAAATTGTTTAACATTGACATAACTTCCTTTCCCTTCCCTTGATGGTAGCTGATAAAACATTTTCTCTGCAACATTGCTAATCCTAAGTAAAATTTGTTTGGATAATACTCGGGTTTGTTTTTCGGGGCAAGCCCAGACACCTTCACCACAAAGATGTTCAAATGTAATATCATTATTCTCAGTGTCTTTAGCCATATTAGGGTTTTGCTGAATCTCCTGTAAAAGTGTTCTTAAAGCTCTTTTCCACATATTGTCCCACAGATCATACTCTGAGGGAGATAACAGACACCTGAATAAGTCCTTAATATCATTAGGGACCATTTCATTAGAATCAAATGTGGCTCTAAACATCCCTTTAAAGATGGGGGTGTCCCTGCCAAACTCACGTTGTACTTTACATAGTTCTTTCTTGTCTTGGTAGGAGAGTGGCTGGTATTGCCGAGAACCCTGCCTTTTGCCTACATATGCTACTGGAGCTACAGAGAAAATGGGTTCATCTGCATTTGCCAAGGGTCTGGAAGCTGCTGCCGGACCCCCCGTGTCTGGGGATACCGGGGTTACAGTGTTATCAGTCCCTTGTGGGTGGGGAAGGAAAAGCGTGCTCTGTCCGTGCTGGCTGGGCAGCCCAGGCTGTCCCCCTCCCCCCGCAGTGTGGCAATCATACCCCCCGCTGTGGCCGTGCAGGGTGTGGGGGGCGGCCCTCTCCCTGCTGCCAGGGAGGCAGGAGGAGGAGGAGCCGGCCCCCCCTGAGCCGCCGCAGCAGCCGGGAAGGAGGCAGGGGGAGGAGGGGTGGGGTGGGGCTGCCGGAGGCCAGCAGGGGTTGGCACAGGGGTATGGGATGGGGGCGGGGGCAGAGGGAGGGGGTTGGGAGGGGAAGGGGTCGTGGGGGGAGGGTCGGGGCACATGGCAGCCGCCATTGTTATCAGCCACGTGGAGGGGGTCCCTAAGGGACCCTGCCGCCTCGCAGAAGTCCCGGGCCGCCCCTGCCCCCCCGCCGTGATCCTGAGGAGAGAAACTGGCTTTGTTAAAAGGATCCCGGGACAAAGGTAAACCCGGGTATAAAGGTGGATCAGAGGGGGGATTACATGGGGTAAGTTTTTGCTCCTGGCTGGGTTTGTTTAACTCTAACAGATGGTTACGAGCTTGCAAAAATATTGGGATAAATACAGAAGCGGCGTGATCATTATTTTGGACTTTATCTGTGATTACCGTACCCACGTAATCCCAAAATGAAACAGTATCTATCTGCAGTAATTCAGCTTCAGTAAATTCATGTTCTAACCAGCGAACAAAACGTTTTTGCAGCCTTTTGGAAATTTTAACGTTAATTAAAAGGTCCTGGAGTTGTTTTAATATACTCTTTTGAGGAGCTGATAGCTGCATGCCCATGATTCGATATTATTGAAAGCTATTAGCTCAAAATCCAGCCTCCAGCTGCTAAAGTCAGCTGTATGTAACTCCTGTGTCTCCTATAACCAGAGAGAACAGGCGGGGAAAACTCCGGGGCTGCGGTCACGCGTCCGCGCCGTTTCTCCAGCCCCGGTGGCACCGGGGGGGTCCCCGCCGCCTTGCTTGGCCGATGGGATACGTGCCCGGGCCGGGGTTTCCCCAAAAAGCAGGGCTCCTTGTGCGGAGCCGCCCCACGGGTCCGCGGGCTGCGGCAATCAGAAACGAAAGAAAAAAAAAAGAAAAAAAAATCGCCGCAGCAGGGTCCTAAAACCCACCCGCTGCTACTAGCAAAGGTAAAATTCCGCCCTCCCAGTTTGCGGTACCGATCAAACGGAGGACTTTACCTGGTCCGTGGTATCATATGCTGAGTCAGAAGCAACTGATGGTCCTGTCTTTAGCTCACTCGTGACTGGGCAACCACAAGCTACGAGCTTATCCCTACCCACCTATAGCAACAACATGTGGCCAAAGTGCCTAGGGTAATTGAACTTCCCAAAGAGCTTTTAAGACCATAAAAGTCTCCAGCTCCGCATGGGTTTCTAGAATTAAACCCACTTGGGCGCCAACCGATGCAATCCTGTATCCCTCCAAGGATCTCAGCTAGCTCAGCCCTTCTCAGGCCTAACAGGATTATATCAAGAAAGACAGGACAAGGATTCAAAAGAGGCTCTCTTACCCTTTTAGCTGCAAGTCCTTTATTCCAGGTTGATGTCCCGGGAGAGAGAGCGCTCCCGGGGGACAGGGGACCCTTTATCTTAGGGTCTCTGAGGGAGGGGCTAGCTGGCACACAGCCAATGGGGTCAGAAGGGGAAGGAAGGGTCAGACTACATGACAGGAGTTCCAGGGGTCCCTGAGGGAGAAGAAACCATTTCCCCAGGGGGATGTAACAATTAATTAATAAAGCCATCAAGGGGGTGTTCTTGGTTGATACAGAAGGGGGAGATCTGGGAATACACAAGACAGAGAGTCAAACAGACTTGATTAGCATAGCTGGTTTGATAACCAAGGTGCCATGGCAGGAACCAACAGAACTGTGAAAATTACAGGAGATGGGATTACACCTGCTTACGGGAAGAGAGAAGATTTAATCAACTTCTGCAAGCAAAGGATTGTTGTAAAATGCATGAGTTTTCTGTGTGTGATTTTAAATCTGATTATTGTAGTAAAAATTATTAACCTCTTTGAAATAGTATATAAGCTTTTGGGAAACCTGAGTAAAATCGAACTCTGATCACCGAATCAGTCTTCCTGTCTCTCAGTCATCCCCAATAATTAGCAGAGTAAAGTAACATTTCACTGAGCACAACTAGAGAAGTGAACTGAGAGAAGGGAACTGAGACACTTTTATGTATCAGGATTTTTATTCTGTAATACTCTGCATCACTTACATGTGTAAGAGAGAAGAACGGTACCGACCAGTAAAACTGGTCCTAGAGAAAAAGGTCCCTTTTAACTTTTTCTTTCAGATGAACTGCTTGTCCTGAGTTTTCCCAGGGAACATCCTACAGACTTTCTGCAGTGCATGATGCTGGCTTACAGTTTGCTTCCAGGGAATAAGGAAAACCACTCTGGCAATTCTTGACAGCAGGGACATATCTTTTTGTTTGGTGGGACCTATAGATATGTCGTCTCCAACCTTTTTGATTTGCTAACCCTTCCTTATGTTGCTAAAAAAAGCCCACAGCAGGGTTTACATTAGATCTTCCAGCAACTTTGGACAAAATAATATTATTTTGGATATGAGCAGTTATGAGAGCCCAGAGGACAGATTACATATTTCCTGCTGGTCTGGTGGGGCAAGAGCCTTCTGGTGTCTCAATCTATTTGTGTTAACCCCTTCCAACATGCTGACTGCCACCAGCAGCAAGCCCATTTGTGCTAAGGAACAGACAGAAAAGAGTTGAAGGGGAATTGCCACTATTTTGTCAGCATGACCATCCATTTTGCCATCCTTTAAAGTCTTCAAAAGGCATATGCCAACTTTTCTCCTGTTGTGATTATTGCAATGCCAGAGACTATGACAGTGGCAACATCAGCTACCTGAAAGGCGGTTGTAGCCAGCTGGAGCTTGGCCTCTTCTCCGAGGCAGTGACAGGACAAGCGCACACAGCCTCAAGCTGCACCTGCAGACATTCAGGTTTGGATGGCAGGAAGAATTTCTTCCTCAGAAGGGTTGTCAAGCATTGCAATGGGCTTCCCAGGGCACTGGTGGAGTCACCATCCCTGGAAGTGTTCAAGAAACAACTGGATGTGGCTGTGGTTTAGTTGACAAGTTGGTGATCAGTCAAAGGTTGGACTCAACAATCTTGGAGATCTTTTCCAAACTTAATGATTCTCTGGTTTTCTAATTCTTTGATTCCAGAAGTAGGTTTCCCTGTGTCTGGACTATCAAAACCTAATCCACCGAACCAAGTGCAGTTATTTTCAGCTTGTACAATATCCCTGTGCATGTGGGGTGTGTGCTTAAAAAGAAAACATTCCTCTCTCACTCACTTTGAGCAAGGAATTTGTTTCCATTCCTTGTGCATTCCTACAGAGGCGTGAAATCCAAAGTGCACCTGACCCTTTTTTGATTCCAACAATCCATTTTATATTCTGAACTTGCTAATTCATTTAGTCAGTAAACTTTCCCTATCACATCCTTTTTGCTCTACTGCTATCAGTGCTGTTCTGTCAAGTGATGAACCTTTCTCTGCTGTCCAGGAAGTCAGAATGAATTCCAGAGACCCAAACAGGGTATTAGTTTGTCATGACTTCAGTAAGCCCTCTTAGCTGCCTGTGGCATTAGGTCTCTTCACCAGATCGAAGCTGTGGTGCTTCAGAATGCTTTCATGAAGGACTGAGGTGAAATGGTGAGGAATATTCTTTTTGCGATGCGCTGTGGCTGTGTCTTTCCACGTTTATGTTTGTATGTGTGCATGGGCAAAGGTGGCACAACAACCCTGGGAATTTTTTGGCATGTGGACATTCTGGTCCTGGACTATCAATTGCCTGCTCATTTTGTCCTGTCTGATTTGAGACTTGCACACAAAATGTCACTTTTTAATTTAAGTAGTAAGTTAGTGTAAGTATTTTCCTTTTGTTTCTTAAATTACCTTTTCAGTAGAATAAAAGTATTACAGACCAAGCAATACAGTCTGAGGAGCACAAAAATAATTTGCAAATGGAATCTCAGATGGGTTGAAGAAACCTGTTAGAAAAGTAGCTGCCTAACTGAATAAACAAAATTAAATCAGAAAAGATTTTGGCTTGCATGTTGGGTTGGGCCTTAATGACAGATTCTCCACACAGAGAGTTAAGTTGAACTCTGGTTGTTTTCATTTTGGCAGATATTGGCCTATTTCCATTCTTTCCCAGCCACTTTCAAGCCACTGAATTCCTCCCGCACCTTGGCTTCCCACTCCAGCTGCTGGTGATGGGAGCAGTAGGGAGGGATAGCACAGCTGCACGAGCTGCAGGGCCACATGTGCCAGGAAAAGGCCAGACAGCAGTGCTGGGGAACTGCAGCCCTGCTCCGGGCTGCTGCATGTTTGTACACACATGGCAGACATAGGAGTGAGGTTTAGCTGGAACAATGAACCAAGAAGCAAATATTAAGTATGCCATCTCTCAAAGCATTGATTGCTATCTCAGCTGGGTGCTCATACCAAGCTTTCCTTTTACCTTATCTCATAAAAAGCACCAAGCTTGCTTGGCATGTGGGATTTTGACATGGAAAATTTTACGTCTGTGGGAATAGAAATTCAGCATGCAAAACCCCTCATAGATCTGCTCTGCAGCAAGGAGCTGACACTGTTAATCCCACTGGAACACATGTGGTGTACTAAATTTTTACGGTTGATGTTGGTGTTTGGTGTGACAACTAGCATTGATGAGTGAAAATAGAGCACTAGTGATGAAAAAAGTGGCTGGGGAAACCAGGGTAACCTACTCCTCACACACAAAATCTGTCGTGACGGGACTGTCCGTGCGTGAGGCACAGCGCCGGGGCATGTAGAAGAATTTTTAGAAGAGCGAGGTCATGATTTATTGATAGGGGGTTTGAACAATCCCTGCTACCAGGGAACAGTATGAGAGTCTGTACTGTTCCTGTGCTGGTCTTGTAAACCTTGAATTAGTAAGAAAGTAGCAACTGTAATAATTTAGTGTGCCTTTGCACAGATGCTTCCTCACGGATGCTGAATATGTGTAACAACTTGCTAGGCCTTCTCATGGATGTAGAAAACAGAATGCTATTCATAAGGTAGAACAAAAGGTAAACTAGATGCCAAATAACGTGGACCAATGAACAATCATTTAATGTATATGTATATGTACTTTTAGCCAATCACCAACTGTTTAGCTGTACTTGCTTTCCTCTCTGTAACCTGATAAAAAGGAGTATACCAGGAATAAACAGCAGAGATCAAAGCTAATCATATTGATGCCTGTTTGATGATCTGCTCCTTTCTCGCACCAAATCGGTGACCTCGATGTGATGGACTGGCAGTGAGCTCCGGTGATTTTCAGCTCCACATTCCGGAATACGAGGACGGGAGCTGAGCTCCAAACTTAGGATTACTAAGACGGGAGCTGCTGAGTGCTTCAAACTCTGGATCAGAGAGAGAAGCTGCGAGACAAGAGAGCAGAAGGACCTCATCCATTGGACATGGGAGCTGGATTCTGAGCAGGTGCACCCTCAGACTTCTGCATGGTATAGAACTGCAAACTGTGGAAGTAGACACTGCAGTTCAGCTGCTGCAATCTATTCTCTCTAAGAGAGGGAAAGCAGCAGAAGCGAAAGGCCTTCACAATTTCGTGAAGTGGGCACGGAAACAAGGGAGTTTCCAAGAAATTCCTTTGTTGTTTAACAGTGTCGCTTGGCAAAAATTTGAGGAATGTCTGTGGCAGATGGTGATTGAAGGAGGAAAGACGGGGAAAGAAGCACAAAGTTATGGGACAATTTGGAAGTTAGTGACTGAAACCTTGAAAGAATTGAAAGCAGAACAGTGTGTTACAATGATAGCTGCCCAGACATTGAATGTTGAGAATGTGAGTGATGAAAAGAAAAGAGGTGGACGTTTTGCAAATCTTTTTAATACTAGTGTTAAGCCTGTCAGAGGTGCTGTGCCTGAGAGTTCTGAATTACAACGTCACGTGCAAGAACAGGGCAAGATAGACTCTGAGACTATATGCCCTGAGCAGAATTTAGAACAGAAAGCTGAACAAAATGTAGCTGGAGGAAAAATGTGTTGTGATTCTCAGCAAAGTTTTCCACAGTTGCCGTCTAGTGGATCGAGTGGTCAGTCTCCCGATGAGGTACAGCAGCAAGAGAAAGAACAAACAGATAGCATGATGAAAGAGGTTTTAAGAAAATTAAATGATCTTACGGTGGAGCAACCAAAACAAGACAACTATCAGATAGAGCCAACTGCCCCACTGTTGCCAAATTGTAAACAACAAATAAGACCTTTAAAACAAATAGATGTTCCTGAATTAAATTCTAATCAAGGACAGAGAAATTTATTGACTCAGTGGTCAGGGGTCATTCGTGATGCTATACTTGAGGGAGAATGGCAAGCTGCAACAGCCGTCACCTGTCCAGTTATAATAGACCATGTCAATCAATTAGCTGAATGGAGACCACACGATTGGAAAATTTTACAGCAAGCTAAGCAGACTGTGACTCAGCATGGTTTAAGAGCCGAAGCTTCAAAATCTATTATAACATGGATTTTTCAGGCAGATGTGATGGTTCCAGTTGACTGTCAGAATTTAGCTTGGTTGTTGTTGACCCCCTCTGAATTTTTGATGTGGGAAAGTGAATGGTACCGAAAGGCACAAATGGAAGCAAATAAGACATGGCCTTTGGGAAATGATTTATATGGAATTACTGCAGACGGGATTACAGGGAGAGGAAACTATGCTTCCACAGCAACTCAGTTACAATATCCTTTAGAGTTGCATCACTTATCTGCTCGGCTTGCTCAGGAAGCTTTGTTTAGTATACCACAGGACAAAAAGAGTCCAGCCTTTTCTAATGTAAAGCAAAGGATTGGTGAAAGTTATTCACATTTTGTTGATCGTATGTGGGATGTAATTAAAGATAATTCAGATTTGCCAGTGGAAATGAAAGACTATCTTTTTCGATTACTTGCATTTGACAATGCCAACAGCAAAACAAAATCTATTTTAGTGACTTTACCACAAGGATCCCCTGTTGATGAAATGCTTTTGCATGTCAGCAGAGCAGAGCAACAAACTCAGACTGCCGTGGTAGCTGAGGTGGTGAAAGAAGCAATGGGAACACAGACCAAGTTAATAGCAGCTGCTTTGAAAGCCGGAGGACGACATTCCTCACATGTGAATCCTAAAAGCAGCAGGGAAAAAATTTAGGTCCATGTTATCGATGTGGACAGTCGGGACATTTAAGAGTAACTTGTGATCAGATTGTTTGGTGTGATACATGTCAAGTTGATACTCATGCTACTATGGCTTGTCGGAAATCGGGAAACGGGAGAAAGAGTGCGAAGGGAGGCCACGCAAAGTTAACCGTAGCCCCTGCTTGGGATTCTTGCATCAACAAAAGCCAGCCACCAGAGAGAGCCTCGGAGTGAATGTGGAAACAACAATAGACATTACTTTAACTAATACTGCAGTTCAAAACATTCTATCAAATGCTACAGGTCCTCTTTCTACTGAAGACAGTATTCTTGGAGGAATTTTAATTGGAAGATCATCAGCTGGTATAAAAGGACTGATTGTAATTCCAGGTGTTATTGATTGTGACTTTGTGGGGCAAATACATATTATGGCTTATACTTTAAATCCTCCAATGTTTGTACCTAAAGAGAGCAAAATAGCTCAAATAATTGCAATTTTTAATAACCAACCACATTTTGTTTTTCAGAAAGACATACAGGGAGAAGACTTTTTAAGAAAGAGAAGAACGGGAGGTTTTAGTTCCACAGGACCTGCAGTTTGTTTTACACAAACAATGTCACAGAGACCCATGCAGACAATTACTATCACATGTTTGGGAAAAACAAAAAGCGTTGTTGCAATGCTTGACACTGGAGCAGATGTTTCTATATTAAATAAAACAACATGGCCTGCTGAGTGGCCTCTTCAAGCACCACCAGGCCAAGTGCTAGGTGTTGGTGATGCAACAGCTACTCTTGTCAGCGTGCATCCAGTTGCATTTTGTTTACCCGAAGGACAGTCAGTTACATTAAAACCTTAAGTAATGCAGTTGCCAGGAGACTTACACGGATTGATTGGATGTGATGTTTTGTCACAAATTGGAGTTGTTACTACTACTCCAATTCAGTCTTTTTAAGTCAGGCCACTGAAGAGCAGCCTTCAATCCCACCCCTCAAATGGCTCACTGAAAAACCTGTTTGGGTGGATCAGTGGCCTATGACAACTGAGAGGCTGCAAATTGCTCATCAATTAGTTGCGGAACAATTAGCTGCAGGACATGTTAAAACATCAGTTAGTCCCTGGAACACGCCAATTTTTGTAATTCCCAAAAAATCAGGTAAATGGAGATTGTTACATGATTTGCAACAAGTCAATTCACAGATGCAAGCCATGGGAGCTTTGCAATCAAGTTTACCATCTCCAGTCATGTTACCACAAAATTGGCCCTTGTTAATTATTGATTTAAAAGATTGTTTTTTCACTTTTCCACTTTGCTCACAAGACACTCAAAAGTTTGCCTTCACTGTACCATCTGTAAATAAAAGCGAACCAGCCCAACGATTTGAACGGACCGTTCTTCCACAAAGAATGCAGAACAGTCCTTGCCTGTGCCAACTTTACGTTGCGTGGGCCTTGAAACCAATTCAACAGCGTTTTAATAATGCTGTCATTTATCACTACATGGATGATATTTTATCTGCACGACAACACGCATTTAGCACTCAGGAACTCAAAGATATTTGCTCTTTGTTAGAAAATAAAGGATTAGTTGTAGCCCCTGAAAAAATTCAATTAACAGCTCCATGGAAATATTTGGGGTGGAACATTTCTGACTCTCAAATAAGCCCACAAAAAATTACTCTTTCCACAAACATTTCTACTCTAAAAGATGCTCAACAGCTTTTGGGTGATTTACAATGGGTTCAGACCATTGTTGGAATTACAAATGAAGATCTTCACCCATTGTTGCCACTTTTAAAAGGTAATGCTGCTAATCAGTCCTGTCAATTATCTGATCAACAGTGAGAGTGTTTGTTAATGCTAAGTAACAAACTTCAGTCAAGTTGGGCCTCTCGACGACTTCCTGAGGTGCCTTTGTCTCTTTTAGTTGTTAATGCAGAAGACAGTCCTTTTGCAGTCGTCTGTCAATGGCAAAAGAAAAAGGGGGAGTATGACCCAGAAGGGGAAGTACTTGCCCTTGACGCCATTGACAATGACAGCAAAAGAAAACAAAATAAGAAACAATCTAAAATTTCTGAATTTTTAATTTTAGAGTGTATTTTTCTGCCTGCCACACCACCTGTCAGTATTTACACTCGGACAGAAGCTATTGGTGCTGTCATTTGGAAAGGGCGGAACAGGATTGTAGAGATTTCTGGGACAGAACCTGCAGACATCAGTATACCTGTCCGAGCAGAGGACCTCGCAGGGCAGCTCCGACATGCGCGTCCATTGCAAGAAGCATTGTTAGAGTATTCAGGTGTGATTCATTCTGAACAACCAAAAGGATCTCTGTGGAAAATCATCAAGAAAAATCTATCGATTGAGCGACCAAAATGTATGCCACAACCTGTGAAAGGTAGAACTTTATTTACTGATGCTGGAAAGGCCTCACACAAAGCAGTTTGTGTTTGGAAGGAAGGTAATGTTTGGAAATCTCAACACCTCCAAGGAAGTGTTGGAGATTCACTGCAGACTTTGGAACTGTCAGCAGTATGTTGGGCCATGTCTACCTGGCATCAAGAACCTTTGAATGTAGTATCTGATTCTCTTTATGTTGTTGGGGTTGCACAAAGAATTGAGGATGCTTTTGAGGATGTGTGTTGAGGGAAACAAAAAATGTAAAATTAGGGCAATTGTTTATGCAACTCAGAAGTGCAGTTAAATTTCGAACAGAACCTTATTGTGCTATTCACATTCAAAGTCATCAGTGGGATCAAGGTTTAGGAGAGGGAAATGCTCGTGCTGATGCACTTGTGAGCACAGTTCAGCACATGTCTCCCCAAGATCAGTTTGGTCAAGCAAGAAACAGTCATGACATATTTCATCAGAATGCAAGAGCTTTGAAAAGACAGTTTGGACTTTCTCACGCTGAGGCAAAAGGAATTGCTCGTGCTTGTCCACAATGTAGTAATCATGGGCCAGGCCTTGGTTTGGGTGTTAATCCTAAGGGTCTCAAAACGTTAGAGATTTGGCAAATGGATGTTACACATGTATCACTGTGGAGGCCCAACCAGGAACACAGACTGGGGACACAGATCTGGGTGCAACAACAGCAGCAGGGCAGAAGACCCTTTAATATGAACGCTCAGCAAACCAGGAAAATTCATGGCAACATCTCACCCTTTTAAGTATATTAAAAAGAAAACAGAAAAAGAAAAATGAACAATTCTATGACAGGAAAAAAGAAAGAAAAAAAACCCTGTATAAAGTTCACCGACCTTCATTTAGGTGACGGTGTGAGGGCTACATGTTGGTCTGATTCTGCCTTTGCTACCCAGGGTTTCACCCTGAACCCCTTGCAATAACCTGCTCAAAATATCTCGAGCATAGTCTAACATAATTCAACCAACACCCTCATATTTTTAAATTTTTATAAGATACAAGGGAATATACGGTGCAAAAGGCAGGAGCATTCCAAGAAAAATCAATCACTCAATTCAAAATTCTGAACCCCAAAAGTTCTGTCCCAAAACCACAACCCCCAAACAACATGCACTTTCCCCACAGAGGTCACAATGGCTACCATACATAAAACTGAACCATAGCAATTCCTCTGAGTCCATGATTAACAGTCCGCTGGCTCTCAGCATCACACTGCTTCAGTCTGTCCTTGTCCAGCAGCTCCACAGGATCTAAAGTCTCTATGGAGGCCATATAGGAAATGAGGGGATGCCAGTCCGTGTCCATGTCAATCAGATCTCGAAGAGGCTTCTGTGATGGGTGGCACTAGGGTGGCACAGGGTGCACGAGGTTTCAGGATCAAACAGGATCAGTCCAATGCACCTGAGGCAGCTCAGCAGACTTTCAGCGGCCGCCTTCTTAGCATGGATCGCAGAACCTGAGGATAGAGAACTTAGAAAACACAAATTGAGCAATTGACTTTTTCTCAAAGAATGCATGCAACATAGGATGTGGACGTAGAAACCCACTGCAAGGTCCAAGGAAAACTGACCATAGCTATGTGGCAACATCAACACTTCCTACACTTGAGATGATGGCTGTACACCAGCCAGAGAATTTTGCTCTTGTTCTAGAGCTTGGGAAACTGTTTCGTCCCCCTGACGTCTTCGTCTTTTTCTTCGCCTCCGAGTTTTCGGGCTTGGCGTGGGCTCGGCATGACCCACTGCTTTGCAAGTTTCTGCAGTATGGTCTGGACCCCCACATTGTGCGCAGAAAAACAAGGGAGTCACTTTCTGTGCCTCCTTTTCCTGTTCTCCACTAGCCTGAATTTCTGCCTGTGTCTCATGTCCATCATTCTGCCTCTTTTCTGCCGGCTGTGAAGCAGCTGTTGGGGTAATCACCATAGAATCACAGGTGTTTAGAACTGCACAGGTCTGGACCATCTCCAGGACAGTAGAAGTCTCTGGAATGGTTTCCAGGAGCCTCTGGCAAGCAGAATTAGCATGGCTTCTTGCTAATTGCTCCAGCAATATCATTTTCAAAGTTCTATCCTTGACTCTCGTCTTTAAAAAATGCATCAGACGCGATATAAATTTATGAAAAGCTTCCTCTGGCTTCTGTGCTATGTCTAAGAAGTCTTCCTTTGGGGAGAAGGATAGCTTGGTTTTTATCAATGCAGATATCCCTATGTATCTGCACGAATCTAAGACAGTGCGAGAAAGACCAGCTTGCACATCAGGGCAAGCATATTGACTCCTCCCCATAAGTAGGTCAGCTCCGACCCCAAACAAGGGATCGTCTCGAGGCAGGTGGCTATTTTCGACAGCCATTTGTCCAGCTAGGAATTTCCAACTTCTCTCAAAGATAAAAACCTGTTGAGGTTCAAACATCACTGTTGCAAAACCTCTTATCTCATAAGGAAAGATCAGATTCTCAAATTCTGCACTGATCCATTGAATTGCCTCAGTGAAGCTTGTATTATTTTCTGCCACGTCCCTTGATAAGGGAAACGGGACTGCCCATGATGGGCCATCATGGCTATGATGCTGTGGAACCAAAACCACAGGTCCCTGAACTGGCTCGGGCAAAGCTGCATCTTCAGGCAGCAGCTCTGTTATCTCAGCAGCCTGGTTTGGCTGGGATGCAAGACTAAAAACCTCATCCGATTTCATGACAGGAAAAGCGTGCCCATCAGACAACGCTTTTGCCCCTTTATCATCTCCCACAGCCGACCCGGCCCCGTAGGGGGGGCGGGCGGGGGACAGTGACTCGCTCAGACTCCTCTCTGAGCGGGGGGGCGATTGTCGCGCTGGGCAGGGGGGCGTGGCCGACCGGCCACAGCCTTCAGCTCCTGCCCGGCCAGCCGATGGGTCGGTGGCCGGGTCCAGAGCCGGCAGCAGCTCTGCGGCTCCAGCGCTCGGCCCCGCCCCCTCAGAACGGAGGGGGCGCGCGGCGGCGCGGGGGGGTCGCACGGCACGGGGGGCCCAGCAGCGGCGGGCAGCGTTGCGCCCAGCCCTCCCCCCGCGGCGTCGGACCGGCACCGGACGCGTGGGGCGGGGCGGGGCGCGGCGCGGTGGGCAGCGGCAGTGGCTCGGCGCACAGCATTTGGCGTGGCGGGGGGACAGGGCAAGGAGGGGCCGTCCCCGCCAGGCTCGCCTGCCGAATCCTGCGCGGAGCAGGTCGCGGCGGGGCGGGGCGGGCCGGGGAGGCGGCGGCAGGGGGCGGCGCCGGCAGCGCCGGGTGTGGCGCGCACGGCAGCCCCCCCGGCTCCCCGCAGGGGGCCCGAGGCGGCGCGGCTCCGCGCGGCAGCTGCAGGTCGGACCCCGCAGCGGTGGCGGGCAGCGGGGGGGTCGCCGCGGCACGGCGGCCCGGGGCGGCGCGGGCGATCCCCCGCGCTCGGCGTGGGACCCGATGCCGAGCGCTCCGCCCCCTCGGCACCCCAGCTCCCCGCCCGGCCAACCGCGCGGGGAGCGGACCGAAAAAAGCTTCCCAGCCCTTCCAAAAACCCCGCTGGGCGCGCCCAACCCCGACATGGGGGTGGGGGTCTCCTGCATCGGCTCTAACCCTGCATCAGAGCAATCCTCGTCAGAAGCGACGGAGCTCGCAGGGGAGCTTCTGCTCTGTGTCGAAAACCCAGAATCAACTTCAAAGTCCTCCCCAGCCTCTTTTAGAAGTGGGAAGACTGTTCCCCAGGTCCCTAAGAGAGCGCTAGCTCTCATATTTCCGTTCAGAACAGATAAAAAAAGTTTTTCCCCCAGGGTTTTCCATGGGTCGATTGAGAGTGCTTTTTCAGCACTATAAAAAATTCCAAGTTTCTTTCCCCAGCTAAACAGTTCTCTCACTTCTTTACTAGTATATATGACAAAACAACAAACAAACAACAAATACAGCATCAATAATAAACAGAACCAGGAACCTTGAGGACTTTCTTTCACAGAAACCTGGGGCAGTTTGATCTCGGTGCCCCTGCAGGACTCAGAGAGGCTGAGCTGGAAGGGTGGAAAGTCCCGGGCCGGTGGATGAGATGAGGAGCTCTGCGCTGGCAGCTGGAGCAGCAGGGGTGTCCCGGCAGGGCTGGGCAGTGTAGGGCTACAGAGTAGCAGGGGAACCTCAAAGCTCCGAAGAAGCAGCGGCGGTGGGGGGAGGGCTGGAGAAAGTGAGCTCAGGATTCCTGGGTACAGGAGCAGATGAGGGTAGATTTCCCAGGACGAGACGGAGTGATGGCCGTGAACTGTTCCTGCAGCGAGGGGCAGCTTGATTGTCTTCCTCGATAACGAGACCAAGAGTGAGCAACTGCCCCCCCAGCTCTGTTCTTAGCAACTTATGGGAAAAAATTCTGTAAGTGAAAAAGAGGCAAATCTAACCCCCAACACTGCTCCATCACACTGAATTGCAGGCCCTATTAAATAGATTTGTCTCTTCAGAAGAATGCACAGAGAAGAAAAAAAGGGTAAGCTATTTGAAAGCTTCCTTATTCAAAAACTGCTGTGTTTTATTTGCAAATAAATTTATTTATAAATACTTATTTACAAATCTGGTAGGTTTTCAGCTAGATCAAAGATAATAAGTAGTATGTCACTTACGATATTGTGAAATTTTGGTCACTTATAATACAGGGTATAGGAAATGGTTGTCTCCTTGAGTATGTAAACATGGGATGTAATCAATTAAATTCTTAATTTTCTTCAGTGGGACAAAAGTTTCCACCATGGTTATTTATCTATTTGCAGCACTTTTCTTCCAGGCAATAATCAGTAATCAGAAGTTCCTTAAAGGTTTAATGGCTGTTTAAGGACAAGAAAGAGGCTTCATTAATTTATTCAGATCTAAATATCAAGTAATGTATTGATTTATTAAATCATCCCAGAGGTTAACCACCTGACAGATCTCCAAGGGGTAACATCTCATTTCCACTTCTAGCTGCAGTTTCAGCCTGTATCTTGTACTTAACCTTAAACCAGAAAAGGCCTGACCCAAAGCCTCTTGAAACAGGTAGAAAGGAGTCTATATCAGCTTTTCTTTTACAGAGGAAAGAGCAGCTCTGAGAACTGAAGACTTTCTTGTACTTTGCTGTTAGTACCACATTTGGCACATGCACTTTATCAGGGAAAGTTATTTAAGATGACTCTCGTTGTGGCTGTGTGTAAATGATTTGTAGAATGGTGTTTGTATTAATGAAATGCTGTACTTACGCAAAATTCTGCACAAGTAACATGGCTCCCCTTGGTCTGGGAGGAAGTAATGGGAGAAAATGAATGATGGAGCAGCAAGAGCTGAGGCCCAGAGCTGTGCAAATCTTTCAAGCTAGGCAGCTCTGCACTGGGTCAGTGTTTAAATACAAATTAGTGTTAGCTATAGTGCCCTGGATGTGTTGTTTGTAGTCTTCATGACCTCCATTCACTGTGTTAATTTAGATTTTTGTTAAAAAAACAAACTAGGAGAGATTTTGTCCCTCATGACTAAAACTACATAATTGCATTTGTGAGAATCAGTCACTGATCCTTTTGGGATCATGGCCTTTCTTTGCCATAGGTTACATCGGCTGCAGTCTCTCCATTCATTCAAGGCCTTCTCTTTTTGAGCCCACATTTAATACCGGCCCTTGTTTGCACAGTGAGGTGGTTTTAACTCAGATAGACATGTGAATGGCAGAAGACAAATGCTTTCACAAATTGATTTCCTGTATTAATAAGACTGTGTTTCAGCACCTCAAAGATGACCATGGTAGAAGGGGATGCCAAAGCAGAAACTGAAGGATGAGAAAGGGAGGCATTTCATGACAGAGGCATTTCATGACTCTCTAAGTGATTTGTAGGTAGCCCCAACTTAACTTTAGTGAATTAGTTAAGTCCTCGGTCATTGATTTGCAGGAAGCTGGAGACTTCTGAAGGAATGTTGTATTCTTGCATTTTAAATGCTGCTTATGTCTCCTTGTTCCCTCTTGTTACATGATGTAGAGCAGAAACACACTTGAGGCTCCTTCCTAGACCATCTTCATCTTGCAGAAGTATAGGAACAACTGTAATTTCAACCTGGGTGAAAACTAGCCAGAGAATCATTAAGAAGGTGCTTCATTTAGGTGGAAAAAACCTGGCACTTACAGCGAACTTTGAACTGGCCTTCTGAGCCAGCAGCATCACCCCTGCACCCTGGAATGGGAAGGTCAGAAACTATTCTTCTGGAGGCCTCAGCTGAGTGAGCAGGGGCAAAGAATTTAGAGGAAGGTGGGGAACAATTTCAGAGAGTCTGTGGCTGCACAAAAAGTAGGGATTGTTTAATCAACAAAACGACAGCCTGGGGGAGGCAGGAGAGCATTCAAATATTTAGAAGGCTACTGAAAATGGCGAAGAAGTTAATTGTCCTTTGTGCCTCATGGGTATGATAGGAAGCAATGAGTTTAGCACAGCAAGGTAAGTTTCAGGTAGTGAGACTGGAACAAGGGGGTTGTTAGGGAGCAGACTGGAGACTGAGCAGAATCTGTGAGGGCCAGGGATTCAACAGAATAGATCAGGCAAACACCCATGCTTTTTCCTTACTTATGGCACTGAGAAACCTCCCTGTGCTGTGTTTTCTGCTCACCCAGAGATGACATAGACATTACCATAGACATTACTGCTTTGTGAAATGCAAAGAATGGTTAAATAGGTGAATCTGCGGACTCCTGTCTTGTGCCTTTATGTTCTGACCTTACTTTGTGCCTGTGGTACTTGAAGACAGAATGAAGCAGGAATTGACCCCAGGCTCAGAGCTGCTGGCTGTCAGCTCTGCTTTGCATCCCCGCACCTGTTTGGAGGGATCTTTGGGTTCCCAGGAGAGAGCAAAAACAGACCATAATTCCTTTAAGGGAGACAAGTGGAAAGAGCCATCACAGGGTTCTTACTGATCAAGCCCATGGGCATTGGGAGATGCCAACACTGCTGCCCTGCTCCTCGGGGAACAGGGAGACAGAAGGAATGGTGTTGGAAGGGTCAAGTACAGAGCAGGGTGGTAAGTGTATGTTCTGTTCTGAGGCTCTCATTTTTTATTCTGAACAGCTAAAACTAAATCCACTTGATGCTCCTAGGCAATCTTTCCCTTTCCAAGTGGGACAGAAGGGCAGGGTGAGGAGCACAAGAAATTCTTGATGGTTATGAAGACTTTTTCAAGCCTGAAAAAGAACATTTGAACAAAACAGGATTTTTTCTGCTGAAAAATGCAGGCAAAACTGAAAGAACATTGACAGCAAAATTTGGTGCTAAACTCATATTTTTTTGTTTGTGTCAGTGACATCTCTTTTAATATAAGAACAGCCAAAGATGAAAAAGGTTTCAGGGATTAGATCAAGAAGTGAAATGATAATGCGAAAATACATTAAGAGAAAATAACTGAAACATGTAAAGCTCAGACAAATTCATCTGTTGTGGCTGGATCCCTATATGGAAGCACTGTTGAATTGTTTAACACCTGAAGGGCCAAGTTCACTAATAAAAAGATCTGAAGAGTTATATCTACCTCTTTTGGGCGAAAGTAAAAATCCATAAATGAGGAATAAAGAAGAATCATGCTAATTTGATGGTGTTGAAGTGTTTTCTGACAGAGAGGGACACTTTGCTATGGAGGTGTCTTGGCCAGCAGTGTTCCTCTGAGAGTATTTCTGATGCTTCCACTCTCCAATGTCTAGAAAAGGAAAAGCTGGAAGCCATACAACCTTCACATTCTGTCTGAGGCTGCACTGACCTCTGCAGATGATAAACCAATATGTTGATCTCTCTGGTCTTTCTCAGAAATGCAAATACCTTACTTTGCTCTGGAGACATTACATTAAATATCAGACATCTGTCTTAAAAACAGAAAACGGGGCAAAAGAGAAAAGTGAGTTAGACAGGGTTTCAAGTTTGAGTGTGAAGCAAAACAAAGGCTCTTGGCTGTAGCTTTCTGCAGCAAACTCCAGAAGACATTCAGTTGCTGCAGTCCCCTTCCTACTTACACACCCAGAGGAGGATGTGGACACCCTCCCAGAGAAGTGCTCTTGTGCTTATTGAAGGATGAAGAAGTTACACAAATGTAACAGAGAGATGTCTGTTTTCTGTAGGAGAAAAATGTTGAAGACGCCCAGAAACAAAGCTGCCTTGAGAGGTGGCCGTTGCTGCCACCTAGGGCAGCAGTTGGGAAGGATGCTTCATCAGGAAACAAAACCATCCTGCCATGACTCAGCTGAGGCAAATGACTGCTAAACGCAGGTTATTTAAGGGCCAGCTTCTTCATCTGCAGAAACGGAATCCTCCTTTCTAACTACTCTTAGTCAGGACTGGTAGCAGTAATACTTCCTTATGCCCATTCTCTGCCATTGCACCCTAATTCTATTTTATCTAATTCTAAGTGTTTAGGAATGTAAAAGTGATTAAGATGAATACAGCAGCACACAGCTCCCTGTGACTAATTCTCATTTAAATGTGCAATATTGTGACTAATAAGAATGCGGAGAAACTAGATCTAATTCTCTGATGAATCCACTGTTTTCCTGTAAATATAGATATTTCAGGGATGGTGATTGCCTATCTGGGAATAAGGGGCTTGTGAATAAAGTGACGATTCCATTATTGCAGCACTTGGCAAAGGAGGACAGGAGATCATATGCACCAAGAAGGGGAAAAATAACTGAATGGATGTGTCAGAAGCATTACTTAGAGAACAACTGGAGTGATTGGCACAGAGTAGGAGACTGTCATGTTGAATTACAAAATAACTCTTAAAAACAATCTGGACAAAACCAGAAAAAGGTCTCTATCTAGAACAGAGTTTTTCTTTAATGTGGCTATTTTCAATGGATATTGGATTTGAAACCCAGTATAACTGAAAATATAAAAAATAAAGTCCCCATCTGCAGTGCTCAGATTATTGCAGTATGTTTCAATTTGGAAATCACAGGAAGCCATACAGAACATCTGTTCTAAGACAAGACTTGTCAGGCAGGACTGTGAGGGTTCTGAAGAATGGACAAAAATTATTAGATTGTGGCCAGAATTCATGCAAAGCCAAAATAAACGTTTGTTCTTTTGAGTGCAGAATATTTTTTCTGGTTTTAATTTTCTTCCAACAACAGAATCTGATCGCATCCCAATGGTGAGCTGTCTGTCAGCAGGGAAAAGAGACTTTCACTGAGTGTTTTCATTGGAAAAACCCTTCAGGAGATTTGTTTTTTCCTGTGAATAGAGTAATGGGAGAATTGAGATAAAGCAGTGCTAATAGTATTCCCCACGGCAGGACCAGAGTATCATTCATTTCTGTACAAAATTCAAATGACAAAGCAATGATCCAACACTTATCAGAAGCACCTCGATGACCCTGCAATGGCTTTTGCATGCAAGAGCTTGGTAATGAAGATACTTCTTTGGTGGATTTCAAAGGTTGTTGGCAAAATGTGCAACTAAATATTAGTATATATGTAATTTTGTGCTACTAAATGATTCCTGAATGGTGTTTATCTGTCAGCTTTAGTTAGCATAAATTTAAGAGCTCACTGTGTACAATTACTTGTTCCAGCCTGAATCTCTTTGTTCTAAAAATCTGTTCAAAAAAGGGCAAAAATGAAGCAGTCTTCCTCAGAAGAATTTCAGAGGTAATTTTAGTATTCTTTACCAGAGGAATGTAAAGAAGTTCCACTATATATGAAAACAATGTTTTAATTTTTTAAAAATTTGAAGGTAGAGATGCCCTGTTACAGATGGTAGCAAGCAGGCACTTGGATGTGCACAGGGCAGGTATTTCTCTATCCCAGAATTACATTACAACCTCAAGTAGTAAAAAGTACTGCAGCCCCTAATACATCAGCCCTGATCCACAGAGACAGCTGCAAGCAATATTCTGTATTTCAGAAAATATTTATTTATTGTCTACACAGAAATATTGCAAGGACAAGACTCTCACCATGTGCTTATCCATCAGAGCAGTACATCCATCCCATTTGGACCTCCTGAAATTCTTCTTGATGGAAGTCAGCAGATCCCATCACCGAAGGACTTCTTTGGTCCTGGTGGATGAGGCTTGCAATGCGCAAGGTCTGAGCAAAAAGAGCTTGTTCCATGTGAACAATATCAAATGAGTAATAATAAACATTCACTGGACTTATAAGGAGGAAACAATAGACAAGTATATTTCCATTTAATATAAATAATAAGCAGTTCTATTACATTAAAAATAAATTTTAAAATGTGGTTCACACAACCTTCCTTTTTCTATGGACTTGTTTCTGCTGAAGTAATTAAATGAAAATCATATTGTATCTATTGTAAAATAGTGTGCTTACATATCCATACATACAGGGGCAAAATTTTAGTAAGAACTGCTTAAGGAATGCAGTAATTTCAGGTGAATGAACCAACCATGCCTGAACCAACATCTGGAAATACACTGGGGGGAGGATGAGCTTGAGCTGGACTGCCTGTGCTGCAAGGACCAGAAGTAATTCAGCCTTGCCAGAGTTTCTTAAGTCTGTGTGGGTGTTCCCCAGGAAATCTGGGGAAATGCCTTTGGAGGAGAGAGGTTTGCTTCTCAAGGAAAGGGCTTCCTCAG
Organism: Prinia subflava; assembly: GCF_021018805.1. Classification (NCBI taxonomy): domain Eukaryota; kingdom Metazoa; phylum Chordata; class Aves; order Passeriformes; family Cisticolidae; genus Prinia; species Prinia subflava. The sequence goes on along the minus strand of NC_086283.1, from coordinate 71,494,655 downwards.
GAGCCCCCAGTGAGGTCGGTGCAACTGTCTCCCTTTGACTCCCTGCAGTCCTTTCAGTCCTTGAGGCCTGCTGCTCTTGGCAGAGGGGCAGGGGAAGGTGGAAGGATGTGAAGAGCAGCTTTGGCATCTGCCTGGGCCTGCAGGGACCAACCCAAGCTCTTGCAGAAGAGTGTGTTACCCCCTTTCAGCAGAGGTCTGAGCCAGATAATCTCTGTCTAGCTGAGATCCCCAAAGCTGCTTGAGAGCTGTGAATAAAAAGGCTTTTGTGCACACACTGATGTTTTTTGGTTTTTGCCTTTTTCCTTTTACATGTTCTCTGTATTGTTCTAACATATATTTTTAGCTCTGTATCTTATTGTATTAGTGGTTAGTTTTTGCAGTGTCTTGGGTTGAAAAATGCAACCAAAAACGTGTATTCTATTTTCATCTGTTGAAACCATTTGGGAGATATTGTTCCTTATCTCTTGTAACTCTAGGGGGGAAGAGGGTTGATGCCTTTTGATAATAGACCATCTGGGGCAGTGTTTCTTATCTCTTTCATCGACTTTGTCTCCCCCTCTGGGGGATATCTTCTGTTAATGGGCCATTAAGGCTCACCAATGACATGACACATTACACCATCCCATTGTGAGATGCTCCACCCAGTGGGGAGGAGCCAACCATGCCCTACTCAGATAAAAATGGGGACAGAGGGACCCCAGGCATCCTCTTTTCCACTGGATTCCCAGAGGAAGACTGAACTCATCTCCCTGTCACCACAGGATCATCTCTACTCCAGCACAACCACATCCGTCACTCCAGGAGAACTTATTTGGACTTCTTCCAACACCCTGGCCGACAGGGTGCCAGGTCGTATTCCTGACTCTATCAGGGTTCTCTAGGACTTTTGTTTGTTTACGTGCTTGTGGGGTTTTGTTTGTTTGTTTGTTTTGGTTTTGGTTTTGTTTTGTATTACTGCATTTACATTTTTATTATTCCTAGTAAAGAACTGTTATTACTATTTCCATATTTTTGCCTGAAAGCTCCTAATTGCAAAATTGTAATAATTTGGAGGGAGGGGGTTTTACATTCTCCATTCCAAGGGAAACTCCATTTTTCCCTGACAGATACCTGTCTTTCCAAACCAAGACACCCAGTACTTTTCCACGGCCTTTCCCTAAGCAGGAAGACAAAACAAATCCCAGAGCTCCAAGCCCCAGAGGGTACAAGGCCCCAGTGATACCTTGGTTCTTGCTGGGAACCAAGATTGACAGCAACACTTTTGAGATACATTTTCAGGGACAGAGCACAGCCAGTGCTGAGGGTGGGACTCCAGATGAGGACCTTGAGCTGGGGAGGAAATTGTATCACCGCTTGTTCTCCTAACTGGTGCTTTTAATCAATTATGCTAATTTCCTAAAACCTATAAAAATGTACTCACCCCTGAGGGGATGGGCTTTTGTGGACATCTTTCCATAACTGTCCCTGAAAATCTTCAAATAAATATCCACTTTTGTATTACTTCCTTACTATTGGAACTCTGGGCACTGAGAATTTCAAACTTTCTGACACCTTACTAAGACTATCTTGACTTTCATTTCCAGGCTGAGAAAAAGTCAACACTATATGCACTATATGCACATGAAGATAAAAAAAAGCAATGTGATAAAATTATTAATTACTATAATTGTGCAGAATTTATAACTTATAATAATGTTATAGACACGTATTTGTAGTTAACTATAATGTAGTCCTTTTTTAATATACACACTTATTTTAGGGAATATATTTTAGTGCTATACCCTTTGCAAAACTGTCAGTTTCCCATAAATTGAGTAGGACTCTGTATCCTTTTACAGTGCTGTGACTGTAAACAGACATGTAAGCTCTGTGTGGCTTTATCCTCGCACCCTGCTTAGGGATCTGTTCAAAGGAGGAGGCTTAAGACCAAGTTTCTGGTCAGTCCTGGAGGGCTCCAGCTGTTGGAAAAGGCACATCAAAACCACTGCCTCATCTCTCAGAGTACAGAGGGACACACGTCAGTGGTAGGGGATATTTGATTGTGCCCCTTTGGTTGAAAACATGAAGGTATGTTTTGAGGAAAAATATTAGACCTTTGATTATCGTTCATTTCTTTGGTTTTGTTGGTTGGGGTTTTTTCCATTCTTTAAGGTACCTTTAATTTCATTGATGTGTAATTTGGTAGCACATCATTGTTTTAGCATTTTTAGTATGCATTTGCTAATACATCTTTATGTATTTGAAATATAACAAGTGACAGACTGGTGAGTGCTCCATGCAATTGTTTTTCCAGATCCTACTCTTCAGCAAGCCAAGAGTAGGAAATTAGCTTTGCGTTCCAGATCTGAGCAGCCATTTGCAATGCAACATGGAAATGCCTCTAAAATACAATATAGTGGCTTTTAAAAACAAACAAACAAGACCAAACAAACCAAACGAACAACCAAATAAACAAACATCCAAACCCACCAAAACAAACAATCAAACTCTATCAAAATGAAAAAAAAAAAAAAAACCCAAACCTCCACCCACCTGGGCCCCAACAATTTTCCCCTTTTAAATTGACAAAAAAGATACTTCATAGAACGATAAAATCAAGGGTGTAGGAAGGTCCATGAGAAGGCCTCTAGCCCAAGATGACTCTCAGACAAGTTTCAAACAGAGCAATGAGCAAGTTGCCTGGAGATGCATCCAAATAAATTTTGAGTGTCCCTGAGGGTCCAGATCCCACAGCCTCTCTCTGAGCATCTCTCCCCCATGAGTGACTTTTCCCACTCTTATTTCTTCCCACATCTACAAGTGCCATTTCCTGTGCTCCTACCTGCTCCTGCTGCCTCTGTTCCTCAGAGTAGGGAGTGTTATGAAGGCTGAAGGTTTTTGTGCTTTATCCAATGCCAAAAGAATTGTCTGATATCTTGTTCTCAGATAAAAATGCCTGACGAAATGGCTTTTGCTTTGCTTTTTTTTGGTGGATAGCTTTTCTCTGGAAGTAAATAGATTAATTATAGTACAGTAAATATATGAATAAGGAAACAGTGCATATGAAGCCAAATAGACTGATGGACTAATGTCCATTTATTGTAACCCATAAAGTCAATGTAAGCCAGAAAATCACTATAGTATTCTGTTCCTCTTTCAGGATATTCACTATGTAATGAATGAGTGTGGTTTGTGCTAAATTGTAGCAATATGTATACTCAATATCACTTAATATTAATAGGTTAGTATTGTAACTTTATATTGAATCAATATTAGCAGAATTAGTAAAACTAGCTTCAGATAAAGGCGTAGTGTTAGAAGAGCCACCGGCCCACCCCCCCCCCCCCCCCCCCCCCCGCCTTTTCCTTGACAAAATACCATGAGAAAACAGGACATTAGACCAAGAACAGTTAGTAAGGAGTAGTGTCCTTGAAGATGCTAAAAAGGGGTTGAAAAGAGTCCAGGAAAACTAAGATAAGGACAGATATTACTTTTTGGCTCCATCTAATAGAACTTAACTATTTAGTTGTATAACACTAGCTTGGCACATATGTACAACTTGCAAGGTCAAGCAAAGGACATACAAGGAAGAGGAGTAGCCTTCATCCCAGCGACCACCAAAAGGAGTCAGAAGACCCCCAAATAAAAACTGGAGCATGCGTGATGAAGAAGGTGATGCAGATTTCAAGAATCGAAACTGGGAGGAGACAATCGAAGATGGGAAGAGATGGGGTGTTGGCTACAGTATAAAAGTATAGATGAAATAAACTTTGATTTGTACATGGAGTAGGGTCTTAAACTCTGCACATGTACCCAGGTGCCTGCCTTTTGCTCATGCTTTATCGGACCAGGTCCATTCACTGCTAAATTATTTTTATAAAGAATAGAATACATTTTTATTTGAATGTATCCATTTACTTAACTATATTAATAGCAATTAAAATTTTGCTGCTAAATTTCAACTTGGATGTTTTGGGACCTTTTCATTTATAACAACTATAAAATGAAATGCTATGTAGTTCACCAGTCCTCTGATTAAACTCCTTTAAATAAGACTAATATTCCTTGTAAAGCCATCTGAAATTACCCAGAGAAAATAAAATCAATAACTCAACCTGACTAAATGTTTGTCTCTAGTCTTAATTGTGTATACTGATTAAGTTGTTGTCATTGCCTATCTGAGCTGTATTTAAGTCCTGCCAATTGACATTTATTCAAAGAAATGGAAGAGAAAGTGCCAGGATTTGTTTTGCAGGTATTGGTGGCATGTTGTCCCTGGAACTGGTTCCAGTGTTTCTGAAAGAAAGGGCAAAATGCCCTACCATTTCTAGGAGACCAAAGACATTTTTGAAGATGATTCTAAGCTTTGGATAAAAATAGAAAATAAGTAATTCATTTAGGAATTTACACATAATACAGTCTTGATTTGGTTTATAAGGAAAAACCTTAAACATACTGAGAACATATTTTTATTTTTATTTTTTATTTTTACAGGCCTAGCCCAAAAAGATGGCAGCATAATGTAGGAAACATTCGTACAGCTTTGCTAAGACGTATGCCTGTGATCCAATGACTAATGTCAACATTCTGTAAAGAAAGTTTCAAGCCTTGACTGACAATTGATAAAGTCTTAAAATTCCTAATGGATTCTCAAAATATTTTGCAGTATGTGGTGAAGGAGCAAGATCTGTCTATTAAAAGGAAGATCAACAGATCTGTGTTCAGATCAACAAAGCTGTGTTGTAAATAAACCTTTGTAGGAAGAATTTTCAGGTTATTAATGAACTCTGGCCTTAAGGAGAGCCCCAGTAAGAACCTGCCTCTAGGAATAAAGCCAAATGCCCTCAAAATGAAATCAAGGATTTTCAGACATCCACCCAAACCTGTGGTGAGACAGCATGTAAAGTATCAAGTGCCTTTTTTGTGTCATTTTTCAAACACCTAGATGAAGGAAAATAAATATAACTGTGTGGTTCAAGTTCTAAGAACTTTCCCAACAAAGCAGGCCAGGATAATATAAAATGACTTGCTCTTCTTGCAATCTTTTCTTCTCACCACAACTTCATTACAGGCACACCACTGTGATGTCTGTAGTCATTATCAGAACGAGGATGGGCTGAAGAATTTTGGAGTTTTCAAGCACAGAAAGCTTCCTGGAGGAAGCAGGAGAGATGACAGATATTTCTTGTGTCACCTAGAGAGATGTGTTCTGTCAAGGAAAATAGGAATGAGCCAATTCATTCTTACATTCAGCTGTCTTATATTCAGCTCTGTAGTTCTGATATTTGGGTTAACAACCTTCAAACAGTATTTGGATGTATCTGCACCTCTGCCAAGTGGTGAGCAGAATGAAACCAGAATTTCACTGCTTACTCTGCATGCTGTTTGGGCTCCCACCTGGACAGAATGTCCTCTTCAGGCACAGATGTAAATAGACAGCACACCCCTGCACTGACCAAGAGCAGCAGAAGGGAAATTACTGCCCTCTGGAAAAACTGGAAAAATAACAAGAACTGCTGCCTCTTTATTGCTCTGTTCTGGGGTCCAAGTAGTATTAAGTCACACTTTCCTAATTAAAATACCTAAGGTCATCTGTTTATTTTCCTTTATTAGCAGATAATGACTTCGTTAATAGTTTAAGCTCCAGCTCCTTCACTGGCACGCGGAGGTTGCTCAGCTTCCAGAAAGGTTTGAGTGTGATGGGTGAACTTCTCATCTTTCTAAGGGAGCTGGTGAGGGAACTTCACACAGCATGATTTCGCCCAGAACAAGATCTAAAAAAGGGGAAAATGTTCATTTTAATTTTTCTCAATCAGTTTTGTGATAAGCCAAGACAATAAATATGGAGTTGGTTTATAAATAAACCAACTATTTCAGGAGCTCATTTGCCTTTGTAGGAGAGCTTAGAGCATCACCGTTGGTAGCTCTGTTCCCAGGATTTCTAAGTTCAAGGTAGCATTTCCACACTGACAGGAGTCTGCAACAAAGGACCCTTTTTATACCAATATTTGTTTGCTGGTCAGGTGTCTGTCAGGGTAAAAATATGAGAGGTATCTGCTTTATTTCCCATTAATGGACTCTATAATGTAACTGCAGCCTTTTCGTGGTACTGGACTTTGTAAATTTTTGTGCTAGTTATATATCTTATCAAAACCAGTAAATGACAAGAAATAAAATCCAATCTATTGCTGGTTTGTGCTACTAATAGAAACTATCGTAATGATCAGGAGATCATATTTTAACTCTTCACTTACTGCATCATTTCATATCAAATGATCAATTTTATATCTTCTGTCTCTTCAAAGAGGCTTTCTAATAGGTACATTTATTGCAGATCACCTATTTATGTCATTAATCAGCAAATTAAAGCAATTGTCTTTAATAAACCAACCAATCTTGGAGGGTGGAATCAGATAAAAATTAACAACCCTCAACATATTTGTCTTCTGTAAGTCCTTCTTTTTTACACATAATTAATGTGGTAAAATCTTTAACAATGCTGAGGACAACAAATATCTCACTGCATCCTCAGCAGATTTGCCTGATTTCCCCTTTTTAGACTTCCCCAGCTTTCAGTTTTCCTGGCATCAAGGATCATACTGATTTTTAGCTATTTTTTATTCACGTATATATCTAACCTGTGGTTATTACTTCTGTTTAATGAATGCTTAAATGACTGATCCTCCACAGCCTCCCAGGGTTTGTGTCCCTTATTACGTGTCTTTTTACTGTCATCCCTGCATCATATTTGGGAGCTAACTGAAAATCAGACTGGTCTTTCTTCTGTGCTATTTCTAGGGCCAGTAATTTCTATCTCTGCTTCTAAGCTCAGCTCTCTTTCTCTCCAGTTTATTTGAATTATTTCAGAAAATTTTTAAAATATGAAACATGGGCACAGCTCTAAACCCCTGGATATTACAACAGCACATTTACTTGCTTAGTTCCCTTTCAGCATAAAGGATATCCTTCACTCTGATATTCCTCCTGGATGATTTGGTAACATCAGCTATTTTGAACCTTTTAAAACATAACCTAGTTTTCTTGACTTCATTTGACCAATTGGAAATAAGTAAGGTCCTTACAACCAAATCACTGATGTGAATGTCAGTGGACATGCTCACATCCTCTCTGAGCTACGGACATTCAACACTGAGCAGAGAATCTATGAACTGAGGGTGTCCCACACCAATATCTCAGGATTTAAAAGAAAATCCACTGAAAATTCAGTGTAGCTGAATTCTGTCAGGCCATGCACAGCTGTGGGGGCAGAGGACTTCCAAACACTTGGCTACATAACAGAGATTTTTTTTTTCAAGTGTTTAAATGTCTGTTCAGTCCACAGCATGGATGTAAAAAGCCATAACTGGCAACAAGACATCAGTGGGAGTGTCATTCGTTCTGCCAGGACAAAATGAAAACATTTCTAATGTGTGCAAGGTGAAAGAAAAGTTTTCACACATACCACAAAAAACAGTGAGCCTGGACCAAAGCGCCACAGCATCCTGGTCACGGAAAGGCAGTGGGATCTCTGTGGAAAGGAGCTCTTGGAAGCAGCATTCCTCTTGTCCTCTCCTCGTGTTTCTCTTCAGAGAGTCCAAGCCAGCTGTTCTTTGTCCAGGAAGCAGAGAGCCCATAGATGTATGTAATGGGGATGTATTTACACATTGTTGGGATTTAGCCAGAGAAGAATGGTGGAACTGCCTTCTGCTGATGTTGTGTGACATTGTATCAATACTCTGGATACCCCAAAAGAGAGAATAAGTACTAGCAGCATTTACTTATGGTCTCTGTCCATTGCTCCAGGACAAATTGACAGTTACTGGAAGAACTATAGAAACCATAAAAGGAGACACAGGTCTTTTTTTAATACTGGAGAAATGAGAACAATCACCTACCACAAGCATCAACACCCACTGCAAGATTACTTCATGAAAAATTGATACTAGTTTATGTTCAACGACTGCTTAGTGCAAACCTTTATTCTACACACTGGGACTTCTTCCAAAATATATATTTAGAGAGTATCTGAAACCACATATGGCTTTACCCTCTTTACCCTTTTCTCCCTCATTTCTAGACCTAATGCCTAAGTGAAAATCTTCCTTTTCCTTTATTATATTGAACAGAAAAATGGCTTACAAAAGAACATAGTGAGTGGAACCATTCAGAATTCATTGCAGATTTTTGCCTGCTTTGAATTTTAATTATACTGAGAGAGCCAGGAAATGAGGATATCTCATCTGTAAACTGAGTCTTAGTAATATATAACTGAACAGCCCTTTTTTATAAATGAGGGTTAGTTATAATCAGCCCTAAAACACTTTCAACTATACTGTTAGCCATATTTTTCTGCTTTCCTAGTAGGAAAAAGCTCCTCTGCTGAAATTGTGGTCATGACTTTGTGCTGTTCCAGATCACAGTGCCAGCAAATTCAATAGAGTGACTGTTCAGTCAGGGATCCTCATGCCCCACCAGCACCCTTGGTTGCTTAGCCATGCCAGAGTTAAGGGTTTTTTCTTCCATTTTACACAATTAACCAGAACTTTCCCCCAGAGAACATTATCATTAGAGAATGTGTGTCCCTGAAGCATTCCATGGAGTCACACATGAAATAGTCATTACAAGCAGCAAACAGCTTGTTCATATCTGGTTACACAGCTTGTTGTTCACCCTGAAGAGATGGAATTATCTGTTTTCTTCAGCTGGAAGGGATCTTCCTGCTTTCCTAGCAGACAGGCTGGGAAGGTTGTCAGAGTTACAGAAAAAGAAAAAAAAAACAACAAATAATTTCTTATTAACAGATTCCAGTGCCTAGAGAGCTGCCAAAACTCTGCAACCCAGACTCCGTGCAGATGTTGCTTCCTTCAGAAAATCTTACAGAACATCTTCTCTTAAACATCATTAGGCTTGTCAACATCTTTTAAAGGAATAAATTAATGAAGGCTATTTTTACCTCAGTGACACTATCAGGATGCCATTATATTAAATGTCACAAGAAAAGGGGTAAAATATTTTTAAACTGAATGATCTGCATACCTAGGAATATTTTCAGCATTTCAACATTTTATAGGCTGTGCAAGGCTTCTATAGGGCTTGTCAAAGTAAGTTTGTTCCTACAGAAAAACAGTGCCAAATAAACTTTACTGGGCATTAGTCAGATTTGATATGCACAGGAATTTTATCCCCGATTCCGTTTAAGTAAATCAGCACAGCATCCTCATATAACTATGCGAGCTCATGGATCTTGCAGTTCAATTACACTAAATCTTGGTTGGGTTCCATAAAAATACTCTGGATTTAAATAATAAATAAATATATGTAATATATACTAAATAAATATAATATATAATAAATAAAAATACTCTAGAACATACTGGGATCACATTTGTTGAATTAGACATTTTTATTCCTTTCTTTTGGATTGTTTTTGTTGATTGGTTTAGTTGAGGGGTTTTTGATGGAATTTGTGGAGTTTTCTGGTTTTTGGTTGTTGTTCAGTTTTTTCCCCTGACTGCTGCCATGCATTGGAATCAACATATCAACATATGATGAAGGAGATGGAGATATGACCATGTTTAAGTCCATTTCTTTGGGGGTATTTAACAAATGCTTGCAGTTCTTTTGTTTGATCAAAGGTGTTGTGCTTGGTTTAAAAATGTTTATTTTTGGACATTTTTTATAGGATCAGCATATTTCTCTCTAACCTCAGCTTTGACTGAAGTGTCAGATTTTTTTTTTTTTTTTCAGTAAAAAAGTCAGCAGTATATGATTAGGGCAGTAATTAAGCACAGCCTGCTATCAGCACAGTCCTTTACCAGCCCTGAAATGCAGTGGTCAAGCAGGATTTCAGTGGTTGCCTTCTTCTGGAGTCCTGGTTGCTATCCAGGCAGAGCCTCCCGTGCTAGGTTGACCTCAGTGCATCTGCTTGAGAGAGGAGGCTGCTCACATCCTGTTGAAATCGCTTTGAAACCACAAGTTATCATTCCACGTGAGTGATGCCTTAAGCAGACATGCTTCCTACATTTTTGAAAATGCTGGAAAACCTGCAGGAGTTTACCAGGCAGATGAGCTGCAGGTTCCTCAGGCACATCATCATATACTTCACAAACTACAGCCCCCGTGAGGAATGCTTAGTGCCCTTCTAGCAGGTGTGTGCCACCAGCATTGTCTTTCTTGTGGTACTTTCCCAAGCTGAATATTTGTCACAGCAACTCCACCCTGGCCAATAAACAACCAATCTTCAGTTTGCTTTCCTCCATCAGGCATGATCCCCTTCCCCTGAGCTGGTGTTTTCTCTCAGTGTTGCCATCTTTTTTATTTCTGAACAATTATGAAGTTTCATCTAATTTTGAACAGAAAACGGCTATATGACTTCAGACTTCCTGACTCATTAATCCTCATACATCCAGCCAAATTTTCCAGGGTTTCTTGGTGCTTGGTGTCTATTGAGTTCCAGAACAGGAATCTGGAAGACATGCCCTGTCAGACCAGGAGAGACACGGATGCTGAGCTTGCAGCTCTCACGCCTGAGTGGACTCTTCCCATCTGTTTGTCAGACCACAGCATCCCATTCTTAACATTTCAAATTAGGACAGGTATCATCTGGCACAGTCTTTAGTCAGTCTGTGCTGCATGCTAGATGAGTAGGAGGACAGAAAGTTAGGATTTCTTCTCTGTTCTTGTTGGTAGATTGTGACTAGAAGTGAC